>NC_142696.1:6252500-6562717 GCF_029641045.1 Salvia hispanica | reverse complement strand
TTTCGTACAAAGCCGGGAAATGGGCCACTATTTCCAGCAGAGCAGCTAACGAAGATGCCCTTCTCCATCGCGCTAAATGCACCGATTGCAATACCATCGTCAAACAAGTCATCTGAGGCCACGGATAGAGAAAGTGATAGCACATCCACTCCGTCTTCAATCGCTGCATCCATCCCAGCAAGGATATAACTATCACTACAGCATACTTTGTAGATGGCTAGATGAGCATGTGGTGCAATGCCTGAAGCTGTGCCGTTGGCGCTGCCAAAAACATTCGCCCCTTCAACGAAGTTCCCAGCAGTAGTGCTCGCGGTGTGAGTGCCATGGCCATCATCATCAAGTGGGCTTTGGTCCTCGGCATAGAAGTATCTTGCTCCAATGATTTTATTGTTGCATGTTTTGTGGTTGAATTGGCACTTCCCCTTCCACCTAGCTGGTGGTGGAGGCATCCCCTTGTCGCTGAAGGACGGATGTTCAGGCAGTACTCCGGTGTCCACCACTCCAATAATCACACCTTTACCATAATTGGAGTGTTTCCAAAAACCTGTGTTCTGGTACAACCCCAAGAACTTGGGAGAGTGTGTTGTGTGCATAGACATGGGTTTCTGAGGCCGTGCCGAGACGAAACCTTTTTTCTTCTCCATTTCCTTGACGTGGTCGGGTGAAAGCCTCGCAGCAAACCCCTTAAACACGTGGCGGTATGAGTAAACCAGACGCGCCTCGTCCTCACTCGTGCTTGTTGTGGTAACCGGGAGAAAAGAGCGGTACCAGCTCTCTAGATCTTCGGACTGAGAATTAGACATAAGGTGTGCATCAGGTGTCTCAACATGAACAATGTAGGTTTCTAAGGTGTTTTTATTTGGTACCTCAGATGCAAATATGGGTAGTATAGTGATGCAGAATATGCTAAAGATGGTAATTCCAAAAGATAGGAATGCCATGATTATTAACAAGGAATTGTTATTGTTGTCTGTTTATTTTGGATTCCCTAGTCTTCCATTCTTATAGAATCAATATCGTATAAGAGGGGCTGCCATTTTTGACCCATCCACACTGTAGTGCTCTCGTGATGATTACTTCCCCCCCCCCCTAAATTTTGTCACACTTTAATCGGCACGGATTTTACGAAATATGATGAAAAGTGTGTTGAAAAAGTTAGTAGATCCTACTTCTATATATTCCCTCCGTCCCATAATAAATGGCACATTTGACTAATGAAACGATATTTTTGGAGATGTTGTTTTGTATGTTGATTGGTAAGAGAAAATAGTACTCCCGCTATCTTAACTATGAGACATAACTTTTGGGCACATAGATTAAGAAATTGTGTTGAAAAGTAGGAGAGATGAATAAAGTAGGAAAAATAAAGAGAGAGAGTAAAGTAGATAGTGAAATAAAATAACAATGATTGGATGTTTTTTTTATTAAAAAATGAAATGATTCAACTTAGTTGGAACATCCGTTAGAGGAATAGGACTCAACTTAGTTGAGACGGTGGGAGTATATTTATATTAAAGTGAGAGAAAATTTTTTTTTAAAAAAATAAAAATGTGGCATTTTTTGTGGAACAAACTAAAAAGGAAAGTGAGACATCTATTATGGGACGGAGGGAGTATTAGTTTCATAATAAAATATGAGTTGAAAGGAGTCAGTGGAATATGAGGTCCATTATAAAAAATGGTAAAAAGTGATATCTGACAAATTTTGTATGACGGACGAGAATGAAAAAATGTGACAATATTTAAAGGATAGTAGAAGTATTTTTTTTATCTTCTAGTTCAATTTGGTGAAATTTCTATTTGTCCAGTGCTAGTGCTTTTCCTACGTCCCACAATAAGAGTCTTGTATTTCTATTTCGGTCTCATTCCCTAATAAGAGTCTATTACACATACCACAAATGATAAGTAGACCCCACATTTTATCAGCATATTCTACTCATATTTTATCATAAACTAAGTATATATATAAGTGGGATACATATTCCATTAATTTATTTAACTCACTTTTTTTAAAATTTCTAAACCCCGTGCAATAATTAAATAAGGGGGTAAAATTTAAAGATTTTGCTGGCGATAATCTTTCAAAATAATTTTATATAAAAAGGTGCGATTTAATATCCTTTTGTATTGTTAGATATTTTGTGAGCTTTACATCATTATCTCCAATTGACGAAGACCTAGGTCAACTCAGACCAAAACATCAAATGACAAAATAAAATTTAAAATTAATGGGCTGGCATCATGTCCAACTATCAATATATGTGTCATGAATTATATGAGAATTGTTGTATAATATAATGAATAATTATTTTTTTTATAAAAAGAAGAATATTGTGTTATACCTTTATTATTAACTAAAAATGAAGAGAACCCTTAATTAATAAACCTTTTGTAGTTCTAATTGATCGCAGCACATTGCAGTGAAACCATAGATATTTACTTGAGTTCTAGAAAGAAAAAACATGATTTTCTTTTCTTTAAAATCTTATTTTTACCTTAATTTTGTGATTTGTTAATTATGGTATCGATTACACCTAATGATCTTACTAATAATCCTTTTTAAATTATGAAAAATATTATTCATCATATTATATAATACTTCATCCGTTCTGAAAAAATAGTCTCATTTATGATGACACTGAATTTTAATGATAAATTTATAAAGAGAGAGAGAGAAAAAGGAGAAAAAGTGAGAGAGATAATGAGAAAAAAATAAAAGAAAAAAGAAGAAAAATTAGATAAAATATAAAAAAAGTTTTCTATTTTTAAAATAAGTCTGGTTTTCATAGATATCTCAAAATGGCAAATAAAATTATTTTTTAATAGACGAAGGCTGTATATAAATACATATATTGATAGTACAACAGGAGCTACTAGGCCTGTCAAATCGGGTATCCGCAGATACCTGATCCCGAATTTCTCAAATTTTAGTACCCGATACCCGATCCGATTTTGATTTCGGATACCCGGATACCCGACTCGGGTATCCAGTCCCGAATAATCGGGTATCCAGTCCCAATTTCAATTTTAATTTTGATTTTTAAAAAAATATTAACTACAAACTTTTGCTAGTACATGTATAAAGAATGCTTATAATCTAAATTACTAGAATAGTGTGTCAAAGTATTCCTGCAATCAAAAATTGATCACATATTTATCTTCACTAGTGGACGAGCTGATGGAGGTAGAGGGCGGCGGCGCTGGGAGAGGAGACGGTGTCGGCGGTGGGCGGCGGCGGAGGGATGTACAGGCGAGAGTAGGAGATGGGAGGGAGGCATGTCAGGTGTCTATCAGTAACTCAGTAAAAATTAAAAACCATAATATTTAATTACTTAAATTTTAAAAATTAGAATTCAATTAAGAATATAACGCAGAAATTGGGTTTGTAAAAAATGGGCCTAGAATTTAATACACTATTTATTAATTTATCAAAAAATCGGATAATTCGGGTATATACCCGATCGGGTATTGGGTAATCCGATACCCGAAAATTCAAAATTCTCAATATCCGATCCCGATCCGAAACCCGAAAAATCGGATTTTAGATATCCAATTACCTAACTTTTTCGAATTTGGATATCGGGTATCCAATACCCACTATCCATTTTGACAGGCCTAGGAGCTACACACTGCCAGCCCCAGCCCATTTATTTAAAATTTTATTTAGGCATTTTTGGTAATGTTTTCTTTAGTCATGCCGAAGGCGTGTCCATTTAATCTTTCTTTTGGTCGGACATACTTCCTAATAGTATATACTTATTCAACTTCTTTTGTCCTTTATTATATTTCTCAACTTTTCATTTTGGTTCATTCCTTATTTATTATCTTACTTCATTTTTATTACTTTTAATAAGAGATCTCACGTTTCATTAATACATTTTCATCTCATATATTATAAGAGTGATGATAAACAATCAAATTATGTATAACCAAATAAGATTATATTAGTAATTTGATGTTTTAACTATATTTAAATATTAAATAAGTAAAGATAAATTAACAAAAATTGTAAAATACATACAATTTACCCTTATATTTTTAACTGATTTTTGTTTAAACCGGTTTGGTTATTAATTCTTATTTCTTTACTTAAATGCTCTTTGTGTTATATTTGTAAAGCTAAATCACGTATAAATATACTTAGGCCAGCTAATACGATCGACTGGACCTAGCAGTTGCTTGCTCACCTAAACTCAAATTTTACACGTTAACTCTCTGAAAGTATATAAATTAACTAATAACCAATGCATGAAACGAGTCTTATCAGAAACTAATATCATTAGCGTTTCTCTTACAATTCAAATAGTTCAATGATAATAGTTCACTTTAATTTATCTATTTTTTGTGATATTAAATGTCCAGTATATTAAAAAAATTATTTAATGAAACACTAATAATATCATTAGAATTTCTCCGACAAATACAAAGGTTGGATAAAATAAACCACTAATTGAATTTTGAGTATTTGACTATAAACCATATAAAAAAATCACTAATTTATTTATCTAGTAGACTAGTACTATGCAACATGAGATTTCGTTACTACTATAAATTTGAATAATAGAATGCCTTTTTTAATGTCTTCAATTTTGTTACCTATAAAATTTACATTTATAGTTATGTTGCCTTAATAAACTAAATCCTAGAATATAGGAACAAATATGAGTGTAGAGTGGCTATAATTTGTGGGGAGAGAAAATGGGAGAGAGAATAAATATGGATAGTAAGTGTATATAGAAGGGAAAAGATACTCCCTCCGTTCGTGAATAAGAGTTCCGTTTTTTTATTTTAATCTGTCCGCGAATAGGAGTCTCGGTAAACTTTTACAACAAATGGTAATAGAGCTCATCTTCCACTAACTTTTTTCCACTAATTTTTCTTAACATCTGTGGTGCTAAGAAATGACACACTTTTTAATGGCAGATGGAGTATATAAGTTTCTAAATTATTAAAGGAAAAGAAATGAGAGAGGGAAAATAACTCGGAAATAGGGTAAAATAAATGGGAGAGGGGGAAAAACAAAAAAAAAGGGCATATTTTGTGGGGAGAGGAAAAAGAGGTGGTAGTTTTATCACAAGGATAGAGAAGTAAATTTAATTATAATTGAACCATAAATTAAATCTTTTTTTAGTTGTATAAAATTTGGTTATATAGATTTATTCATATTATAAAATTCGATCTGTTTCATAAAAATATGTGTATTTTTCATATTTATCCGTCTCAGAAAAATATGGACATTTCTATTTATGGAAACTTATCCCAATTTATTAGTCCTATACATCAACCTCCATTAAAACATTAATAATAATGGGAATCCCACTATCCACTACTTTAAGTCTTTAACTACCCTTCTCCACCCTTTTGTTTTAATTCTCACGTCACATCTTATGCTCATACTTTTTATGGGACGGAGGGAGTGAAGGGGTTGGTAGCGGAAGCGCTCACATAAATCGACTACATAATAATCCTGATCTATTTAGCATATTATTTAGACAAATTCTATTCGCGCAATTATCACATGTATCATGCTCATAACTCAAATACATCATGCTTTAAATTAATTAAAACCTAAAACATGTTTTTCTCCGGTTTAGCTATTTTACCTTGATGATTCTCCAAAGAATCGAAGATAGCTAGCGCCTTCTCCACGTGAAGATCTTCAGTACTAAACCACGGATCTTCTGTCTGATTCCCGGACTGTAAACTGATACTAGGGTGAGCTGATCTCACCAGTATACTAGGACTTAAATAAAGAAGACGAAAAACCTATTCCACGGAGGAGAGAAAAGAGGAATTTTCGTCCTCTTCAAAGTAGAGAGGGGGACGAAATTTTGCTTAAAATAATTGCGTTTTCTGTCTCCTCTATTCTCCTATTTATATTAAGTCACATATTGGGCCCAGACATGGATCTGTGGAAGGTTTTGGATATGAGCTCCTCCAATTAGCTTTTTACTAATTAAATTAAACCCAATTTAATATAAGCTCATAATTGGAATATTACGAGCAACCACTACACAAGTAATATTGCACTCTCCATCCAAATCCGAAATTATAAGTACTCCGGGTTTCCATTACTTGATATTTATTTCCCGCGCTTAAGAGTGAACTCAGCAAGAAAAACTTTTTTATTATACATATAGTAATCAAACTCCAACTAGCTAGGTTTCGAATAATAAAACCTTATTTCAAGCTCCTCTTGAGGATGTTATCAAACGAGACTCACCTCGCGCACGATTCAATGTAATAGCAATCCTAGCACCGCTAGATATTAATCACCACTACCCAATATACCAGGCTTATTGGGTTGCGAAAAACCCGCACCATTTGGTAAGTCAAAATAGTGCATAATCAATACCGTATGCTCAATACTAACGTACATTGATTAAGAAATAATAATTTACGAGACCTCGTCTTTCAGTAGATAGCATAAAGACATGTCTCGCTGTTAGATCCAATTCAGTGTTATACCACACCAACGTTATCTTATTCAGTAAGGCTTAGAAATAATCGGACTGACATTGCAACCTTTCACGATAGGTAGTCTAAGCATATCTAGGTTGTGAAATTCTTCTTTTCTTTGTTCAGAACTGACCGTGTTACTTTAAAGTGAATGACGCCCACAACCGATCTACTAAAACAAAGATTTAGACTTTGTTAAGTTACTTATACATTTAAACATGTAATAAACATCCATTAAATGTAAAACATAAAAACATTATGAAAAAAATAATCTGTTTCCTTTGGAAAATAAAATAAGAGTTTTAACAGTATTCAATCACTCGAAAGGTGATTTCTAGTATACAAACTCTAACAATCTCCCACTTATACTCAAAACAACTTTCGAGTATACAAAAAATGTGCACTACGTCTAACTCTCCCACGTATACTGAAAGCGAGTTGAGGTCTCGAGCGAGTCGAACTCCCATTCCTTCAACATGGCGCTCGAACGGTTTCACCGCCAATGCCTTTGTAAAGGGATCTGCCAGGTTGTTCTCTGACGCTATCTTGACTACTTGTATGTCTCCTCTCTGCACTATATCTCTGATGATATGATACTTCCTCTCTATGTGTTTGCTCGCTTTGTGAGCTGTTGGTTCCTTCGAATTAGCCACAACACCAGAATTGTTACAATAAATGGTGATGCTCTTGGGCAGATTCGTAACCACACCTAAGTCCATAAGAAAGTTCTTGAGCCATATAGCCTCCTTTGCAGCCTCCGATGCGGCTACATATTCGGCTTCCATGGTAGAGTCTACAATGCATTTCTGCTTTACACTCTTCCAAATTACGGCTCCACCTCCTAAGATAAACACATAACCAGAAGTTGATTTCCTCGATTCTTGATCAGCTTGAAAGTCTGAATTAGTATATCCCAAAGGACAAAGCTCGCCTACTTTGTAAACTAGAATATAGTGCTTAGTCCGTTTAAGGTACTTGAGTATGTTCTTTCCTGCAGTCCAATGTCCTTTCGTCGTAATCGACACCTTCCTTTTGGGTATACCCCTTAGCCACTAGTTTTGCCTTAAAGACTTTAACTTGTCCATCGGGTCCACGTTTACGTTTGTATATCCACTTGCTCCCAATGGCAGTACAACCTTCGGGTAGGACAGATAAATCGTAGAAGTCTTTGTCTATCATAGATTGTAGTTCCGAATCCATTGCACTTACCCATTGGCAATGATCGACATCCGCCCGTGTCTCTGCAAAATTCCAGGGATCCGAGGAATGATCCATAGATTCTCCCAAACCAATGTACCTATCGGGCTCATGAGAGACCCTCCCACTGCGGCGCAGCACTACAACATTAGGTGTAGAAGTTGAAGGTTCGGGAATTGGTTGTACAATTGGTACTTGTTCTTGGTTAATGGAACTTGTGACTGAACTGAGCTTTAAAATTGTGTTGTTTTGGTTTGAAAAGATGAATTTTTGTGAAACCCACTAATTAGTTAAATAGGGATAATTTAAAAATGAAATCCAATGGTTATCTCTTAAGATAGATGCTTCTAGACACACTTAAAAAAAAAAAGAGAGAAAAAAGAATAAAAGGAGTTTTTGAAAAAAAAAAGGTGACTCTCCCTTCCAGCTCTTCTCTCTCTCTTTCTCTGGATTTTCCTTTTCTTCTAGCTCTATGTCAGTATCAAGCTATTGCTGGAATTGGCCACTAAATCGCTCACCGGCATCAACACCGGCCACCACCGTACAATCCTCTGTTTATGATTCTGTGTGATTTCGTCTATCTCTTTTCCACCTCCTCACTATTTCCTCCATAGAAGTAAAAAGCTAGAGCTTGAAGACACTCCATGTTTAAGTTTTCTTTTGGCATAATAATGTAGGAGCTAGGCTTTTCTTGTTTAATTCTTCCCTTTGGATATGGAAATTAATATAGAACAAAAAAAAATCTATACATATATAAAGGGGGAGTTTTGGGGGTATTTATGGAATATAAAATTATATTATATTTTTATTAAAAATGATAAACTTTCACCGGAATAATGGAACAATGAAACTAAAATTAGTGCTTAGTGAACGTTTCTTAATAATTTTGTTTAGTGAACGTTTCTTAATAATTTGACCAACTATAAGCATTTCCTTAACTAAATTTTTATTAATTTTTAAATAAGTACTTAATATCTCCACTAAGTACTTAATATAATATATAATTTCATCCATTTATTTCTATATAATTTTAAATTAATCAAATGAATGGTGAATGGTGGAACCAATCATATGCGGGCCATAATAAATAAATTCACTAAATTATCTGTCTTTTCTTCTTCCACACATTTAGGGCATTAATTTTCTCTACTCCTTCCAACTTCTTTCCCTCTCTATAAATTTTCATAAATATCTCCACTAAGTTCGTCGCAATTTTCCTTGCCATAGTTGCTAGAGTCCTCCACCGTGATTCCGGCAAGAAAACCGGAGATGAGATACATGGGTAATGGGTTGGTATTATTTACATACCTTCAAGATCAATTTTTTTTCTAGATATTAAAATGTTGGGTAGAAGGAAAGAAGAAAAGCTCTGGAACTGAAAAGAATTTGAAGAAGATAAAGAGACTCCAGAGGTGTGGAGGACGAAGAGACTCAAAGGCGCCGCTCGTATTTTAGGCTATGAATTTATTATTCGTTCTATGAGTTAAAGGTGGCTGGAGTTCAAGGGCTAATGTAATTGGTTAGATTGTAGTAGTAATAAGGTGTTTTACATTTTATTACTATAGTATGTACTGAATTCCAATGTTTAAATATGTTTTCATTTATGTTTACATTTTATTGTAGTATGTTTAATGGATCATATTTTAATTTTCAAGCTATGCAATTTTTATTGAATTGTGGTTATGATGAGTATATCTTAAAGTTAAGGGTTTATGATTTAGGTTTCAAGGTTTGATTTTTTAGTGTATAGGGTCACTATATTGCAATGAAATGAAGCTCGACTAGGAAGTGTCTTACCAGCGCAATCTTAAGTATCTATAAAAAGTATAGAGTAAATGGATTATACACAACCAAAAATTTTCAATCTCTCTAAAGCTCTCAATATTTTATTGTGCATTTTGGAGCATTTTATTGCTCAATTTTTGGAGCATCATCGAGTTTATCGGTGCCTATAAGATTTGAGATGTTTCTACAAGTTAAGATAATAATACGACAATCCAAGAGAGATAGTCGTGACATAATTTGTCTTGGGGAAAGCGGATTTTTTTCGACTCGACTTATAGTTCAGTTTAATTTATAATTTTCATTGTAATTTATATTTCATTTATTGTTGTTCTTTTTCTTTGATTTTAATAGTTAGAGTACCGCATGTGTATGGTTCGGAAAATTTATCTCAATATTTCTAGCAATTCTTAAAGAGGACAAAATTATAACATTCCTAACTCAAAAACATGCATAATATATTTCTTCATTTTAGCACAATTTTTTATTTTATCTACATTATCAATGAAGTTATAGTTATACTATTAAGTAGTGTCACAAAAATTGGATAGACTATAGTAATAAATAAGATAATAATGTGTATATATTTATCTACATGTACATATTCTATTAATAAATTTGTTGCAGACACTTTGTAGTAAAAAATGAAGAAAATTGAAGGTTGAAAAAAGATACAAATTTGACGTTCAAGACATCTAGCAATATATAGGACCTGTATAATTTATATTTTCTCTATTATGTTAATAGTTAATTATTTATTGACATACTTCTTTGTATATGTGTATGTGAATGTTGTCTTATAATAATTTATTCTTTATAACAATTTTAAATATTCAATAATTGGCATAGTATTTTAATTTACTTATATTTTTAGAATTGTTATCAAACAATATCTATATCTATAATACATAAAATGAGAATTTAATACATTTTTATTATATATATTTATGATTTTTGAATTTATATGATGATATTGTTTATTGTTTCGTAAAATTATTTTACAGTATAAAATAAGTGTGTGAAGAAAATAAAATGATTCGTGCATAGCACGTGGGTGATAATTATCCACTCACGTCTTCCATAAAATACAAATGCAATTAACCATTAATATCATAATAATTAAAAAAATATTAGAATCAATCAATTAAAACTAAAAACATCTCAACATAATACATTTTATTCTCATGCAAATAAATACACATAGGCATGTAAAAAAAATAAGAAACTGATCAATTATGATTTTAATGTATAATCACAGCAATTAAAAAAAAAATTAGAATTATAAGTTCTATAGGTTAATACATTTAAAGTTTATTCACTATCTCTAATAAATTAAAAGATCTAAAAACTTTTCATATCTCAACTTTATGAAATGAGTATTCGATTTATAATCTAATATCTACACTAAAAAAGATTGATAATAACATTTTTGTTATTGCTCTGAAATTCTAATTATATATATATATAAATAGATTAATTTAATTCTTTATGTAAAAATAATACTATTAATTAATTATTACCAGCAACATGATCGTTCACTAATAAATGTGAATTAAATGTAAACTATCAGTTATCATTCTATATATACATTTTATTATAAGAAAAATAAGCTAACAAAAAAAACTTATTTACCTACCAACTACATTCATTTCTTCCATTTCTCTTCTCAAACAAAAAAAACCATACTACCACCGCCACCCTAAAATACCATGGTTGCCCGCTTGACTTCCTTTGACACGCGTTGTCTTCAATCTATGAGTTTCTTTTCATGATGGGATATTAGATATGGAGCTCAATTCTTCAGCAAGTTAACATGTTTAAACGTAGAAAATGCTAACTTATTATTTTAAAAAATATACCTTTTCGCAAAGATTAATTACAAATGAAAACAAAATAAATGAAATGAAAAAAATGTATAAAACGAATGTGGACTCAATGCTAAGATGGTAGAGTAATACAATTATATAAATGAAAGATAATAGATAAATTATTGGAATTATGATATCCATTTATGAAGAATCATAAAATTAAACCACTATTAAACAACCATTAAGCTAATAATGGTTAAAAAAAAATGGAAAGCCAAAAGGTAAAACATTAAAATTAGAAATAAGAATATATTTATTATATGATGTTATAAAAATAATATTATAAACTATTGTGAAACATTATATACCTTCAAACTTTCTATGGATTGACTAACTTCTCGGACCTTATTGATGATATGAAATCTGATTGTCAAATCTTTTTTTGAGGGATTGATTACACGAAGCGTATAATTCAAAATCTGC
The DNA here is from genome assembly GCF_029641045.1 of Salvia hispanica. NCBI lineage: Eukaryota > Viridiplantae > Streptophyta > Magnoliopsida > Lamiales > Lamiaceae > Salvia > Salvia hispanica. The sequence goes on along the minus strand of NC_142696.1, from coordinate 6,550,989 downwards.
TCAACCTAATTATAGTCATTCACTGGTGGTTATAAGCTACATTTAAACCAATACAACTTATAAATTATAAGGAGTAAACTTCTGATCTCCTCTATGTAATAGGAGTAAAAAATAACAATTGAATCATAACATTATACACTCCATTAAAAAATGAAAAAGTAAGCATATTTCTGAGCTCAAATTTACTTGAACAACATAGATATAACTCATGAAAAAGGAACCGACATTATTGTTGTATATCATTTCCCATTTCAATTTACATAACCTAAAAGCAAAAGGACACTGGAAAGAGATAAATACTAAAGCCAAATAAAATAAAAGGAAACGAACCTCAAAGTGCTCTTCCAATATTAGGAACCATGAGGTGTGGAGTAGTGTGACATCCCAATCCTTATAAAGTCTGAGCAGCAAAATGATTGGATTTTTTCACTAATCTGAAGAGTAAAAAGAGATCAAACCTTGAATCATTGTCACCAAGGCCATGCAGCCAGATTATAGTAGCCTGGTGTTTCCCTTTAGGCTTAACAACATAAGTCCTCACAAACTCAACATTCCTTCTAGTTGTTCTACTCCCTGATAATCACAACAAACACTTCAAATTCGAGTCGATGAAAAAAAATCAGCATACAAAAACAGAGAACCACACACATATTTCTCAGAAAATGAGAATGACAAAAATCGTGATAGCATTATTATTTCTGTTAAAAATCTTTTCACTTCCCAATTTTTATTAAAATATCACAAATGCTAAGTTTAACTAAAAGAACGTGCAATATCTTACCTAATATTAATACTATAATTAATTAGGTTATTGAATATTCTCAAAATTATGGTAATGGAATGGGAGTTACAAAAGAGGTGGAGAGGCCATGATCGAGCCATATTTTTTTTTTCCCAAATATTCCCAAAATTATGGTAATGGAATGGGAGTTACAAAAGAGATGGAGAGGCCATGACCGAGCCATATTTTTTTTTCCATTAGAGTTTTAAGGGTGTTTATGGAATAACCATTTAAGCTTAAAGCTATAATTGTATATGCAATACGAGAAGTTAATTATATGCAATACATGAATGAGCATTGAGTTCATGCCTTTGTTGTAGTGGTGGGTGCTATTATTTTTTTTCCTTCCTTTTTTATTTTTTAGTTTTTGATTATGGGTTTTAGTTGTCCTTAATTTTTTTGTACAGCACCCAAAATATATTAATGGTTTATTGGTACATGTACTAGGATTATATGTGGATGGACGTTTCTACTTATTTATTAAAAATTTCAATAAAATAAAATTTAGCAGTTACGATTTTTATTTTTATTCCAAAAGGGAAGAATGCCAAACGCCACCAACGTATTAGCAGCCCCTCAACGTTTACCATCAATAAGTCAATTACATTAGGCTCACTAAGATTCATTTCAGAGAAGAATGTCAAAGGGATCGTCCAAAGAAGAATACCAAAAGGGAAGAATTCCAAACGCCACCAATTTTTTCTATAAATACCAACCCATAAACCAAAAGTATCATGGACGCATGGCCATGGAGGAGAAACGAGTGTTGTCGGTGGGCGTTATCATGTGATGGTGTTGCTGCCTCAAACATGTAGCATCCCATACAATGTGGTTGTCGACAGATGAATATCTACTGCGATAAGCATGCCAAAATAAAATCTTTGAAGGGTTGAAAAGATGGAATCCACAAGAAGAGGAGCTTTAGCAATGTGGATTTATAATAAAGAGTAGATAGATTTATAAGAACCGAGTACTCAGCAGCTGACTATAGTTCTTTTGCAACGGTAGTTAAGGAGGAAGTAGCATGAGATTAGTGTTAGAGATGGTTATGTGAAGAGCTTCTACTACTATCAATATCATGGTCTTCCAATATGTTGGTATTAGCTAATACAAATATTCCTCTAAAATCTATAGTAATATTTTAGTAATTAATCACTCAAATTGTTTTCATACTCATATATGATTATTACTTTTATGGCCATAGATATTTTATGCATTTAACGTTATAATTTGTGATTTATTATTCTGTATTGATATTTTGAATATTTTAATTTTTAAAGTTGTAATAGAGATCCAAAAGTATTATAGTCAAAATATTGTATTTGCGTTATTTAAATCTCAAATAGATTCAGTTTTATGTTTTTCTTTAAAATTCTTATACATTTTCTTAATTTTAGATTTTAGATTTTGTACAATGATATCATTTTCCATTTCAATTAATTAATCGATAATGTGAAGTTAGTACCAAAAAAATAAAATGAGATCCATATTTCTTATTAACGTTGTTTCACTATTGAAGTACACGTGTTTTTTTTATTATATATTGTTGTGTTTGTAGTTTTTGCATTAGATATCAAAAATATTTTAATCAATATTTTTAGGTTATATTTAATGAAAGAATTCCTTCAAAATAATTATATTCTGACTTTTACGCATAATAATTTCATAATATAATTTTGAAGGAAATACATTAGGTCGTGCATATAATTGCTATAAAATACTACTATATCTTAGTGAGTGAGGAAAGTCAAAAATGTTTTTCCAGTTGTTTAGATATATGTTTAGAGTTCAGGGTTTAGGATTAAAATTTTTAAAATGAAAAGGTTTTAAAATCAAATGCTATTGAAATATCAAACGTTAAATATTTGAAGTGATAGGAAATTTATTTAAAAGATTTCTTCAGTTACATAACAATATTATTAGTATTTGATTAAAATGACAAGCCAAAAGCTGAAAATCCCCAATTTAGTAGCATATGAAATGTAAAATTAATTCACACAGATTTCTTTTTACATTTAAACGGCATCTTGACCTTCTCAATTCCAACGGTTTTCTTTCATAATTTCCAAAATAAATAATTATACAAGTGATCTAACTGAAGAAATCTTTCAAATAAATTTACTATCACTTCTAATATTTAATGTTTGATATTTCAATAGCATTTGTGTTATTTGATTTAAAAACCTTTTCATTTTAATGCTTGGATGAATGCACACAAGATTTTTTTTTTTCCGTTCACATGGCCTTATTGTAAAGGACTTTCTTGATATAAACATATAAACAGATTTACAGTCAATATTCAGGTAAAAAAAACTTCTACTATTAGTAAGAATTATCAAGTAGGCCGATCCAGTATAAGATATCGAATACAGATCTAAAACCCTCAAAATAAAATAAGTGATCAACAAAGTAAAATTGAACTGATAGAACTAGGACGGAGGGAGAATTTTATTTATATTTGGCTCATTTGTTGGTCATGGTGAGTATATTTTAAAGTTAAGGGTTTAGGATTTAGGTTTTAAGGGTTTGGTTTTTAGTGTATAGGGTCACTATATTGCAATGAAATGAAGCTCATTTAGTTTTGTAGTAATTTCTATCTCTATTAGTGGATAATTATAATATTAATAAAATTACTTTTTATATGTCTACGTGAATGTTGTTTTTCATTAATAATTTATTTTATTATAATTCAAATATTTCTAAAATTGATATGCAACAAAAAAAATGTCATATTTATTTCAATTAACAATAAAGAAGTTATAACTAACTTTTTAAAAATATCTCAAAAGTTTAAATGCATATAACTATCTCAATTTAAATTATTTTTTCACACAACATATATCAAAAGTTTAAATGCAGATAATTTTATAAGGATTCTAACTACATCTCACTTGCATATGTTCTGATGTCGAAATTTGAAAATAAATTATTGAGTTTTCGTATTTTTGTAGTGCCAGATTAATGTAAGCATAGCTAATAAAATATGTCTACATAATACATATAAAATGTCAATTCGAAATTATGTTGACATATTCCAAGCATCGCATTTATATGTTTAATACACTATGTTAATATTTTGATCAAAAACTCTATATTTAATAGTTCTTTTAATTTTTTAAATTTTAATAATAAAACGAAATAACACATGACAATTTCTACACTATTAGATTTCTAAAATCTTATATTCTAAAATTAGTTGTAGTCAAGGGATGAGTTAACAATTGATCACACCCCTTCTATTACATATATTATAGTTTTGGCATAGAGATGTTACTTATTTTCTAAAAAAATTTAAACTAATCATTTAAATAAACATTATAAAATGAAATACAATTTGCCGTGCATAGCACTTTCTTAAGGGGGAGACCAATTGTGGTGGTTTGAAAATAGGGGTTAGTGTTTGGAAAATAGGGGTTTAGTTTTATGAACTCCGCGCTCATTTCGTAAAAATTGGTGAAAATTGGAAGATCTATTTAACCTGAGGTGTTGTCATACTCTGGTTGTGAAAGTTGATAAAGTTTGACAAAGTGTTATAGTCTTGGGATTCTGTGGCATGATAAATAGATAGTTTGGTTTCATAAATGTTCATGATGCCAAGCATATTCCATGGAATACTTAGGCCTCCATTCGGTGATATTCTATGGATGGCTTAACTTCCATTCTGAGTTAATCCCTATGGCTCAAATAGCCTCCATTTGGTACCCATTATGGATGGCTTAGTTCCTACTATGGAGCTTCTGTTACGAAACCTAAATATTTGAGAGTTGTTGGTTCAAGGCGCGTGTGTTACTTGTATAAGCTGCAATACACACTTTTGGTTTTAAATTAGTGGAGTATGTCGGAGTTAATTGTGCTCTATTATTTGTGCAGTTATAAGGTCACTAACTAAGCAAATAACTTACTCTGCTATTGTCTTTCTTGTAGATTCAACAATATAAAGCAGATCCCTTTGGCACACGATAGCACACCTGCCTCCGTTTTGAATCTGAATGGTGTTGCTTGTACATATTTTTTGAATCTTAACTCTAGTGTATCTACTTAGACTTTTGGTGTGTAAATATTCTGTTTGCCTTTTTACTTATTTTTGGGCCGTTTGTATTTTTGTAAAACGAAACAAGGATATTCACTGCTCGTGATCACAGGCTTATAGCGAGTGACTATCCTTGGTCCGTTTGGCTTGAATCTAGTACTTGTGCTTATTACATGTATAAAAAAATAGGTATGTTTATAACTTGGCTGAACTATTACGGTGTAGAAATATATGAAAAGGTTTTGATATTTTAGCACAGCTTGCAGCTTGAGTATATATTTTTATTCTTGAATTGAATGCATGTAAGAAATGTTCTTTTAGAAGCTCCGCTCCCTGAATTGTTGATTATAATTTGTTTTAAGCAGTTTTATTTGATTTCTTATTAAGATCAAGGGAAAAAAGTTTTTTTTATACATATTTTATGATGTACATGACCTTTATCTTTTGAGGTTAGGTTTGGGGTTTTACATTGTGGTATCAGAGCATGGTTAACTCAAAGTTGAGTTGATTCTCGGACTCATAACTTGGGTTACGTGTTTTGTTTTGCTTGAGTCTTTAGGGTTATTAAACTCTGTATATGCCATTGGAATGAGCTCTTAATGTACTATCGATGTGCCTCACCTTGCTACTTTCCTTTCACTTGTGCAGAATGTCTGAAAATAACTCTTTTATCGGACAAACGGATGACGAAAGTCATCCAGAGTCCTTATCACCATCTATTCCTGAAGACATTCCCCTTAACGGCCGGGAAGGGGAAGTGAATCAGAGTGCTTCACACTCACCACCTAGAGGCGCTAATCAAGAAAACCACGTTGATCCTGAGGCGTTCATGCATAACTTTATGGGGCTTCTAGGCCAAACTGTTCGAGCCTATACAAACCCTGCGACTTCAGTGGCACAAATGCCTCCTAGAGATCCTATCTTTCATCTTAAAAAAATGGGGGCCGAGATATTTAATGGCATTTCCGGAATTGACCCTTCTGAAGCTAAAGCTGAAGGAACTGGTAGCGGAAGCGGTGCGACGGATTAACAAAATTTAACAATTATTAATCGCACAAATAAATCACATGATAATCAGATCTATTCAGCAGATTATTTAGACGAAATCTATTCGCGTAATTTTCACATGTATCATGCTCATAACTTGAATTAATCATGCTTTAAAAATATTGAAACCTAAAACATGCTTTTCTACGGAGCAGAAATAATACCTAATTAATTCTCCAAAGAATTGAAGATGGCTAGCAACTTCTCCACGTGACGCTTTGAATACTAGACCACAGATCTTCTCTATGGTTCCCGAACTGTACTCCGATATCAGTGTGGGCTGATCTCACCAGAATACTAGGACTTAAATAAAGAAGACAGAAGAAATCCTTTTTGGAATAAGAGAAATTTCGAGCTCCTCCCAGACAGAGGGGGACGAAAATTATAGTATATTAAATTATGATTTCTGTCTCCTTTATTCTCATATTTATATTAAGTTCCTTTTGGGCCCAGACAGGGATCTATGGAAGGTTTTGGATATGAGCTCATCCAATTTACTTTTTACTAATTAAATTGAACCCACAATTTGTTAGGTATGGTATACTGAGAATCATGTTTCAAGCAAGTTTCGCTCGAATAGAACCTTGCTTGTATACGTAAAACTCTATAATCCACTTTTAACCCTATTTAGTATTATTCGAGCAGTTTCGCACGAATAGAATCAGTATATTATTACGTTGTGTTTGCTTGTGCATTTATAAGATTTTTTTATAAACATTTAAATGTATAAGAAGCAAACAAAGTCTAAGTATTTTGCTTAGTAGACTGGTTGTGAGCGTCGTCCACTTTAAGGTAACACAGTCGGTTCTATGCAATGCTTTGCAAAAAAAAAGAAGAATTTCACAACCCAGATAGGCTTAGACTACCTATCGTGAAAGGTTGCAATGTCAGTCCGATTATTTCTAAGCCTTACTGAAATAAGATGACGTTGGTGTGGTATAACACTGAATGGATCTAACAGCAAGACGTGTCTTTATGCTATCTACTGAAAGACTAGGTCTTAATAAATAACTATTTCTTAATCTACATATGTTAGCATTGAGCATACGATATTGATCATGCACTACTTTGACTTATCAAATGGTGCGGGTTTTTCGCAACCCAATAATCCTGATATATTGGGTAGTGGTGATTAATACCTAGCGGTGCTAGGATTGCTATTATGTTGAATCGCGCACGAGGTGAGTCTCGTTTGATAATGTCCTCAAGAGGAGCTCGAACAAGGTTTTATTATTCGGGAAACTGGCTAGTTGGAGTTTTATTACTCTATGAATAATAAATAAGTGTTTCTTGCTAAGACCACTCTTGGAATTAATAAGATGTTAATTAATTAAGTCCATAGCAGACATTAATTAATTAATGGACATTTATATCTTAAGCGCGGGAAATAAATAATAAACAAAACGGAAGCCCGGATTACTTATAATTTCGGATTTGGATGGGGAGTGCAATATTACTTCTGTAGTGGCTGCTCGTAATATTCCAATATAAGCTTGTATTAAATTGTGGGTTCAATTTAATTAGTAACAAGCTAATTGGGGGAGCCCATATCTAAAACCTTCCATAGATCCCTGACTGGGCCCAATATGAACTTAATATAAATAGGAGAATAAAGGAGAGACAAAAACAATTTTATTAGTAGTAGAAATTTTCGTTCCCCTCTAATTTTAGAGGAGCTCAAAAATTCTCTCAGCTCTCCTCCGTGAGATTTTTCTGTCTTCTTTATTCGAGTCCTAGTATTTTGATAAGATCAGCCCACCCTGATATCGAGATACAGTTCGGGAACCAGTCAGAAGATCCGTGGTCTAGTATTGAAGATCATCACGTGGAGAAGGCGCGAGCAATCGACGATTCTTTGGAGAATCAAATTGGTAACTCTAAACCGTAGAATTCATGTTTTAGGATTTACTTTCTATAAGCATGAATTATTTGCGTTCTAGCATGCAATTATCTGTTTAACATGTGAATTGTTTAATCGCATAATTGGTCAAATAGATTTGTATCTGATTTATTTGTTTTGTACAAGTCTTCCGCTGTGCAAGGGACACCAAACCCCAGCACAATTTAATATAAGCTTAATTGGAATATTACGAGCAGCCACTACAGAAGTAATATTGAACTCTCCCCATCCAAATCCGAAATTATAAGTAATCCGGGTTTCTGTTTTAACTTTCATTTCCCGCGCTTAAGATAAAAATGTCCATTAATTAATTAATGTCTGCTATGGACTTAATTAATTAACTTCTTATTAATTCCAAGAGTGGACTTAGCATGCAACGCTTATTTATTATTCATAGAGTAATCAAACTCCAACTAGCTAGGTTCCGAATAATAAAACCTTGTTTCGCGCTCCTCTTGAGGACATTATCAAACAAGACTCTCCTCGCGCATGATTCAATATAATAGCAATCCTAGCACCGCTAGATATTAATCACCACTACCCGATATATCAGGTTTATTGGGTTACGAAAAACGCGCACCATTTGATAAGTCAAACTAATGCATAATCAATACCGTATGCTCAATGCTAACCTACATTGATTAAGAAACAAATATTTATCAAGACTTCACCTTTGAGTAGATAGCCTAAGGACAAGTCTTGCTGTTAGATCCGTTCAGTGCTATACCACACCAATGTCATCTTATTACTGAAGGCTTAGAAATATGCGGACTGACATTGCAACCTTTCTCGATGGATAGTCTAATTCCATCTAGGTTGTGAAATTCTTTTTTTTCTTTGTTTAGGACTAACCATGTTACCTTAAAGTGAACGCCGCCCACAACCGGCCTACTAAAACAAAGACTTAGACCTTGTTAAGTTAACTTCTACATTTAAACATGCAATTAACATCCATTAAATGGAAAACATAACAACATTATGACAAAAATAATCAGTTTTATTCATTGGAAAATAAAATAAGAGTTTTACAGTATTCCATCACTCGAAACATGATTTCTAGTATACAAACTCTAACAATCTCCCACTTATACTCAAAACACTTTCGAGTATTTAAAAAAATGTGCTAACGTCTAATTCTCCCACTTATACTGAAAGCGGATGGAGGTCTTGTATTAGTCGAACTCCCATTCCTTCAACATGGCTCTCAAACGGCTTGACCGCTAATGCCTTCGTGAAAGGATCTGCCAGGTTGTTTTCTGACTCAATCTTGACCACTTTTATGTCTCCTCTCTGCACTATATCTCGAATGATATGATACTTACTCTCTATTTGCTTGCTCACTTTATGAGCCCGTGGTTCCCTCGAATTTGCCACAGCACCAGAATTGTCACAATAAATGGTGATGCTCTTGGGCATATTCGTAACCACACCTAAGTTCAAAAGGAAGTTCTTAAGCCATACAACCTCTTTTGCAGCTTCTGAAGTGGCCACATATTCGGCTTCTATGGTAGAGTTTGCAATGTATTTCTGCTTTACACTCTTCCAAATTACAGCTCCACCTCCTAAGGTAAACACATATCCGGAAGTTGATTTTCTCGAATATATATCAGCTTGAAAGTCTGAATCTGTATATCCAAAAGGACAAAGCTCGGCTGCATTGTAAACTAGAACATAGTCCTTAGTCCGATTAAGGTACTTGAGTATGTTCTTTACGGTAGTCCAATGTCCTTGGCCGGGATTTGATTGATATCTTGCTACCATGCCAACAACAAAGCAAATATCGGGTCTAGTACAAAGCATTGCATACATGAGACTACCAACAGCCGAGGCATATGATATCCTTCTCATCTCTGCTATCTCAGATGATGTCTTAGGACACATCTCTTGAGATAAATGGATGCCATGTTTAAAGGGTAAGAAACCTTTCTTGGCATCTTGCATGCTAAAGCGTCTAAGTACCGTATCGATGTAAGATTCTTGGGATAAGCACAACGTTCTCTTTGCACGGTTCCGAAGAACCTTGATACCGAGAATGTGTCCCGCATCACCCATATCTTTCATCTCGAACTGGCTGGACAACCATGTTCGTACTTAGACAACATCTTTTTATTGTTTCCAATTAGAAGAATGTCAACTTCATATAAAACTAAGAACACAACATTTCCCTTTTCAACCTTCTTATACACGCAACTTTCATTGGGGCATTTTTCGAATCCAAACTTTTGAACAGTTTGATCAAAACACTGGTTCCACGATCTAGATGCTTGCTTAAGGCCATAAATGGCCTTCTTAAGCTTCCAAACCATGTGTTCCTTGCCCTTTACTACATATCCTTCTGGTTGTTCCATGTAGATGGTCTCCTCAAGACTGTCGTTTAAAAACGCAGTGTTAACGTCCATCTGCCATACTTCCCAATCCATGTAAGCTGCTATAGACAATAGAATACGGATTGATTTGAGCATGGCCACTAGGGAGAAGTTTTCATCGTAGTCGATGCCTTCCTTTTGGGTATACCCCTTAGCCACTAGTCTTGCCTTAAAGACTTTAACTCGTCCATCAGGTCCACGTTTACGTTTGTATATCCACTTGCTCCCAATGGCAGTACAGCCTTCGGGTAGGATAGAAAAATCATTGACGTCTTTGTCTACCATTGATTGTAGTTCCGAATCCATTGCTTTCACCCATTCGCAATGATCGACATCTGCCTGCGCCTCTGCAAGATTCCAGGGATCAAGTACATTGTTGTCCGAGGAGTGATCCATACACTCTCCCAAACAAATGTATCTTTTAGGCTCATGAGAGACCCTCCCACTGCGACGCGGCACTACAACATCTGGAGTATTAATTGAAGTTTCTGGAGTTATTGTTACACTAGGTAATTGTTCTTGGTTAATGGAAGTTGTGACTGGAGTTAGCTCTTTAAGAGCTATCTCACTGTTGGACATATGATTCATTACAAAGTCTTCCTCTAAGAATGTGGCATGAGTGCTCACAATTACTTTCTGATCTCGGAGACTATAGAATTCATAAGCTTTCGATCCTCTAGGGTAACCTCTAAACACACATACCTCCGTCTTAGATTCCAGCTTAGTTGGATCCTTTTCCAATACATGGGCCGGACACCCCCACACTCTGAGATGTTAAAGATTTGGGCTTTCGCCCAGTCCACAACTCATATGGGGTAGTAGGAACTGATTTAGAAGGTAAGTTGTCTAAGAGATAGCTTGCTGATAGCAAAGCATGCCCCCAAAACGAAGTAGGTAACCGTGCATAACTCATCATCGAGTGGACCATGTTTAATAAGGTCCTATTCCTTCTTTCAGCTACGCCATTCTGCTGGGGTGTGCTCGGCGCAGTCAGTTGGGATTGAATTCCCGCCACTGATAAGTAGTCCAAAAACTCGGCACTTAGGTACTCGCCTCCGCGATCAGATCGCAGGCTTTTGATACTCTTACCACGACGCGTCTCTACTTTAGCCTTAAACTCCTTTAACTTGTCAAAAGTTTCAGACTTGTAGCGCATCAAATAGACGTATCCAATTTTCGAGAAGTCATCTATAAAGGTGACGAAATATCAAAATCCGCCCCTTGCCTCGGTTGACATTGGTTCACACACATCAGTATGAATGAGCTCAAGTACTTCCTTGGCCCTATTACCCTTTGACCTAAAAGGTCTCTTGGTCATCTTGCCTTCCAAACAGGATTCACACTTCGAAAACGGTTCCTTTTCAAGACTTTAATAAGATCTTGATCAACCATCGCATGAATCCTTCTTTCGTTGGCATGACCAAGTCTAAGGTGCCATAAGTACGTTTCATTCATTGAAATTGAAGGTTCTTTTCTTTTCTTAGAAATTATCGATGTAGCATTGAGTTCTGATTTAAGTTGATTAAACTGTCTAGAAGTGATTGTGTACAGATTGTTTTCCATGATACCACGACAGACATAAGAACCATCTTTCTTAATAACGCAGTTGTCATTAAAAGAAATCGAATATCCATCAATAGACAATTTAGAAACTGAAATTAAATTTCTTGTAAAAGAAGGTATCAATAAAACATTCTTCAAAATCAAAAATCTATTACTAGAAAAACGCAAATAAACGTCTCACACTGCAACGGCCGCCACTTTAGTAGCGTCGCCCAGCTGGACTTCGATCTCACGATCATGTAACCATCTTGTCACCTGCATTAAGTCAGGATCAAAACTTATATGATCAGTTGGTCCAGTATCATTAACCCACGTATGAGTAGATGTCGAAGCCAAACATGACTCGACTACTAGAGCATGGTGCAAGCCTGTAGCCTTGCCCTTTTTAGGGAAGTCTGGCTTCCAATGACCTTTCTCTCCATACTTGAATCATTTTCCAGTAGGCGTCTTATCGGCCTTCTTCTTCTTCTTCTTCTTCTTCTTCTTCTTTCCCTTAGCGTTCTTAGCTCCCACTAGGTTTAGTGCCTTTTTCTTTCCTGCACAAGGCTTAGAGCCAGAGGAATCAGACGCCAGACTCAGCATAGCTACTTTAGCTTGAACCATAAGGTCCTCCGCCGACTGAAGTTTAGTCAGCAGCTCAGCCAAAGTGTAATCCCGCTTGTTCATCTCGAAATTGAGCTTGAACTGCTGGAAGCTAGGGGGAAGACTCTGAAGGATTATAGTGATCTGGGACTCGGGATCGATCGTCCCTCCCAAAACCTCAATTTGATTGAGGTGGCTCATCATCTCGAGGACATGTTGCCTCACAGATGTGCCTTCCTTCATAGACTTCGTCATGATACTCCGAAAGGCTTGAGACTTAGCCGTTCGATTTTGAGTACCAAAAAGATTTGCAAGATTTTGCATAATCTCAGCGGCAGTTGCCATGGCAGAATGCTGATGCTTGAGTACTGAAGACATAGATGCCAACATGTAGCACTTAGCCATCTCATTTGCCTTATGCCACCGTTTATGCGCATTCTGAACTCCCACCGAGGTATTTGCCGCGGGAACTGGAGGCTACGGAGTAGTGAGCACAAACTTGTACTATTCTGCTGTGAGAACGATATCCAAATTTTATTTCCTTCTATGTAATTTTGGCTCTCGAGTTTGTTTTCTTTGAGAATTGCAGAAAGAGGATTACAAGACATCTTGACGGATTTTATTGCACTGCAAATAGAAAAATTTACTATTTGTCATAAACTTATGTAAGGAAATTGAGTAGGTTAACCATAAAACTTTTCAAAATCTTACAACAGCAAAATTAATAAATTGTATCCTCCTTTGGAGGTTAATACACATTTAAATTTTGACAATATTACTGGTCACAACACCGACGAATAGTCCAGAGACCACAAGACATGGCATGGCCGCCTAATGTTGCCTAAGCACGACCATCAGATTTAGCATTACAAAATTTTATTTCTACAACACCGTCTCATAACATTGTTCATGTGCTGATAACAAAACCAAGCTGTCTCATAAATTCTGATTGAATCCTGAAACTCGCAGTTCCTTAGGATTATTGTCCCTACAAAGCAGGTGGCAATAATATTGGGAACCACTTTCTAGTTCATTCTATTTATTATGTGAGAAGTCCACCCTTATGAACTTACTGTTTTCGTAGGATTATTGTCCCTACAAAGCAGGTGGCAATAATATTAGAAAATCAGCTTCACAAAATTTGGCAGTCCAACCGATGGAGACCATATATAAACTTTTAGTTCATAATTATCGCTTAGATATTTGGGTTATGATTTTTCATTAATCATCCTTTAGCCTTAAGGCAGATTAAGACTAATTAAATTCTGTTGGTATTTAATTTACTGGATAATTAAATCTTTTATTATCTTTAGTATCTTAGTTTAGGAGTTAAATAATCTAGAATTTAATTCTTATTCATGTCATACTATAAGATATATCTAAAATAAAGTACATTATTTAAATCTTAATTAGACATGAAAAATTAAATTCATATAATATCCTTGTTCAAGATTAGGAAGAAAATAATTATATTATTTATTGTAATCTTATATATCTATCTTATTAAGGATTCTAGATATATATAATAATTTGGAAACTATTAAATTATTCTTATCTATATCATCTAGGATATAAAATATTCCATAGATATAGAAAATAATCAAAATATTCCTAAAATCTAGGGAAATCTTCCCATAATATTTTATTTCATTAAATAATATTATTTTTAATGATATCCTTTAATTTAAGAATTAAATAATCATTAAAATATTTCTTCATCGTTATCTCATCGTGTGAGGTTTGCACGCACGACGAACGACGAGGATTCACCGGCGAGATGCTCGTCGGAAAGGCGAGTTCGTCGTCTAGCTTTCCCGGCGATCCGCGCGCGAGGCGAGCTGCTTCCTCTTCCCTCTCCGGCGTAAAAATGCAGCGACTCCCTCCGCCGACATCAACCAGCCGTGAACCAACAGCAACCGCGCGTGGAGGTGCGGCTCCGGTCTGGCGTCGCACGGCTTAGGGTTCTACTAGGGTTTCATTGAGGGTTAGGGTTAGGGTTTTTCCGGCGTGGATAGGCTGCCGCTGCTCTCCGACGAGCAGCGAACGATCCGCCAACCCAACGCCTCAGCAGCTCCGGAGTTCTCATCCTCACGGCGGTTCAGCCGGCAGCGTGGACGAGTCCTTACTCGTATTCACCTCGCCGCACAACCGCCGCCATGCACTCCCACTACGATCGACGCCCTAAACTCCGATCAAGCGTAGCGCAATCCGTCTTGGCGCAAGCGCCGACGGATCGCACGTCTCGCGTGATCAAAAAATTCAAATTCTTTGATTCAAATGTTCTTGAGTTCATCATACATAAATTTAAACAATAAAATACAAGACCATGCTTCGTAATCAAATAACACATGCATACATAAATTTCGCGAAATTTAAATCCAAATAATCAGAGCCAAAGACTGCTCTGATACCAATTGAAGGAACTGGCAGCGGAAGCGGTACGACGGATTAACAAAATTTAACAATTATTAATCGCTCAAATAAATCACATGATAATCAGATCTATTCAGAAGATTATTTAGACAAAATCTATTCGCGTAATTCTCACATGTATCATGCTCATAACTTGAATTAATCATGCTTTAAGAATATTAAAACCTAAAACATACTTTTCTACGGAGCAGAAATAATACCTAATTAATTCTCCAAAGAATTGAAGATGGCTAGCAGCTTCTCCACGTGACGCTTTGAATACTAGACCACAGATCTTCTCTCTGGTTCCCGAACTGTACTCCGATATCAGTGTGGGCTGATCTCACCAAAATACTAGGACTTAAATAAAGAAGACAGAAGAAATCCTTTTTGGAATAGGAGAAATTTTGAGCTCCTTCCAGACAGAGGGGGACGGAAATTATAGTATATTAAATTATAATTTATGTCTCCTTTATTCTCCTATTTATATTAAGTTCCTTTTGAGCCCAGACAGGGATCTATGGAAGGTTTTGGATATGGGCTCATCCAATTTACTTTTTACTAATTAAATTGAACCCACAATTTAATATAAGCTTAACTGGAATATTACGAGCAGCCACTACAAAAGTAATATTGAACTCTCCCCATCCAAATCCGAAATTATAAGTAATCTGGGTTTCTGTTTTAACTTTCATTTCCCGCGCTTAAGATAAAAATTTCCATCAATTAATTAATGTCTGCTATGGACTTAATTAATTAACTTCTTATTAATTCCAAGAGTGGACTTAGCATGAAACACTTATTTATTATTCATAGAGTAATCAAACTCCAACTAGCTAGGTTCCGAATAATAAAACCTTGTTTCGCGCTCCTCTTGAGGACATTATCAAACGAGACTCAGCTCGCGCACGATTCAATATAATAGCAATCCTAGCACCGTTAGATAGTAATCACCACTACCCAATATATCAGGTTTATTGGGTTACGAAAAACCCGCACCATTTGATAAGTCAAAGTAATGCATAATCAATACTGTATGCTCAATGCCAACCTACATTGATTAAGAAACAAATATTTATCAAGACCTCGTCTTTCAGTAGATAGCCTAAGGACAAGTCTTGCTGTTAGATCCGTTCAGTGCTATACTACACCCATGTCATCTTATTTCAGTAATGCTTAGAAATATGCGGACTAACATTGCAACCTTTCTCGATGGATAGTCTAATTCCATCTGGGTTGTGAAATTCTTCTTTTTCTTTGTTTAGGACTGACCGTGTTACCTTAAAGTGGATGCCGCTCACAACCGGTCTACTAAAACATAGACTTAGATCTTGTTAAGTTAACTTATACATTTAAACATGCAATTAGCATCCATTAAATGTAAAACATAACAACATTATGACAAAAATAATCTGTTTTATTCCTTGGAAAATAAAATAAGAGTTTTACAGTATTCAATCACTCGAAACGTGATTTCTAGTATACAAACTCTAACAGAAGCTTGGTTAGAAAGTACGGAACGAGTATTGAAAAATCTCGAATGTTCCCCGGAACAGAAGTTGAAATGATTTGAATCTCTTCTCCAGGGAGAATCCCACCAATGGTGGGTAATGATTCGTACAACAGTTCCAGAAAATGAAGTTACTCGTAAGTTCTTCCTAGATGAATTCAAGCAAGAATATATTAGGGAGCTTTTTATGGAAAATATGCAGCTTCAATTCCTGAACCTCGAACAAGGACTGAAGAAGGTTAAAGATTATTATACCGAGTTTGTAAGATTAAGCAAGTATGCTCGTGAACTTGTGTCAACAGACAAGAACAAGTGTAGCCGCTTCCTCAGGGGCCTTAATCCTGCCATTAGAGATAGGATTGCTCTCCATCGGGATAATGTATTTGTTTACATGGTTAAACGAGCCCGTTATGCTGAAGAATATATGCAAACACCTTGTGAAACTAAATCTGAGGGTAAAAGATATGCTCCACCTATTAAGACCTTGTCCATAAGCGCCAAGGCAGATCAACAATCCACGCTATACCGATTCCGAGGAGGAAGACCTGGGGGACAATCTGAGTCCCAAGCTATATCTGTCGCAAGCAACGGGGGCAGTAGCGGAACCTCAGTTCCGAAGTGTAACACTTGTCACCATTATCCCCGAGGTGATTGTCGAAAAAGGTAGGAGCATGTTTCCGATGTGGGTCTAAGGACCATTTCATCAAGGATTGCCCTGAAGTCGAGGACTTTAGGCCCATTCCAACATCTAGTCTGAGGTCAGCATCAGTAAGTGGCAGAGGTAGGGGAAATGGTCGTGGGAATTCTTGGGGTCGTGGTCAGAAAACTACTACTATACCCTCATCCCGTCCTGACGCAGGAGTGGCAGCCCGCGAAGAGACTGAGTCTGCCAATGTGGTAATAGGTACTTTTGAACTCTATTCTATTTCAGTTTATGCATTAATTGACCTGGGTTCTACACAGTCCTATCTTCGTAAGTCCCTCATCTGTGAACTAGGATTGTGCACTGAACCAACGAGTTATGTTATAGAAGTCTCTAATCCGTTAGGTCAGAAGGTGTACATTGGAAAAGTATGTAGAGGGTGCCCTTTAAAAATACAAGACTCTGTTTTTAGTGCCAATTTGTTAGAATTGCCTTGGTTGTACACTTTTAGTGCCTTGGTTGATTGCAAAACTAAGAGGGTCTGGTTAAAGAATGACAATGGCATTGAGGCAATAATTACTGGGGAAGGGGCGAGTAGTATTTGTGGCATGCTTTCATCAATTAAAGCTTTAAAGATGATTAAGAAGGGGTGTGATGCATATTTAGCTATCATACTGGACACAAGGCCTAACGGCCTTAACTTGAAGAATTTAAGGATAGTGAATGAGTATCCGTACGTATTCCCTGAACAATTACCTGGCTTGCCCCGGTATCCATTGCACCGTATCGTATGGCCCCAATGGAACTTAAGGAACTGAAAGCTCAGTTGGAAGAATTATTGGATAAAGGTTTTGTTCGTCCGAGCATCTCGCTGTGGGGAGCCCCTGTCCTTTTTGTGAAAAAGAAAGATGGTTCGATGAGATTATGTGTAGATTAAAGTAAAGGAGGCAGATGTCCCCAAGACGGCATTTCGAATGCGATATGGTCACTATGAATTTTTAGTGATGCCTTTTGGGTTGACCAATGCACCCGCTATTTTTATGGATCTGATGAATCGAACTTTTAGACAATACATTGATCAATTCATTATTGTTTTTATTGATGACATCCTTGTCTACTCCAAGAACGAAGAAGAACATGATAAACATCTTCGAATTGTACTACAAATTTTGAGAGAAAAGCATATGTATGCAAAGTTAAGCAAGTGTGAGTTCTGGTTATTAAAGGTGAGCTTCTTAGGTCATGTCATCTCGGCTGAAGGCATTCTGGTGGACCCCAAGAAAATTGAAGCCATATTAAATTGGAAGACTCCGAAAAATGTATTTGAGATCCGAAGTTTTCTGGGTTTAGTGGGTTATTACAGGAGATTTGTCAAGAACTTTTCAACCATTGCCTCTTCGATAACTAAACTTCTACAAAAGAATGTTCCATTTGTATGGACAAATAAACAAACAAACCAGTTTTGAGAAACGAAGGAGTTACTGACTCAGGCTCCAGTTCTAACTCAACCAATCTCAGGAACGGGCTACGTAGTTTACAGTGATGCTTCAACATTGGGATTGGGTTGTGTTTTTATGCAAGAGGGTAAGATGGTGGCCTATGCCTCACGACAACTCAAGGTGCATGAAAAAAACTATCCAACTCATGACCTTGAATTGGCCGCCGTTGTGTTTGCTTTGAGAACTTGGAGACATTATTTGTACGGTGAGAAATGTACAATATACACCGATCACAAAAGTTTAAAATACATCTTGTCTCAACCCAAGTATGAGATGAAGTCGAAGCCAAACATGAATCGACAACTTGAGCTTGGTGCATACCTGTAGCTTTACCCTTTTTAGGTCAGTCTGGCTTCTAATGCCCCTTCTCACCACACTTGAAACACTTTCCTATTTGCTTCTTTTCCGACCTCCTCTTTTTCTTTCCCTTAGCTTCCTTAGCTATGACCTGGTTCTTCACTTTCTTCTTTCTTGCGCCAAGCCTAGGGCCAGAGGAACGATGTGACGAGCTAACCATCGCAGCCTTAGCTTGGTTCATGAGATATTCTGCCGACTGAAGTTCAGTCAACAACTCAGCCAAGGGGTAGTTTCTTTTGTTCATCTCAAAATTGAGCTTTAACTGCTGAAAGCTAGGGGGCAGACTCTGAAGGATGATAGTAACTTGGGAATAGGCATCAATGACGCCTCCCAAAACCTCAATTTGATTGAGGTGGCTCATCTTCTCGAGGACATGGTCCCACACAAATGAACCTTCCTTCATAGTCTTGCACAGATACTCCGAAAGGCTTGAGACTTCGCCGTTCGATTCTGAGTACCAAAGAGATTCCTGAGATTTTGCATGATCTCGGCGGCAGTCACCATGGCGGCATGCTGATGTCTAAACACTGTTGACATGGAGGCCAACATATAACACTTAGCCATCTCATTCGCCTT
This sequence comes from Salvia hispanica, assembly GCF_029641045.1. Classification (NCBI taxonomy): domain Eukaryota; kingdom Viridiplantae; phylum Streptophyta; class Magnoliopsida; order Lamiales; family Lamiaceae; genus Salvia; species Salvia hispanica. The sequence continues at coordinate 6,531,723 of NC_142696.1, read as the reverse complement.
ATGCCACCGTTTATGCGCATCTCGCACTGCCTGCGCGGCATTAGCCGCCGGCACTGGAGGCCGTGGAGTAGTGAGCACGAACTTGTACTCATCAGCCGTGAGAACGATGTCCAAATTTTATTTCCATTCTATGTAATTTTGGCCCTCGAGTTTGTTTTCTTTAAGAATTGCAGAAAGAGGATTGAGTGACATGTTGACGATTTAGTTTGCACTGCAAAACAAAATATTTACTATTTGTCATAAACTTATGTGATGAAATTGAGGAGATTAACCATAAAACTTTTCAAATTCTCACAACTGTAAAATTAAAATTTTGTACCCTCAAGCAGAGGTCAATACGCATTAAAATTCTAACATTTTTACTGGTCACAACACCGACGAATAGTCCAGAGACCGCAGCACGGCATGGCCGCCAAATGTTTCCTAAGCACGACCATCAGATTTAGCATTACAAAATCTTGTTTCTACAACACATTCCCATAACAATGCTCATGAGTTGGTAACAAGACCAAGCTATCTCCTAAATTCTGTTTGGACTTCTGAAACTTGTAATTTCTTAGGATTATTGTCCCCACAGCATGGGTGGCGATAATATTGGAAACTACTTTCTAGTCCATACTATTTACATTTGAGAAGTCCAGCTATATGAACTCGCTATTTCTTAGGATTATTGTCCCCACAGCATGAGTGGCGATAAGATTCAGAAATTAGCTTCGTAAGTTGTGGACCAATTGATGGAGGCCATATATAAACTTAGTTCATAATTATCGTTTAGATATTTGAGTTATGGTTTTTCATTAATTATCCTTAGCCTTAGTGCAGATTAAAAGCTTAATTAAATTCTGTTGGCATTTAATTGACTATATAATTAAATCTTTTATAATCTTTTAAACATCTTATTAAAGGATAATATATTAATTACTAAAGTTTAATCCATATTCATGTCTTCTATAAGATTTATCTAAAATAATTAATTATTTATATCTTGGACTGACATGAATTAATAAACTTAAATTAATTCCTTATTAAGATTGGGAAGAGAATAATATTATATTATTTAATGAAATCCTACATATCTATCCTTATTAGGATTCTAGATAAATATAATATTTAGGAAACTATTAAATTATTCTTGTCCATATCATCTAGGAATAAAATTAATATATTTATTTCCATAGATATAGTCAATAATCTAAATATTCCTAAAATTTAGGGACATCTTCCCAAAATATTTTATTTTCATTTAATAATAATATTTTAATGATATCTTTTAGTTTAGGAATCAAATAATCATTAAAATAATATTTCATCGTTATCTCGCGATCGATGTTCGCACGATCAATGACGACGAAATTTCCGACGAAGGTCTCGCCGGAACGGCAGTTGGCTGTCCAGCCCTCGCCGGAAACTGTTTCCGCCCTATTTCTCTGGCGTGAAAACGCCATGCATCGCGACGTTGCAGCCTGCAACATCGCGCTCCCTCCGTCGACGTCAGCCCAGATCGCGGCGGCTGCCGCGCCTTTCCGGTGACCATCCCTTTCTCCGCCAGTGGACTCGCGAGAGCGAGCTTCCATCGCATAGAGTGGCGTCGCTCCTGTTCAGCGTTGCACGGCTAGGGCACGACTAGGGTTAGGGTTCGGTTTAGGGTTAGGGTTCCTTGGCGGTGGAACCGCCGCTGCTCTCGGACAAGCAGCAGCTTCCACTCGATTGGCGCGATTTTCGAGGCTCCTTCGGATCCGGCGGTCTCGCCGGCGGCGTGCACGCGTCCACCCTCGTCCGTGCGTCGCCGCTTGATCACCTCCGAAGCTCCCAATCGCTCGACAACCCTAATTGGATCGCATGTAGCGCGATTCGACTCGGCGCAACCGCCGACGAATCGCACGTCTCGTGTGTTCTAAATATTTGAGTTCTTTGTTTCGCAAGCACCGACTAAAAAACAAGAACATGCTTCGTAAACAAAACGCATGCATACATGAATTTCGCGAAATTTAAATCCAAATAATCAGAGCCAAAGACTGGCTTTGATACCAATTGAAAGGGTTGGCACCGGAAGCGCTCACATAAATCGATTACATAATAATCCTGATCTATCTAACAAATTATTTAGACAAATTCTATTTGCGCAATTAACACATGTATCATGCTCATAACTCAAATAAATCATGCTTTAAATTAATTAAAACCTAAAACATGCTTTTCTACGGTTTAGCTATTTTACCTTGCTGATTCTCCAAAGAATCGAAGATAGCTAGCGCCTTCTCCACGTGAAGATCTTCAGTACAAAACCACGGATCTTCTGTCTGGTTCCCAGGCTGTAAACTGATATCAAGGTGGGCTGATCTCACTAGTATACTAGGACTTAAATAAAGAAGACGGAAAACCTATCCCACGGAGGAGAGAAAAGAGGAATTTTCGTCCGCTTCAAAGTAGAGAGGGGGAAAATTTTTTGCTTAAAATAATTGCGTTTATAGTCTTCTTTATTCTCCTATTTATATTGAGTCACATATTGGGCCCAGACAGGGATCTATGGAAGGTTTTGGATATGCGCTCCTCCAATTAGCTTTTTACTAATTAAATTAAACCCAATTTAATATAAGCTCATAATTGGAATATTACGAGCAGCCACTACACAAGTAATATTACACTCCCCATCCAAATCCGAAATTATAAGTACTCCGGGTTTCCATTACTTGATATTTATTTCCCGCGCTTAAGATAAAAATGTCCATTAATTAATTAATGTCTACTATGGACTTAATTAATTAACTTTTTATTAATTCCAAGAGGGGACTTAGCATGAAACGCTTATTTATTATTCATAGAGTAATCAGACTCCAACTAGCTAGGTTCCCAATAATAAAACCTTGTTTCGCGCTCCTTTTGAGGACATTATCAAACAAGACTCTCCTCGCGCACGATTCAATATAATAGCAATCCTAGCACCGCTAGATATTAATCACCACTACCCAATATACCAGGCTTATTGGGTTGCGAAGAACCCGCACCATTTGGTAAGTCAAAGTAGTGCATAATCAATGCCGTATGCTCAATGCTAACGTACATTGATTAAGAAACAATTATTTATGAGACCTCATCTTTCAGTAGATAGTATGATGACATGTCTCACTGTTAGATCCAATTCATTGCTATACCACACCAACGTCATCTTATTTCAGTAAGACTTAGAAATAATCGGACTGACATTGCAACGTTTCACGATAGGTAGTCTAAGCATATCTAGGTTGTGAAATTCTTCTTTTTCTTTGTTCAGAACTGACCGTGTTACCTTAAAGTAAACGACGCCCACAACCGGTCTACTAAAACAAAGACTTAGACTTTGTTATGTTACTTATATATTTAAACATGTAATAAACATCCATTAACTGTAAAACATAACAACATTATGACTAAAATAATCTTTTTATTCCTTTGGAAAATAAAATAAGAGTTTTAACAGTATTCAGTCACTCTAACATGGAGTATATAAAAGTATGACCCATATATAAAAGTATGACCCATATATCGCTGACATTTTCAACTCACTTCCTTTATATTTGTTAAAACCCATGTGGGTCAAAGTGAGACACATATTGGGGGCCGGAGGGAGTATTTTGCAATGTCATATATATGCCCTCCTCATAATATATGCTCATTGCTAAAACCATACTCAAGCACACTGATCAAATTTTCAATCAACTATGATGCACTTATCAAGCACACTGATCGAATTTTCAATCAACTATGATGCACTTATCGTTAACACATCTAAATTGAAATTGACCCTTAATGACAAATTTCAACAAACATAAATAGGAGTTTGCTTGAAATTTAGTTATAGTTGCTTAATGACAAAGATTGTTGGGAACGAATTGCCAATATAATTTGGGGTAGTTATTTTTTCATATGAAAATTTGGTCAGTCTAGTGATACAAAATATGTAAAAGAAGGTAATTCTAAAGATGTCATGTTAAGGGAATTGTCTGTTTATTTTTTATTCCCTAGTCTTCCATTTTTGACCGACTAGACTTTTCGACCATCAAAATTTTCCACATTATAGTGCTCTCATAATTTCTTTTTTCACTTTTTCTTCAATTTGCTAAATTTTCTGTTTCTTGATCATTATAAGCTGCACACTAGAGTTCTATTTCTCTGTGATGCTTGTGCTCTTATGTTTTAAAGCTGCACTCGTGCACAAATTTTAATACTTCATCCGTTCCCTCATAGTTAAGACGAAACTTTTCACCACAGAGTTTAAGAAAGGAATGTTGAGTGTGTTAAATAAATAGATAAAAACTTAAGAAAGAGAAAAAGATAGAGAGAATAAAGTAAAAAGTGAATAAAGTAGAGAATATAAAGTAAGAGAGTAAAGTAATAAAGAGAAAAAAGTTACTATATATGGAAATCACTCAATTATGAATAAACTTCTCAAATAGAAAAATTACTCAACTACGAGGGAACGGATGAAGTATTTCAATATAGTTTAAAAATAAGGTGTGATTAGTACTCCCTTGTGAGATAACCTTTTAGTTTGTGCTAACCTTTTACTTTGTTTAAAACTTTGTGGCATGATGACTCCACTTGATCTAAGTTGACTCATGTCAATATGGAAGATCTGTATGCATAACAATTATTTTAATTTACTGTTAAAATTACTAATACTCCATATGATCTTTTTCCAATTTGTGTTCTGCTATTAATATACTTCAATCATTTTTTCCTTCTATTTTATTTGTAGTGCTTTATTTTAATTTACAATTACTAACTAGAGTTTACTAATTTAGGTAAGGTTTATAATTGATCAATTATTTAATGCATAAGTTTTTGAGAAAAATTAATTTAACTAGCTAGGTTATATGGAGTATGTTATTTAATGCATAAGTTTAAGTGTCCATTACTACCCTCGTTCTTTACATATACACATTGTTTTCATTTTGATCGATCCTTTATTTTCTTTCAGAAATTTCTAATTTTAAAAAATGGATATAATATGATTCATCATGTAAAGATGATATTTATATATAATTAAATAATGTTGAATATGATGAGGTACATTAAATTGTGAACAAAATACCTCATAGTAGAAGCAAATAATTGGTTAACGAATAAGTGCCACAACATAAACAATTTAGGTTAGTATACTGTTTATCTTTAGTATCCCAGATGTAAATATCATTATTATTCTTCATGCACCATGTAAAGCTTAATGCTAAAGTTTGTATTTTTGGTGCAAGTCTTCAAATAAGGTTATAATATTAGAATGGAGCAAAATAGTTTAGCTTGGGAGGGGTGCGGGCGCGAGGCGCCCGTTGTAGAGTGCACGCCGCTAGGGGTGTGGGGGTGGTTGATGGAGGTCATCGAGTTTCAAATTCAAAACTCTATAAATACAAACTCATTTCACTTTCATTTTGTATATTATCTCCTTCAATTTCACGGTGTCCTATGTTCGTGAAAATAATCATGTGTCCAACCAAAAACTCTGAAGAGGTTGTTGTTCGCACAAAAGAAGGAGGTAATAGTGCTAGTGCGGAAAGAAGGTGAACGTTTGTTCCGAGTTTTTCAATCACATAGGGTGATAATTAAAGGCCTGACACGTTCGTGGTTCTGATTGACTAACGTTTGATATGTTGTATGCATGTATTATAATGCAAATCATGATAGTTGGAGACGAAGGAGAAAACGTCACTCAGGTGGTATGACGAGCATGACACTTTTACTTCTAGATCGACCATTGTCCCCGAAGAACAAGTCCATGTTGCCCTCCAAGACGACTCCAAAAAAAAATTGGATACATACCAACCATTCCAATACTGAATTTACTTGTTAAAATTTTAATTTTTAAGATTTGTATTTTATTTAATTTTAGTGAAATAGTTTTGTAATTTCAATTCAAACTATTAATACAATTATCATGATTAAAATTTGAAATTAATAAAGTGATTTTATATTCGGTATATTGTTTGAAGTGAAAGGTGGAATGAGTAGAGAGCAATAATATTTTGGGATAGTGCTCTGCCTAATAAAAAGAAGACAATGATATGCCCACCATCTTCTACATTCGTGTGCTTAGTAAAAAGTTACTTCCTTCGTCCTTTAATTTTACTCCCTTCGTCTTACAATAAAAGTCACATTTGATATGATCATAAATTTTTAAAATAGTGTAGAGATTTAGAAAAATTAATGGAACATGAGTTCCACATTTTTATATTAATTTTATAATAAAATGCGAGTAAAGTGAGTTAGTGGAATGTGAGACCTACTTACCATTTATGATAAAAGTGAAAGATGACTTTTATTGTGGGATGGACTGAAATGACAAAATGTGACTCTTATTGTGGGACGGGATGAGTATCATATTTTGATCGGATACGAATTTTAAGAAATATATTAGAAATTGAATTGAAAAAGTTATTAGAATATGAATCCTATTTTTATATATTAATTTTATAATAAAATATGAATGAGAATGAATTAGTGAAAGGTGAAATCCATTATAAAAATTGATAAAAATGAAAGATGATAAATATTTTAAGATGAATAAAATTAGAAATAATTGACAAAATTTTAGAAACAAGGGAGATTATTATCAAATGAATGATTAGAAACTCATAATGAAAAAGGTGTGTTAATTCGGGTACCAAATTTGACTTAATAGCCCTTTCTTTTATTCCCTCTGGCCTATTATAACAAGTCCTTTTTTTTTTTTTTTTTATCATTTTAGTATGTTGAACGGTAAAATCTTCTTTAGTTTTTATTACAAATAAATAGGAGTTCTATTTATTTATTTTCGTCATATTTTTTTTATAAAACTAGCAATTTATCTTTTCTAAAATATATGTCACACTTTTCTTTCTAGTTTATCTAATAAAAGATGTCATATTTCTTTTTTTGAAAATAGTTTTATCTCACATTAACATATTCTCTCCGTCCCATAGAAAATGTCACACTTATAAAATGACACATGATTTTAATTATGATTCTTTGTTTTGTGTGTTAAGTGAAAAAAGAAAGTATACTCCCTCCATCCGCAAAATGTTGTCCATGTTTGACTCGGCGCGAGTGTTAAGAAATATGAAGAAAAATGAGTGAAAAAAGTTAGTGGAATGTAGGCCTCACATTTATATATTTGTTTTATAATAGAATGTGAGTGTAATGAGTTGGTGGAAATTAGGGTCCATTTATTAAATACGAAAAAAAAAGCAAAGTGGACAACATTTCACGGACGGAGGGAGTAATTTCTTATATTAATGTGAGAAAGAACTTTTTCCAAAAATAAATTTATTTCCTCTTATTAATTAACACACAAAATAACATCTCATAAAATCTCGTATCATTACTCAAAGAGGATTGTTCTGCTGAGCACTCAAAATGAGCGCCAGCATGAGCGACAAGGTTTTTCATCATTTTTTTCGTTTCCTCTTTTGATTTTATAGCTTTAAATTATTTTAAATTCCTTTCAGCATTGAGAAATTAATTCATATTTTCTTCACAGATCTGATTCTCCAGCAGCAATATTCAATATAATCTATGCCATCTTGTTGAGTAAACACTTTGGCCACAAGTCTGGCCTTGTACCTTAGGCCATCTACCTCATTATTCAATTTGAACAACCATCTGCAATCAACAACAGAAGCACCAGCAGGTAGAGGAACAAGTAACCAGGTACAATTAACTTTCAGAGATAACATTTCATCCATCATGGCTTTATGCCACAAATCCCAGAACTTAGACTTTAGAGCCTGCTTATAAGACTGAGATTCATCCCCATCAGATTCATGCACATTAAAAGCAACATTAATCAAATTCACAAGACCTAAATACCTAACAGGAGGATTAGGATTCCTTCTGGCTCTATCTCTAGTCAGGAGGTAATCCTTCAAATGTGGACCAGGGATAGGAACATGTTGAGGCTTAATAATTTGGTCATCATGAAGAGTCACATTTTTGGGGTTCAGGCTCAAGCTCAGGCTCAGGTTCAGGTTCAGGGTCAGGGGCTATAGGATTTGTCTTCTAGAATGGCTCCACCTCACTTGGAGCATCATTTGATGGCTCCACCTCAGTGAGAGTATTAGTGGATTCCATGTAATAGCCTGGAAAATAAATTATAAAACAAAAATTTAAGTCAGTTAAAATGCAAATATTAAATAGACATAATTAGAAGTTGTGTAGTATATGTTGTGGATAGTATATTGTTGTGTGGGGTGAAATTTAGAAAATGAAATAAAAGAAAGAAAAAGGAAATAGAAATAGAAATAAAATTAAAAGGATAATGATAGAAGTTAAGAGATATAAATCTCTTTTGAACCCACTTACGGGAACATTCCCACATACATATCCATTCACCAAGTTCCCACACACACACATACACTCACTGCCATTCACACACATACACGCACGGCGATAGGCTCTCTCCGGCGACCCTCGCGTCACCGGTTCACACGCCAGTTCTTTTTCCTCTCTGTGTCGCTGCTGTCCGGCGGATTCCGGCGTTGTTATCGCCGTTTTCCGGCGAGTCTAGGCTGGACTTATCTCTAATTAATGTAAGAAAACCACTTGCACCTCCTATTTACCCAATCTCTTCTTCAAATCTAAAGCTAGGGTTCATAATCAAGTTTTCTCTCCCCAATTTGGAATTTATGTAAATTAAGTGTAGAATTGTCCTGATTTCTAATTCGCTGCATATAGACAGTTGGGAGATGATTAAAATGAAAGGTCTCTCTATGTGTGTGAATGTTGTAAAACCTAGAATTATTCATTTTGGTTTGGAGAATTTCTTATGCTATCTTGGATAGACTTTGTAACTGACATTTTTGTTTTAGCATAATTTTCACCTTAACAAAGAAGAAGTTTGTAATTTTGGCATTGAAAAATTTGGGACAGCCATATAAGGATTTTGCCCACTTTTGAAAAAAAATAAAATAAATATTCACAGTTAAAATTTGCTTGTTTTGGCTATATTTAGTATATGTTTAGATTAAGGTTGGTGAAAAGAGAATGAAGGATTATACTAGATTATTTTAGCCGGTTTATAAAACATTTTGTATCAATATTTCGAAAGGGGAACTTTACTTATGTTTATGTTATTTATTTTGGTGTTGGTGTTGATAAGAAATTTACATATACATATATATTGAAAGGTAATACCACCTCAAGAACTAATACGGGCAAGGAGAAGACGAAGGTGAAGGAGTAAGGCGATTCCAATATCAAGACATTTTGGATTTTGAGGTAATATATATATATATATACTCTACTTTAGACTTAATTTATGAGTAAAGTTATGTGATTACCTACTGAATATTGGATATCAGTCAGAGATACTATATTGGAAACTGAAATTGGATATCAATCAGAGATGGTATATTAGAATGTGATAGATGATTTACCACTTGAGTATGTTGAGTGGTGTTACTGAAAGAAATGATTATGTAATCTTATATAGTTGAGTCAGTTGTTTATGTTATAAATTATGGGATAAGAGTATGAATATGAAATAGATGATAGGTCAGGAAGAAATGGTATGTGAGCATGGTATGACTGACTGTAGGTGATATAATGTTATGTATGGTGTGATGGGAGGAATTAAAATCTGATGTACGGTGTGATGGAAGAAATTAAAGTATGATGTACGATGTGATTGGAGAAATTAAATTACGAGGTATGGTGTGATTGGAGAAAATACAATTTGTTGTGCGGTGTGATTGGAGGAATCGAAATATGATGTACGACGTGATCTGGTGAAAATACTAATTGTTGTGAGGTGTGATTGGAGGAATTAAAATATGATGTACGATGTACTTGGAGGAAATATAAATTGATGTATGGTGTGTGGGGAATTAGCCTCATACGACCATATTTCGTCTACAATGTGTACTCGGACTCAGTACTAACTATATTCCAGAAAAATGAGTACTAATTAATGATAATATGTGTGTTGTGATGTATATGATATCTTCAAAAATCTGCATACGTGTGGATGTTGGATATGATGGAGATATGTATTTTGTGTGTTTTATTTCGATTAACTGTTTGTAGACTGATATATATTATGTGGTGAAATTTATCGTGGGATATATCCTATCAATTGTGTAATATCGTTCATGATTATGACTCCGATAAGTTTAAGGGAATTTAAGGGATAATGACACGAATGTAAGATGTGTATTGTTTTTCCAATTTTTTTTGAAAGTAGGCATATGTACATAGTTATGATGATGCTTGTTATGGAGGAAGAGACTTATGGTTGTCATTAACTGAATGTTCACTTTAACTCCAGAATTTGTGCTCTAACGATGAGTTACTATTGAATTAGTTGAAGCTCATTCCACATCTTTCTTTTTCCAATGCAGACTAGGTGATCGGACTAACCCTTTTTACTGTACAGCTGCTCAAGTCGGGTCACTAGCGAATTTTTTTGCGTGTGAGTAACTCCCTAGATATGTTAGTCGGGGCATGTACAGGAGTAGAATGCAATAGGGGACTTTTTACTTCTTTCTACACGTTTGCTAAGTATGTATGTTTTTGTGGATAGCTGAACAAACCGTGTATATGTATATAAATATAAATAGTCTTATGTTTTTGTAAAAAAAAAAACAAACAAAAAAAAAACAAAAAAAAAAGGGTACCAAAATGTGTTTTCAATTAGGGGTGTTACATTCCACCTCACTAAGAGACTCATTGTCAACACTTATAGGAGAGGTATCAGGGTCAGGTTTAAGACATGGGAACTCATCCTCATTAAAGACCACATCCCTACTTATTATAACCCTAAAACCTGGTTCACTTCTATTCCAAATCCTATAACCCTTAACACCATCTGGATATCCAAGAAATACCCCTTTCTTGGATCTGGGATCCAGCTTATCAGTTTTAGAGTGAATAAAAGCACTACACCCAAAAACTTTTAAATGGGATAAAGAAAATTGTCTTCCAGTGAATATAGACTCAGGATATTTACCCTTTAAAGGGACTGAGGGAGACATATTCACCAGGTATGCTGAAGTCAGAAGGGCTTCACCCAAAAAGTTTTTAGAAAGACCACTTTTAAACAAAAGACACCTAACTTTTTCCAAAAGGGTTCTATTCATTATTTCAACAACTCCATTTTGCTGAGGGGTATAAGGAGTAATCTTGTGTCTTTTAAATCCAAACTTGGAGCACAAAGCATCCATTTGGGAATTACAAAACTCAAGACCATTATCTGTTCTAATCACTTTAATTGTTTTTCCAGTTTGATTTTCAAAAAGATTCTAGGGATGTGTTAGTAACGACTTTGGTTATACTATTCCTTTTTCTATTTAATATCCGTTTTGTTATTACTTTGTGTCTTCCCTAAGTAGTTCTGATGCTGCATGATTGAGTGACACAATCGTGTATGATTTAATATAGCTTGCTTCATCACTGTGACAGAGTTCTAGCGAGTTAGATTCACTTAGTAGACGCTACAGTTAGCTTCCCTTAAAACGACACTGTTAATTGAGATGAGGACTTTTCAAGGGTCTTAGGAGCTTTTTGGAGTTACGTGTTAGGATTGACAACCCTAATTTTGTAATCAACGTTTGTATCGCTTGAGCATAAGCTAGGTGACTCGTTCTATCAAAGTAATAACCGTGCTAGGGTATTGTAGTTTGTTATTTGTATAACCATAACTGTGAACGCACATCCCTGGGATTCCCTTATCTCTATCGATTATCTCAGTGTTTTATTTGCATTTAGTTGTTATATGCTTTTTATTGTTTTTAGTTTTCAAAAGTTTTTCAAAACCTACTTTTTTTCCAGATAGTAATTGAGTCTTAGTAGAGGATAGACACATTGTGTTTGCCTTCCCCTTGTTCGATATCCGGTACTGACCTTTGGCTATACTATATATACTCTGTATACTTGCAGGTTTATTTAGTGCTGAAAAATAGTGGATCAAGTTTTTGGCGCTGTTGCCGGGGAAGACAATTCATTTTGGAGTGATATCTTCAAACGGACAATTTTACTACTTTGGATTTTACTGCTTTCAATTTTTATTTTTATTTTTATAATTTTTATTTATTTTTCATTTTTTTTTTCATTTTTTTTTTCCTTTTTTTTTAGTTTTTGCAGGTTGTGCAGATTTGCGTATCTTGTGGAGAAAATAAGATGGCGGAGCCTACCAACCACGATCTTATCGTCGCTCTCCGAAAGGAGGTGGAATAGATGCGAGAAGAGAGAGCTTGGGCAAAAGCTGAAAAAGAAAAACGTGCAAGGGAGGTTATTCCAGTCTTGAATATGTTTAGTTATGGTAACATTGTGGACATTCCCGCAGGTCCACAGATAGAGGCCAACAACTTCAAGTTGGGGATACCCTTAATAAATAGGGTTGAACAAAATGCCTTCGCAGGAAGAGACACCGAGGACGCAAATCGACATCTCACCAAGTTCGTGGAAATAGTTAATACAATCAAGATCAATGGTGTTGATGATGATATTGTGAGGGTAAGACTTTTTCCCTTTTCCTTAACTGATGCTGTTAAAGAATGGTATGATTGTCTGCCTGCAGATAAAACCACAAATTGGAAGGATCTAGTGGTCCTCTTCCTCGACAAGTACTACCCGCCTGGCACTATCCTAAAGCTTAAGTGTGAGATCTTTCAATTCTTGAGCTCTCGCACGTTTCAAGGCTCTTCTCCGCAAATGCCCGAACCATGGTTTTGGAATAGACCATCAGGTAGGAATCCTTTATAATGGGTTTAACGAAAAATTCTCCAGTTTGTTGGATTCAGGGGCAAATGGGGGATTCTTGAGGAAAGGAGGAGTTGCTGCTATGGAGGTGATAGAGGAATTAGCTACCAACAGTCAGGGTTGGTCCATAGAGAAGCACAAAGCTGAAAGGCTAGATGCAGGGAAGAGACCATGCGGGAATGAGACATCTCAAGAATTGACTTCCATCAGAGCAAGACTTGAAAAATTAGAAGCTCCGGGCAAAGAGCGGAATGTCATCAAAGATGTCAAATATGTCCAAAATGGGGGTGATCCCAACAGGCTTTATAATACTCCCTTCGTCCCAAGGTATTAGACCAACTTTCCTTTTTGGGATGTCCCAACATATTAGACTCATTTCCTTTTTTAGCAAAAAGCATCTATCTTATTTTATTCTCCACCTACTTTTGTCTCTCTTCTCACTCCTACTTTTTCCCTCTCTCATACTTTACTCTCTCCACTTTAACTATTTAAATATCAATTCCTTAAATCATGTGCCCAAAAGAAGTGAGTCTAATACTCCGGGACGGAGGGAGTAATAATTATCGCCCTAATCAGGGGGGTGGGTTCAGTGAGAGCACAAAAAAAGGAGTGGAGCCACCTACCAAGGAAGACAAATATGAGGCCGGCATCTAAAAGATCTTAGAGCTAATGCTTGAGGATAGAAAGAACAACGAGACCAAGATGGGAGCTGTAGAGGAAAGACTGAACAAGCTTGAAAGTAGGTTAAACACTGTTGCCTCCGCTATGTCCATTATTAAGTTACAAATGGATCAATTACAAAAGAAGACAAAGGAGGATAAAGGCAAGGCTGTTGTCAAGGTTGCCGGTATCAACAAGGATGAAGCCAGCACCTCCGAAACGAGTTTTGGGGACTGTCCGATGCCTGGTGGACCGCCGCAAACCCCACAGCGGCCCGCCACTGAAGAGGCAGAGGCGCCCGCCAAGAAGGAACTCGTGCGGCACAATAGGATTGTACTCCCCTTCCAGCTGAGGAAGCCGTTCCAGCTTGAAGAGCAATCCGACAGTTCTTAAATATGTTCTGTAAATGTCATACCAACCTCCCTCTTGTTGATGCATTGCAGGAAATACCTAGGTATGCCAAACTCTTGAGAGAAGCGGTGATGAAAAAGCAAAAGCTCCAGAAATCTGATCTAAAGCTACCTCTTCACTGTAGTGATATCATCCAAAAGCAAAGGACTGTCAAGCAGAGGGATCCTAGCCAATTCATCATTCGTTGTTCCATTGGGAATGGTAAGATAGACAAGGCTCTTTGTGATCTTGGAGCTAGCGTCAACATAATGCCATTAGAGTTCTACGAGAAGCTCAACATCGGGCCGCTCAAATCCAGAGATGTCTTCCTAAGGATGGCCGATAACGCCGTGGTAAATGCGGTAGGGGTAATTGAGGATGTATTGGTGAAATTTGATGATTTCATATTCCCTGCCGATTTCTTTGTTTTAGACATGAAAGTTGATAAACAAGTTCCTCTGATTTTAGGCAGAAATTTTCTAGCCACATGCAAAGCTCTTATTCATGTAGGTAGAGGAGAATCACAATTAGCGACCATGAGGAAAGTCGACCTACAACATCGAAAGCGCGATGCTTAAGTATGAAGATGCGAAACAAGCTAAGATGGAGCGTAATTGCAGGGAGGTCATGGTGACCGATTTGTCTAAGCCTTATGATCCATTTGGAGGGGAAGATCTTTCTAACCCTACTATTTTCATTGTTAACACTTTACCTCAAGCTCCTAAAAAGGGTGAGCCTAATCCTACTAAGCCTACCTTGCAGGAAAAGCCCAAGAGAAAGAAGAGGAAGAAGACACCACCTCAAGATGACCCCGAAATCTACGTGATCAAAACCTCGAATGGAAAATTCAAATGGTGGAAGAAATTTCTCAACAAGTTGGTTCAATTCGCGGTGGCAGAGACTAAGATTGTTGGTACAAAGGCATCCCAAAGGAATCTTCACGATGAGGGATAACTCATGAACTTCAAAGAACGTCAAGCTAAAGACGAAAAACAAGCGCTTGTTGGGAGGCAACCCAACCATTTTTGACAATTTTTGCTTTAATTTTTAAGTATTTTTGGTTTTGGTTTAATTTTCTGCTTTAAAATTTTTTTCGCAGGTTCTGACCCTTACGTGGCGACCGCCACATGTGTTGCGGCGGGCCGCCACCAGCTCGCTAGAACAATCTGTTGATGTGCGGCAATCACCGAACGGCTGCGGCGGACCGCCACCTGGGCACAATTTCCAGCGTGATTTTTCAAATTTTTTTGAATTTTCGACCCATCAAGCCTCGACACGAAATTTTTAATGTACGTTTTCTTTTCAGTAGTTTACTCACGTCCCTACCGACTCTAAAAACTTATTTTACACTTTGTTGTAAATAAGTTTGGGGGGATGAAGTGGTGGACTGTGAGTTTAGATTTTTGTTTTAGGGTTTTTCTTTTTAAGTTTTTATTCTTGTTTTTCAAAACCCCGTGGGAGAATTTTGTGTTCTAAATATGTTATTTTGAATCCATGTCGTGAACTTAACATGAAGAACTTAGAAACACGCATGCTTAGGGACACACTTTAGATTGAGTTGCCGATGATATTACATTCCATCTATGTTTAAATGTGGCTTAACGTTTTGATTTGATGGTTTGGTGAAAAGGTGCATAATTACTGAATTGCTTGTTCGCCTTGAATCATGCTTATACCTTGTAAGATTTGAGCCTAAATTTCATTCTTGTGTGATTTATCTGCATTCGTGTATTTGTTTCTAGAACTTGCTCCTAGTCTTGCCTAAGTCTACATAGTGTTTAAGTTGATTTAGGAGGATGTTAGGCCATCTTTTCTAGCCTACTTTTATCCAAAATTTTCGACCCTCTCAAAATTTTCAAAATTTTTCCCTTTGGAGCCAATTTTGAGCCTTTAAGCCTATTCTTTGGAAGCCAACATAATGGGGACAATTCCTTGGGTTATTTAGTTTTTACTATCTTATTTTGTAAAGGAATTGGATAAAGTGAAAGTATAAAAAGTAGTGTGCTTAATGTAAAGAAAGTACAAGTTGTGAAATTGAGAAAAATTCCAAATATGTGCTTGATCTTAGAAAAGAAAGGAAAGGATGTGTAAGAAAGAAAAAGAAAAAAAAAGGAAAAAGAAGAAAAAGTGTGAAAGGTTGTGAAAAAAAAATAGTAAAAAAAATAAAAAAAATCAAAGGATTGGAAAGTGAGTTAAGGAGAAAAATATATAAAGTGTTAAAAGTGTATTGGGTTTAGAAAAGTGGAGTTATCTTTACTCTACTTGGGATATTTTTATTTTTAGTTACTTTTTAGCCAAATATTCCTCACCTACCAAAGAGCCTACATTACAACCAAAAGATAACGACCTTTCGGACTTTTGATGCTTAATCACATCTAGTAGAGGAGGGATTAGACTTTAAGCAAGCCTATGGTAAACTTTGCATGATGCATGATTTGAGTGCTTTTATACACATTACCTTCATACAGTTCGAGAGTGAGAGAACACTTCCCATCTTTGGAAGTTTGCCACATGTGAGGGCTTGAATTCAAGGTGTTCCACGAGTTAGTAATGAAAGTGCACTAATAAGCCTTGCTTGATTTGATTGCGTTAATACATGCTTAATCTGTTCTTTCATCTTTTGAGACAATTATGACGTCTAGTCCTTGTGCGATCCATGCGCCTATTCTTGTGTCTTTATTGTTTTGTTCGAGGACAAACAAAAATGTATGTTTGGGGGAGTTGATACGCTCGGATTTTGCACTATTTTAAGGCCGTTATTTTTGGTCCGTTTTTGATGTCAAAGTCACTCTACACGTCCATTATTTGCATATTTTGTCTATTTTGGTATTTTGACGTGTTTTGTGAGAAACGTGCATAATTGAGTCGAGAAAGGGAGCCAAAACGCAAAGTCTGGAAATCTGGAGTCAGACGGCGACCGGCGACCGCCGTGGATGTGTGCAGCGACCGCCGGCGCCCGGCGGGTAGATCAATGCAGCGGTCCGCCTCGGAAAAATACGCTTGGAAGAGAAGTCTCGCTCGGCGACCGCCGGAAGTCGTGCGGCAGTCCGCCACCGAGGAAACAGACTCTCTGGAGTCCACCGCATGCCAAGGTGCGGCGGCCCACCGGAGAAAGGCGGCGAATCAGAGATGTCCTATATTTGCTCCAAGATTTACCATATTTTGGAGATCTTTTCCTTCTACAATAAGGATTGGCTTTCCCCTATAAATAAGACCTCAAGCTTCATCAAATTGGAGAGCTTCTACTTGCAAAATAATTCATAGAGACCAAGAGCTAGAGTACTTCACTTGTGCAAGGAGTTGGAGAAGGATTTCAAGAACATCAAGAACGACAAGGATTCAACCTACGGGTTTTATTTGCTTTAGTTTTATGTTCAAATTGTCTTCACTTCAATCTATGTGTTTAGCTTATTTCATCATGTGTAACTAAACTCATAGGATTCTAGGGATGTGTTAGTAACGACTTTGGTTATACAATTCATTTTTCTATTTAATATCCGTTTTGTTTTTACTTTGTTTCTTCCCTAAGTAGTTCTGATGATGCATGATTGAGTGACACAATCGTATATGATTTAATATAGCTTGCTTCATAACCGTGACAAAGTTCTAGCGAGTAAGATTCACTTAGTAGACGCTACAGTTAGCTTCCCTTAAAACGGCACCGTTAATTGAGAGTGAGGACTTTTCAAGGGTCTTAGAAGCATTTTGGAGTTACGTGTTAGGATTGACAACCCTAATTTTGTAATCAACGTTTGTATCGCATGAGCATAAGCTAGGTGAGTCGTTCTATCAAAGTAATAACTGTGCTAGGGTATTGTAGTTTGGAATTTGTATAACCATAACTGTGAACGTACATCCCTGGGATTCCCTTATCTCTATCGAATATCTCCGTGTTTTATTTGCATTTAGTTGTTATATGCTTTTTATTGTTTTTAGTTTTCAAAAGTTTTTCAAAACCTACTTGCTTTTCAAGATAGTAATTGTGTCTTAGTAGAGAGGATAGACACTTTGTGTTTGCCTTCCCCATGTTCGATATCCGGTACTGACCTTTGGCCATACTATATATACTTTGTATACTTGCAGGTTTATTTAGTGTTGAAAAATAGTGCATCTACTCTAGACTTATTTTTTATTAAAAAACACCAAAATTTTCTGGAAAAATCATCAATTATAGACATAAAATACACAGACCCAAAATATACATTTTTACACATTTACGTGTTTTTATTTTCATTATTAATTGCATGATATTATATGTAGTGGATATCATATAATATAATATTTAATTGTTTATGATAAGTAAAAATAGTTACGTGTAGTATACATATGTACGAAAAATATGTATAGTTATTTAGCAGTCATTAGTTACATACATATAGTACGTACATTCATCGGTTATATGTATAGTTTGATAAGGCTAATTTCACGCATCGGTTATATGGTGAAAAGCGTTATAATTTGCTGGGTCTAACACGTTTCCTAAACCAGGTGTGTGAAAAACATCGCTAGACCGAGGAAATGCTGAAGGAGATGGTCTAGCAACGGAATGAAGTGAAGTGAGCAGGATTTAAAAGAAAAGAAGGCGTGACAGAGGGAGTCAATAGCTGAGGGCAACAAAGCATATCTATACCTCGCTGGGCCCCACTCCAACGCCTATATATAGAAGAGCATGCAACGCACATCATATCACTTTTTCACTTTTTAGCTCACACACATAACACACACTTGGGAATGGGAGATCTGGGGTAGTCGGGTACAAAGAGTTCCTTTCTTTAGAAGTTTCGCAGTTGCAACACCGTCTGCGTGTGGACGAAGATACAATCTCTTTTAATTCCGTTTGTTCTGCACTTTTGCGGTCGAACTTCACTTTTGGGAGTCGACTTGGCTGTTGATGATACTCGTTATCTTTTCGCTTTGTTGATTTGTGTTTAGTTGTGATATTTTGAGTTGATTACGTAGATCTCGCTGCTGGAAGTTTATTTCAACAAGTATTATGTCGATCTCTATTTTATTTTGATGTTGTGGTGTTTGATATGGGAATTCGGTGATAGATCTGTGGTTTATTGACTGATTGGAGGTTGTTGTTCGAATCTGAAGTGATGAAGTGTTTCTGTTGGTTGTAGTTTGTGTTGGGCGCTTGGATCCGGAGTGGATTTAGTGTCTGAGGTTGGATCCGAAGTGAGGAAAGGAAGTTGTTAGATAGATTTGAGTTTTCTTCTTGTTTTCTGTTTTACTTCGTCTAGCATCTGCAGATCTGTTTAGTTCTTCGTTGATTATGCATAAATTTGACTCAGATTTAGTTTGCTCTGCTTTGATTTCGTTTATGTTGATTTTCTTATGAGTTTTTACGCAATTTGGCGGTAGGAGATGATGTCGCTGTTAGTTAGTACTAGAGCTAGTTATTCTGCCAGCTTTTCGTCCGTACTCTGCTTTTTCAGTCATGGTTCCCACAGTCAGTTTATTTCCTAGGTCTAGGTAATTGGAGTAGTTTTTTTAGATCTGGTTATCGAGTAGTTAATTTTCTCGCAACGTGCTCTTATTATTTCGCCTAGGTCTAGCTATTAGTTTAGGAGTTTTAAGATTCCCAAGTCAAGTTTAATTTGTTTCCTCAACCCAAGAAAAAATGCGTGGCAGCAGCCAACACCAAAAACAAATCCAAATCCTTGAACATGAGTACTACGCATCCTTCTCTGTGGGATCGATCCCTACTTCCCTATACTAGGTTTAGTAAAGTGGTTGAGGGTTTTTGAAAGAAGTGCTCTGTGTGTCCGACGACCAGGATTTCCTGCGACCAACGAGTTCTTAGACCGCGTGATATAGCGGATTTGCTGGACCTAGAGAACCTGTTATTTCCTTTTATACGCACTTGCAATCCACCTACCTTTCAATATATTACATATATTTTAATAAGTTGATATTATTGTGTTGTTATGTACAATTGTTTCTTTCTAAATATGCAAAGTTAGTATTCTTGATTATTTGTTACAATGTAGGTGTAACATATATTTGTGTTATAAACGATAAATATATGGACTATTTAACTATATAATTATTGTTATGCGTGTGCATGGATTAATGTGAAATTACTTACTTATACTTATCCCTATAATTTGTAAAGAAATACTAGTAAAATTCTTACGAAGGGCACGTGTGATGAGTATGGGAAAAGCTCTTATTTTAGCTTAGTCATAGACTAAGTCGGTAATTGCCGTATATATGGCAGCAGAAAAAAAGTTCTTAAAAAATATAGGGGGAGAACGAGAGCTATGCGTGGAAATAGATTAAAGATGTGGAGGGTAGATTAGTAAGGGCCTTCGCGGAAAGGTCAAAATGCAAAGAGGGGTCTTCGTGGAAATGTCAAATCAAAGAGGGATCTTCATGAAAAGGTCAAAATGTAAAGAGGGCCTTCATGGAAAGGTCAAATCAAAGAGAGACCTTCGTGGAAAGGTCAAATAATAAAAAGGAACATTTGGGACGTATACAATGGAAATCCCGGTCAGATACCAGGATTGATCTGTCACAGAATAATAAAAAGAATGGAGAGGCATATGCATATGAATATTAAATTGTTTATGATATTTATTATTTCTGGTGATATATTTTGGTGAAAGAACGTGTTTGATATTGGTGAGTGAAATTAAAGGTAAGGTTTGTATACACTGAGTTGTGGCTATATAAACCACTATTATTTTTCAGGATTAATATCTCAGTGAACCTTTTTGGGTTGACGTGAGTCATAGGAACTCCACATGTTATCAGGGTTTGGCAGCTGACGCATTTTGACAACCTTCTCATCCTCACCATTTTTGCATGTAGATAAATGTGTAATATATAGAGTGGTGAGAAGGTCGCACTACTGTGTAGAATGTTTTGAAATGATATAATATGCATGTTTTATGTACTTGACGCGTGGGTTAATTTATTTAATATTTAAAATTTATTTAAGGGTTGAGCTATGACAGATTAGGTGATATTAGAGCGAGGATAAAATCCTGCTGGGAGATGACATTTATGAATATCGTATACATTTCGGTTAGAAGTTGTCATTTGCATTTCAACTATCATAAGCATGTGTCACTGAGGAGAGAAGGGTCAGCCGCCCTGCATCATCAATTAATTGTAACATATCATATACACGCTGCATCATATGGGGATTTCCAGTAAATACCTAGGCTTTTGGAACAAAGAGTACATGGACCAATGATGAGGTAAATAGGTAGAAAATTTAAAGAGCTCGGATAAGTAGAAATTGTTGATTTTATGGGACTAATCTGACTGAAGCTGGGATATAGTTAAAAGCAATATAATCGGTGTTCAATTAGATGAGTTGTATGTCAGAAGAAGGTTTTGATTATAGGGTATCTCTTCTTTGAACCAATACTTACTCTTGGTGGGAAACAGTCCCACAAGCTATGATACAACCTCTGATATTCAGTTCAGACAATTTTTCTAGAGAACTCAATGCTGAATATATGCAAAGAAGTGTATTGTGATAAGAAGCAGAGAAAGTTTTGTCTTTAATCAAGGAACTATGTTTGTTGATTATGAGATGACATTATTTCAGTATACAAGGTTTTCTAGAGAACGTGTTGCGAGTTAATTCAATTGAGCTGCCAACGGATATTGATTTTATTATAGGTATAGATTGGTTTTCATTTCATCGAACCAAGGTAGCTTGTCAAGTAAATTTTGCAGATCTTTTGCTTCTAGGATGAGGAGTGATTTTTCCCTATAAATAAGCCATCAAGCTTCATCAAAATAGATCATCTTTATGCAACATATTTTCCAGAGATTAAAAGCTAGAGTACTTCATCGTGCAAGAAGTTGAAGAAGGATTCAAGAGCATCAGAACGAAAAGGATTCAACCTACGGGTTTTATCAGCTTTAGTTGTATGTTCCTATTGTTTTCCCTTCAATCTATGTGTTTAGATTATTACATCATGTGTAACTAAATTCATAGGATTCTAGGGATGTGTTAGTAACGTCTTTGGTTATACGATTCACTTTTTTATTTAATATCCGTTTTGTTTTTACTTTGTTTCTTCCCTAAGTTAATCTTGAAGCTTCATGATTGAATGACACAATCATGCATGATCAAATATAACTTGCTTCATAATTGTAAGAGAATTTTAGCAAGTTAGGCCCACTTAGTAGACAATACAATTAGCTTCCCTTAAAACGACATTGTTAATTGAGAGTGAGGATTTTTCAAAGGTCTTAGGAGCCTTTGGGAGTTACATATTTAGGATTGACAACCCTAATGTTAGTAACCAACGTTTGCATCGCATGAGCATAAATTAGGTGACTCGTCTTATCAAAGTATTAACTGTGCTAGGGTATTGTAGTTGGAATTTGTATAACCATAACTGTGAATGCACATCCCTGGAATTCCCTTATCTCTATATTTTATCTCCGTAATTATTTGCAATCAGTTGTTTACTACTTTTAATTATTTTCTGTTTTCCAAAATTCTCAAAACCCTTTAGTTCTCCAAATAGTAATTGAGTTTTAGTAGAGGACAAACATTTTGTGTTTGTTTTCCCCGTATTCGATATCCGGTATTGATCTTTAGCTATACTATTCCTACTCTGTATACTTGCAGGTATTAATATTGCTAAAAAATAGTGTATCAGATATACAACGATAATGGGCCTACGAGTCATATACAATGGCAATAGACCTACGGGTCATATACAATGATAATGGACCTTCGGGGAAAGGTCAAATCAAAGAGCGCCTTCGTGGAAAGGTCAAATAATTAAAAGGGACATTCGTGTTGTATGCAATGGAAATTTCGGAGAGATACCAGGCTTGATCCGTCACAGAATAATAAAAAGAAATAGACAGGCATATGTATATGGATATGAAATTGATTATGTTATATGTTATGTATTGATTTTGATTATATGTGTTGATTTAAAAGAATATACGTCATAGGAGTTGGGGTGTGACAAAATGTTATCCAGTTTTGCCATTTTGGTCCGTCCGTGAAAAGTTGTCCAGTTTGTCCACTTTTGGTCCGTCCGTGAAAAGTTGTACACTTTTGGTAAATGGACCACACTTTCCACTAACTCTTTACACTCACATTCTATTATAAAACTAATACTCCCTCCGTCCGTGAAATATTATCCAAGTTTGACTCGGCACGGGTTTTAAGAAATGTGATGAAAAGAAAGTTGAAAAAGTTAGTGGAATTAAGGGTCCCACATTTAGATATTAGTTTTATTTTATAATAGAATGTGAGTATAAAGAGTTAGTGGAAAGTGAAGGTCATTTACCAAAAATAGAAAAAAGCAAATTGGACAACTTTACATGGCCGGACCAAAATGGTAAAACTGGACAACATTTCACAGACGGAGGGAGTATGAAAATGTGGGACTTCCATTCCTCTAACTTTTTCAACTCATTTTTGTTCACATTTCTTAAAACCCACGGCGAGTAACTTGGACAATATTTCATGGACTGAGGGAGTAACAAGTTTAAAAAGGTGAAATTGTGAATGAACAATGCCCATCTCACTTTTAGAGGCATTTTCGGGTGAAATAGTCTATGAAAAGTGTATAAGGACCGTCGGTGAAATAAATCCTTATTTCAGAGATTACTAGAGATATTTTTAAAAGGATTTTTGGCTTTTTAAACCAAAACCTTTCCCCGAATTTCGGTTTTTCCCATGAACTATGAGATATTTTTTTAAAACCACGAACTTTCATTTCGTTAGGATTTTCCCAACCCGACCCGAATAACACATTTCTGGTAAAGAAATTGTCAAAAAAATGACATGGACGCCGGATATATGACCCTAAAACGACGTCGTTTTACGACTCAATCGCATTTACATTACCCAACCCACCTAAAATCGAATTTAGCCAGCCAATTAAACCCTAAAATCGAATTCCGGCATCTTCGTTCATCCGCTCACTTCGAAATCAGGCGTCTTCGTTCTATCTCAGGTAGGTGAGGAGGTTGCTTTTGGGGGTCCTCATTTTGGGCGTGCCGGCTGCGGATGTCCTGGCAGTGGGCGACCTAGCCGTTAATAACAAATAGGATTAAAATTGACACGTAGACAACCCGGGTTTCACCGTTTACCCGCCAAGGGAAAATCCCAACGAAATGAAAGTTCGTGGTTTTAAAAACAAATCTCATAGTTCATGGGAAAAACCGGAATTCGGGGAAAGGTTTTGGCTTAAAAAGCCAAAAACTCTTTTTAAAATCCAAAAACTACTTGTAAAATGAACCCTTAATTCAGGGACTGTTTTTGTAGTTCCCTCTTTTTATCCTAACATTTTGTCCCTTGGATCCTGACGTTTTGGGACAGATCTGTAACGGCCGAGCTCGATTGGATTTCCAAGGACCTACTAGAAGCTATCGATGGTAAGGTAATGGATCGACATCTTATGACTTCACCTCAGCTCTTCACTACGGAGGAAACATCCCTCGAAGAGCCACATGAAGTGAGGTATGCGGCTGTCGGATAGGTTTGCCTAGAGGTGCCCACGGTTCCAGAACCGCTGGTTACGGTTTTGAAAATTGCCGAACCGAAACCGAACCGCGAGGGTGTTTCATGCTTACGATTGCGGTTCGGAACCGACCATTTTCCGGTGAATTTTTACCATTTTTCACGGTTCCGAACCGCCGCTTTTTTTTTGCAGTTCGAACTTTGTTTCACAGTTTTTCGGTGGTTTTTCGCGTTCTGTTTTGGAACCGCTCGAAACCGGCAATTCCGGCACAGTTTCGGTTCAAAAAATTTTGTTCAAAAATTGACGATTTCGGTTCAGGTAAATTCTCTTGGTTTCGGTTAGGAACCATAACCAGCTGTTACGATTTTATTCTTTTTGTTATGCTTGGGTCGGTAAACCTTGGACCGGTCTAGGTTTGGCAACTACGTCGCCAAATGTTAGAAGTTATGCTATTTTATTCTTTTTGTTTTCGGTTAGTTTTCAGACTATTAATTGTTTTCTTGTTTCTTTATTATTAGAGTCTAGCGTAATTAAAAATTCAATTTCGGGTTTGCTTTGTTGTTTTTTTTTCGAAATCTAGGAGGTCAACCAACTCTAGGGGCCCTTAGTACTCCCTCTGTCCCTTCAAAACTAACTCATTCCAACTCACATTTTATTGTATTTATCATATTCCGCCCCATAAAATTTATCATATTTCACTTTTTACCATATTTGGTAGTGACCTCATATTTCACTAACTTATTCCAACTCACATTTTATTATAAAACTAATACTCCATAAAAAAGTAGAGTCCACCCTTTACTAACTTTTTTAATTCACTTTCCTTACATATTTTAAACCCGTGCCTGGTCAAAGTGTGACAAAATTTAAAGGACAGAGGGAGTATTATAAATAGGGCATGTTTCGTTAATATTATCAATTAATTCCATTGTCCCATTAAATATGAAACAATTGTTTTTTGGTACGAAAATTTATGTAGTGTTGTGTTGTGAGAAAAGAGAGTAAAGCATGAGAGAAAAAAAAGTAGAGAGAGAGAGTTGTTTCCAATTTAGGAAACGTTTAATTTTGAGTGGGACATCTAAAAAAAGAAAACATTTCATTTTTAATAGGTCAGAGGTATTATTTTTCCCAATTTCTTATCACAAACCTCCTGATCCTACTCTCTACGCTGCCCGACGGAGAAGTCTCCGCGCACAGCCATCAAACCCCACCGCTGACCTATGATTGGGTGCCAGAATACAGCCGCCCTTGGGCAATTCTCATATCTTGAACGGTTGAGGAATTCAGACCTTAACAGTCTGACTCCGCCCCTAACTCAAGTAATTGCACCATCCATGAGTAAAGTAGCTATGCAGCCCAACGTGATCGTGCAGCCTGTTGAACCCAAAGGTGAAGAGAAGTGGAGTGGGCGCCCGAAGAGAATGATTTCCGATCAAGAATCTAACAGGTGGGGCTATTCTACTATACCAAAGAAGGATGACCTTATATGTTTAGTACTCACTTTGATCACAATTAATTGAAAAAACTTTCCCTTTTCAGCCGTCTACGATTAAATGACTCTTTTATTTTTTAGTACTTTTAGAGTAATAGACTACATATTCCACTAATTATTTCACTCATATTTCATTATTAAGCTACTTCCTTTGTCACAGCTAAAATGACACATTTATTAGTCGGTACGAGATTTTAGAAGTTGTTGGTTAAAGTGGTTAATTGAAGAGAAATGGTAGATATACGTATTAAATGGAGAGAGAATGCGAGTTGAATATTTAATTGGGTACAGAAAAAAGTGATTGAATGTATTAATTGGAGAGAGAAAATTGCTAAAAATAGAAATGTGTCATCTTAGTTGGAACAAACTTAAAAGGAAAATGTGTCATCTTAGTTTTGACGGAGTGAGTACTATTTTAAAATAGGACATACATTTCATTGACTTTTTCTAGTATATTCCCTTCGTCCCATAAAAATATGTGCACTTTCTATTTTCGTCTGTCCCACACAAATATGTGCCTTCCATTTTTTAAAGTTATCCCAATTTATTATCTCTATATATCAATTAATTTACAACTTTTACCATTATTAAACACTAATAGTAACGTGGTTCTCATTATCCACTAACACTAATTTAACTACCTTTCTTCTCCTCTCTCTTACTTTACTAATTTTGTCTTAATTCTCGTGTTATATTAATTTCTCGTAATTTTATGGATGGAGGGAGTTTTTCTTAAAGTTCGAATCGAGTCAACTCATGTCAATTAATGATGAAACTCATGTCAATTAATGATGACGAAAAGAGTACAATTTAATTTCATTTAACTAAGAGAATTTCGATTGTGTTATAATAAAAATGTGGATTTTCAATACCATGGATTGATGCTGGTGAAAAAATTATAAAAAAATGTTCTCAATATTAAAGATATCAGCTAGAGACTATATAATTGTGAGATGTCCACATTTCGAATTTGACGTTTCACATTTCAAATGGTTGAATTATCATATTAGCCAAATTCATGACACATGGTAATATTGTCGATCTTTTCGCACGTGAATACTACTATCATCTTGTCATTTTTAGACGCAAATCTCGCGTTAAATTAGTTCAAAATTCCAAATTCACACATCACTTCACTAGTTTGTTTATATGTTGAAGAACAAGTTCAAAATCCCAAATTTTTTTACTACAAGTTTGTTTATATGTTGGAAAACCCGCAGTTCAAAATCCCAATTTTTCCTACAAGTTTGTTTATATGTTGGAAAACTCGCTGTTCAAAATACCAAATTTCTACTAGTTCGTTTATATGTGGGAAAACTCTTAGTTCAAAATCCCAAGTTTCTGCGTAATTATCATCAATTATCTTTATACAAACTTTCCTGTTTTGTCTTTTTAATTGACTTCCTCGTCTTCTTAGCAAGGTGACTTCACTTATGGAATTGTATCAGTGTGTCGTGGCCTATTTAAACCATTACACTTGAGACATTGTAGTATACCACAAATACGCAGCACTTCCACTAATCAATACATAGAGTATGATTTCTGGTCAAAGAATGGCAATCAAATTTCTTTTTATTGTTCTGGTGTGTTTGTTTGTTTCAGGGAATGCAGAAGTGAGATGCATACAGAGTGAGAGAGAAGCTCTTTTAAGCTTCAAGAGTGGACTCATCGACGACTACGGATTTCTCTCCTTGTGGCAAAGCACCGAATGCTGCAAATGGTATATATGGTGTTGAGTGCAGCAACACCACTGGCCATGTCATCACCCTCCACTTAATACTACTAATTATGTTGGTGTATTGCAAGGTGAGGTTGGTTCTTCCTTGCTTGAGTTGCATCATTTGAACTATCTTGATCTCAGTTCAAATGATTTTGGAAGCAATCCAATTCCAGAATTCATTGGTTTCATGAAACAATTACAACACTTGTTTCTCATGGGTTCTAACTTTTTCGGGATTGTTCCTCCTCATTTAGGGAATCTTACCAACCTTCGCACCCTTGGGCTCTCACATAACTCTTTGAGGGTTAAGAATCTTGATTGGCTTACTAGTCTCTCTATGTTGTCTATTCTTGATTTGAGTCAAATCAACTTAACTTAAGACATACAATCTGGCTGCCACATATCCTAAGTCTTCATTTCCTCTATGAATTGCAGTTGGACTCTTGTAATATAAGCACAATTCTAGTGGAACCTTCTGCTAATTCATCTTCAACATCTCTTTCCATTCTTACTCTGTCTCATAATCACCTCACTTCATCCTCGTTCCATTGGCTACCTAACATAAGCACATCTCTAGTGGAAATAGATATTTCAGACAACGCTTTAGCTTTCCCGATTCCTGATGCATTCATAGAGGGATTGCTTTTTATTGAGCATCTTGATCTTTCCTATAATATGCTTGAAGGTCAAATGCCAAAATCTTTGTGGAATCTGAGTCATTTGTGTGTCTTAGTCCTTTATGAAAATGACTTAACAGGAAACCTTGATGAATTGTTTGGAAATACATCTGACAAAGGAATATTGGAATCACTCCAAATTCTAGACTTGGCTCATAATAAACTCAATGGACCAGTGCCAGACCTGAGTACATTTACTACACTATTAGAAGTTTACTTTGAGAGTAACAACTTCACGGGCTTTATTCCTCTAAGTATTGGCCAGCTCTCTGAGCTTCGTGTTCTAGATCTTTCTGACAATTTGTTAGAAGGTGAGGTCTATGAATCCCATCTCATAAATCTCAACAAGTTAAAGAAACTACATTTATCCTTCAATTCATTGATATTGCATTTTGCTCATGATTGGATTCCAACTTTTCAGTTGGATGCTATATGGTTAGCAGGATGCAATGTGGGCCTATCTTTCCCAAAATGGATTTGAACTCAGAGAAATATCATAGATCTTGATCTCTCTAGAACTAATATAGCAGATGAAGTCCCGACATGGTTGTGAAGTCCCGACATGGTTGTGGAGAGTATCCCCTTTATTAGAGGACATATTTCTTTTTGATAATCAAATTACTGGAACTGTTCTGAATCTCGCAGTCACTTCCATCATTTGCTTAGATCTTCGTAACAATAGTATCTCAGGTCTTATTCCATTATTTAATAAAGATGTTGAAATAATTCTGATGAGTGGAAATATGTTCTCCGGTTCAATTTCATCTATCTGCAATGTTCTCTATGGTCAGTTTTTGAGCCTTTACCTCTCCGGTAATCAATTGGGAGAAGAGATTCCCAACTGTTGGGAGAAAATGCCAAAATTGTTCTCTCTCAATTTGGGAACCAACAAGTTTAGGGGTGAAATTCCTCCTTCTTTGGGGTCCATATGTGACCTCGCGCACTGCATTTGCGTAGTAATAGTTTATCTGGAAGGATTCCTTCCACTTTGAGACATTGCTATCATTTGCAGTTAGTTGATGTTGCAGGGAATGAGTTAATAGGAGAGATTCCCACTTGGATTGGGGAGGTGTATAAAATGGTTTTTCTAAGTCTTTCCAGAAATAAATTACATGGCAGTATTCCTGTTGAAATATGTAATCTTACTCAAATTCGAGTTCTGGACTTGTCAATAAACAACTTGTCAAGAAAAATACCAGATTGCTTCGACAATTTTACTTCTATGGCTCAAAAGAATACACCATCTGATTCGATTCGTTTGGGTTATTATGAATTCATCGGTTACAATAGTATTCTTCCAAATAAGCATATTATAAGGTACTTCGCATATTCGTTAATTCAATGAAAGGGTCAGGAAATGGAATACAGGAAAAATCTCATATTTCTCAAACTCATTGATCTTTCAAGTAATGGATTGTCTGGAAACAATCCCAAATCATTTTCTAATAAGAGGATTGATTTACTGGCAGCGGAAGCGGTGTTGCATGGATTAACATAATTTAACAATTATTAATCACACCAATAAATCACATAATAATCAGATCTATTTAACAGATTATTTAGACAAAATCTATTCGCGTAATTCTTACATGTATCATGCTCATAACTTGAATTAATCATGCTTTAACAATAATGAAACCTAAAACATGCTTTTCTACGGAGCAGAAAAATACCTACTTAATTCTCCAAAGAATTGAAGATGCTAGCTGCTTCTCCACGTGACGCTTTGAATACTAGACCACAAATATTCTCTCTGGTTCCCGAACTGTACTCCGATATCAGTGTGGGCTGATCTCACCAGAATACTAGGACTTAAATAAAAAAGACATAAGAAATCCTTTGGAATAGGAGTAGAATTCGAATTCCTCTTCAGCTAGAGGGAGTCGAAATTTTTGAAAATTTCAAGTATAAAATTGTGATCATTTTGTCTCCTTTATTCTCCTATTTATATTAAGTTCCTTTTGGGCCCTGACAGGGATCTATAGAAGGTTTTGGATATGGGCTCATCCAATTTACTTTTTACTTATTAAATTGAACCCACAATTTAATATAAGTTATAATTGGAATATTATGAGCAGCCACACTACAGTAGTAATATTGAACTCTCCCCATCCAAATCCGAAATTATAAGTAATCTGGGTTTCCGTTTAACTTTCATTTCTCGCGCTTAAGATAAAAATGTCCATTAATTAATTAATATCTGCTATGGAATTAATTAATTAACTTCTTATTAATTTCAAGAGTGGACTTAGTATGAAACGCTCATTTATTATTCATAGAGTAATCAAACTCCAACTAGCTAGGTTCCGAATAATAAAACCTTGTTTCGCGCTCCTCTTGAGGACATTATCAAACGAGACTCAGCTCGCGCACGATTCAATATAATAGCAATCCTAGCACCGCTAGATATTGATCACCACTACCCAATATATCAGGATCATTGGGTTACGAAAAACCCGCAGCATTTGATAAGTCAAAGTAATGCATAATTAATATCGTATGCTCAATGCTAACCTACATTGATTAAGAAACAAATATTTATCAAGACCTCGCCTTTCAGTAGATAGCATAAGGACAAGTCTTGCTGTTAGATCCGTTCTGTGCTATACCACACCAATGTCATCTTATTTCAGTAAGGCTTAGAAATATGCGGACTGACATTGCTCGATGGATAGTCAAATTCCAACTAGGTTGTGAAATTCATCTTTTTCTTTGTTTAGAACTGACCGTGTTACCTTAAAGTGAACGCCGCCCACAACCGGTCTACTAAAACAAAGACTTAGACTTTGTTAAGTTAACTTATACATTTAAACATGCATTAACATCCATTAAATGTAAAACATAACAACGTTATGACAAAAATAATCTGTTTTATTCATTGGAAAATAAAATAAGAGTTTTACAGTATTTAATCACTCGAAACGTGATTTCTAGTATACCAACTCTAACACTATCATCAAATAGTTTCACAGGTTTAATTCCAGATATTGGTGAAATGGAAATGCTAGAATGTCTTGATCTATCAAAGAATCAATTGTTTGGGAAGATACCCACAAGCATGACACAATTATGGTTGAGTGTTCTTGATTTGTCGAACAACAGCTTGTCTGGAAAAATTCCAACAAGTACTCAACTTCAGAGCTTCAATGCATCTGCTTATGCTAGGAATGATGGACTTTGTGGGGCCCCTCTTGTGTTGTGCGCTGAAGATATCTTGAAGCCACCCACCACTAATTCGGGGGGAAACACGAAAGAGAAAAACACCAACCTATCTTTTATGCAAGAAGTGGGAATATCAATGGCCTTTGGTTTTATATTTTGATTTTGGGGAGTTGTTGGTACTTTCATACTGAAGAAGTTATGGAGAATTGCATTCTTCAACTTGTTTGATGCCGTTGGAGATCGGTTCTATGTGAGGATTGCTATATCTGTGTCCAAATTGAGAAGGAAGCTGAAATAACAAGTAATTATTCTACACTTTACTTCAATTTTAACCATTATATTTGTTTAACTATATATGTTTATCCATACAGAGGTGATAACTTTACTGACATACACTTACAGATAAATACGTTCATGATTTAGCCATATGTATAAATTTAGCTATAGATACATGTGTATAGTTTTAAAAGTTTAGGGCAATGAAATTACATTAAACCATGATTGATTGTTATGATTTGATAATTGAATATATAATTTGTTTCTCCAAAATAATATAATTTGTTTTTTATTATCTCAGGATATTATCCTCTCTTTGTTTTCTTTGTGAATAGATGTGGACAAGCAGCTGGTAGTTGTACAACAGGAAAGGAACAAGCATTATTGCATATAACACATTATGTTGCTCCTGTATTTAATACTCCATATTAGAGATGATGCTATGTTCTATGTGCTTATTATTATCAAAGTAAGTGTTTTTTACTACATTTTATTATCATGTATTTAGAGATGATGTTACTGAAATGTAGTACTACTGAATCATGTTTTCGTTGTGTATTTTTGGGCGCCGGAATCACAAAAGTTCTGCCGAAGGGATTCTTGGAGAGTAATAAAGGGGTGGGAAAAATGTCGCTGGCGAGCATGTGGTGAGTAGTACGTTTGGCGGTTTTACATCGAAACAATAGAGTCGTATCAAGAGAATGGCGGTTTTACATTGAAACAATAGAGTCATATCAAGAGAATCGAAAACTATTCCCTCCATCTTATAAAAATATGTGAAACTTTTTATTTTCATCTGTCTCATAAAAATATGGGCATTTCCATTAATAGAAAATTTTCCTAATTCATTATTCATATATAGAACCTATACCATTATGGTCCACCATTACATCATTAAACACATAATAACGTGGATTTCACTATTTATTAAAACTATGTTAACTACTCTTATCCTCCCTTACTTTACCAATATTGCATTAATTCTTGTGTCATTTCAAATGCCCATATTTTTATGGGATTGGGGAAGTATTATGGAACACATTATACATCGAAACAATAGAGTTGTATCAAGAGAATCTACTACCTCCCTCTGTCCCATGAAAGTTCGTTTCTTTTCTGCACTTGTTTTAAAAATATCATAATAACTCGTTTGGAAAAATAATAATAAATAGTTAAAGTGGAGATAAAGTAAAGTAAGAATGAGAATAATATAGCTTATTGTCAAATTTCATTTTTCAGAAAATTTTTCTATGACATTAATTTATAAACATATATTTTTCCTTTCCATGTAACACACAAAATAATATATTCTAAAATCTCATGTCATTACTGATACGCTCGATTTTGCGTTATTTTAAGGTCTTTATTTGGTCTGTTTTTAATGTCAAATCACAATTCTAGTTCATATTTTACATATTTTATCTATTTTTGTATGTTGACGTGTTTTGTGATAAATGTGCATATTTGAGTCTAAAAAGACAGCAAAAAGTCGAAGTCGGAAATCTGGAGTCTTCGAGATGCCCAGCGTTCTGCTGCAACTAATACAGCAACCGCTGGGGCCCACTACCGTTGAGCCGGTAGCGGTCTGCTCCGGAGAGAGTTGTGCTGAAAAGAAGAAGAGGCCCAGCTACCGCTGGGGAGTGCGCAGCGACCGCTGCAACATAGTGTAGCGATCGATATCCAAGAGGCAGAGGCTACGGATCAATGTGCAGCAACCGCTGGCCAAGGTGCACCGGCCCGTTGCGAAAACGCGGCGCACAGAATTGACCTACTTTCTCCCCAAGATTTACCAAACTTAGCCACTTTTTACCTTATTTGCTGAGCTCGAATTTTGCTCTATATATACCCCCTCAAACCTCTTCATTAAGATCTTCTTTTTGCCATTAATTTCTAGTGCATAAATTTGAGAGTTTTCATTATGCAAGGGGTTGAAGAAGGAATCAAGAGATCATCAAAGAGCTACAAGGGTTTTATTTGCTTTAGCACTTATTTTCATTTTGTTTTCCCTTCATTCTATGTTTTTAGAATATTCAATTATATGTAACTAAATTCATAGGATTCTAGGGATATGTTAGTAACGACTTTGGTTATACAATTTCGTTTTCTATTTAACATCCGTTTTGTTTTTACTTCGTTTTTTCCCTAAGTTTTTTTATAATACTTCACGTTTGAGTGACACATTCGGTGATGATTTAATATAACTTGCTACATAATCGTGAGAGTAGGTTGGCGAGTTAGGTCCACTTAGTAGACACTACAATTAGCTTCCCTTAAAACAACACTGTTAATTGAGAGCGAAGACTTTATAAGGGTCTTTGGAGCTTTTAGCAGTTACGGATCTAGGATTGACAACCCTAGTGTTAGTAATCTACGCTTGTACCGCATGGGCAAAACTTATGTGACTCGTTCTATCGAAGTATAAACTGTGCTAGGGTATTGTAGTTTGAATTTGTATAACCATAATTGTGAACGCACATCCCTGGAATTCTCTTATCTCTCATACTTTTATCTCTTTAATTATTTGCAATTAGTTGTTTTATTGCTTTCAAACTGTTTTTAGTTTTCAAAATTTCCAAATCTTTTGATTTTCCAAATAGTGAACGAAGCTTAGTAGAAGGTAGCCAGTCTGTGATTTTATTCCCCGTGTTTGGTATTTGGTACTGACCTTTAGCTATACTATATATACTTTGTATACTTGCAAGTTTATTTAGTGCTAATAAAAAAATGCATCAATTACTCAAGTGAGAGATTTACCTTGGGATTGTGGGAGTAATATTACTCAATCTGTCCATGATTAAGTGTCTCAAGTTTCCTTTCTGTTCCATCTATAATTAAGTTTCTTATTTATTTTTATTACTTTTGGAAATGAACCCCACATTTCACTAACTCATACTCCCTCTGTTCACGAAAAATAATCACATTTTACCATTTAGGGATGTCCGCAAAAAATAGTCATATTTCTTAAAATTGAAATTTTCTCTCTCATACTATTCCCACTCTTTTTCCTTTCTCTCATACTTTACCCACTTTTTCTTCCTATCTCTCTTACTTTACCAACTTTTTCTCCTCATCTCTCTCACTTTACCATTTTCTCATTAAAACATGTGTTGTCCACAAATGGGACTATTTCTTTTATGGATGGAGGGAGTATTACTTATATTTTATTATAAAATTACTAATATATAAAAGTAGGATACATACTCCACGAACTTTTTCAACACACTTTCATTACATTTTTAAAAATGTGCACCGAGTTAACTTGGACACTTATTCATGTGTGGAGGGAGTAGAATTTTCTTATATTTCTATAATACTCCATCCGTCCGCCATTAGAAGTCTCATTTATGAGCGTCATGAGTTTTAAGAAACATTAAGAAAAATGGGTGTAAAAAAGTTTGTGGAATAGGGGTCCCACTTGTATATATTAATTTTAAATGAAATGTGAGTGGAATGAGTTAGTGGAAGGTGGGACCCTATTACCATTTATGGTAAAAGTGAACTAGGACTCCTATCTGCGGACGGGCTAAAATGATAAACATGACTCTTATTCGCAGACAGAGGGAGTAAGTAAATATTAACTAATACTCCTTCCGTGCCGCTATAATCAAGCCACTTCTTTTGGCACAAGATATAAGAAATTGATATTTAAAGAGTTAAAGTGGAGAGAGTAAAGTATAAGAGGGGGAATAAGTAGAGGAGTGAAAAAAATAAAGTAGGTGGAAATATAAAGTAAGAGAGATGATTTTTGCTTAAAATGGAGATAACTCACTTATGATAAGACATCCCAAAAGGAAAGTGACTCGTGTATGATGGGTAGAATGGATACTCCCTTCGTCCGTGAAAAGTTGTCTACTTTGCTTTTTTTTTTCTTTCTATTTTTGGTAAATGACCTCACTTTCCACTAACTCTTTTTACTCACATTCTATTATAAAACTAATATATAAATGTAGACCCTCATTCCACTAACTTTTTCAACTAACTTTTCTACACATTTCTTAAAAGCCGCGCCGAGTCAAACTTGTACAATATTTTGCGGACGGATGGAGTATAACATTTCATAAAAATTAAGTAATTTAAAATGTATCCCACAAAAGAAAATATTAAAATTGCAAAGTAGGTAAACTAATAATTAAATGCCAAATGCACGAATAAATGCTCATTTAAGATGTTCACCTTTCCTTTTTGGTTTGTCCCACTCAAGATATTTACTTTCTATATCTGAAAATAAATTCATTTCCCCCTTCTCCTCATTAAAATATTCAACTATCTCATTCTTTTTAAAATCTCTTGCCACTAAAGAATATGGACATTTATGAGACTCATTTCATGCATTGGTTTTGTAGTGATTTCACATGTTTCTTGGGGAGATAATGCGCAAACCATGAGTTTAAGTGTGTAGGTTTCTGCTGGATCAAGTAGATTGTGCAAACTGGCCGAGCCGATGCAGATTGAGCAAAAGTGGAGTGTAAATGCCGAAAAGCCGCCTAACTGATCAACACGAATTATCCAAAGGAGCAGGTAGAGCAGGAAATAGGACAGAGGATAAAGAATTTGAAGACACCCTTTTCTGCAAGGGTACAAAAGTCAAATCATAAAGGGCATACACTAGGGATTTAAGCCTTGATGAGTCGTCCTATAAAAGGGGACCAACATTGAAGGAAGAGGTTGCTTTTGGGAGGTCACCATTCTTACACACAGAGAGAAATACACATCCTTAGGAAGAGTTCTTAGCTGCAAGTCCACTCCATTCCAGAATGCCCTCTGCCTCCTAGCTCGGAGGGGGGATCGCCTTAGTTCCAGCCGTTTCAATCATTCTGTTGTAATTCCACTGCTCTACGGAGCGAAGATACAATCTTTTATTTTCATTAGCATCGTTTTAGTTTCATTTTGCAAGTGTTTAAGTGTTTTGAACATCTTAGCTCAAGAATATCTTAGTTATTATGTTGTGGGATTTGGATATTGTGATTTCAGTCTTGCATCTGGTTTTATTCTGAAGTTATGGAAGTTTTTGTTGGATCTTGTAATGTTGAGTTTTATTCATATTTTTTGGATGCTTTTCGCAATTGTTAGTCGTTAGACTCTCTTAGATCTAGTTGTTAGTGTTTGATTTCGTAGATCTAGTTATCTTGCTTTGTTTTTGATAGGACGGGGTTTTATATTAGGGGCGGCGACTCTATGTGTGTGCGTCAACTGGCCAGGAGGGTGCCTAGACCTAGTTGTGTCATTGGGTCTGTGCCTAAAACCTCTTGTCAACAAAAATACCTCAACCCACTTCTACTGGCTAGTATAGTGGAGTAAGGGTCGATCCCATAGAGATGGATGTAGGCGAAGTGCAATTGCAAAGACATTTTGGAAGGGTTGGTTAGCTACCACGCTTTTGGGGTTGAGTTCTACCTAGGCGTAAAATTAAAATGAGACTCTACATATACTGACCAGTAGGTAACTAAATGCTTAATGCTACTGGATGTGTACGTGAATGTGAAAGTTGGACACCTAGTTATGCATATGAGAAGCTACTAGACGAAACTAACTAAAAATGGCTAGACAAAAGGTAAAAGGAATCAAAGGACATGCTGGCAGATTGGCTGTTGGGTTTGCAGAAAAGCTGAAAAAAAGTGCAAGTTCAAAAGGAAAAAGTAACTAAAGCAACATATCTTTGATTGTGACATTTTCTTCTTCACCAAGCTAAACTAACCACATCTAACAAACTCCATTGATGAATGATCAAGCTCAAAAATTCATAAATGCAATATTTAACTTGAAATCAAGAACGAATGCAAGAAAAACTGAGATTTACGCATAATGGTCAACAGGACAGGGTGACAGAAACAAGCAGAAACGAATTCCATGCATTTTTGAGAAACTTAACCATATTAAAACTTGTAAACACTTTTGGAAATACTAGATCTAACTAAGCTAGGCAGATTCAAGCACTTAAATACCATAAAACTATCAGATCTAGCTAACTAGAGAGATTTAAAGCAATAACAAAGCTGAAACTCAAATAAAACCATAAAAATTTAACTTCATTCAAACTTTCAAACCAAAAGATGCTTTAAACAGATTAACTACTGCAATCCGAGACAAATGCAAGTAAAACAAGTTCTTAAACTAAGAAAGCATTTAAAGAAAGCATTTAAATGGCATGATGGCTTCTTCTGAAACTGGAACTGGACTACGGCGGCTGGAATGATTCAGGCATGATGACTCCCCGCCGGCTGATGGCCGGAATCTTCATGGCAGGTTGCTGCATTTAGAGAGCTAATGGAGCTATTCTCCCACAAAGTGTTCTCAAAGTGATTAGTGATAAGTCAAAAGTTATGATCAAGTCATTCCTCCTTATGTTCAGCTCCTATTTATAGGGTGGCTTGCCCTAATTTCTAGGGCTGCCTCTTCATGCGAAATGACAATTTTGCCCCTCTTTAGTAGTTGATTGTTCCAAGCAAGTCCTTCCTTCTAGTGTCCAGTTCTGTAGCATCCATCCTGGCCAGTTTGCACCTGTTCTGCCCATAATTGCCAGTTTGCACTTTTTTTGCTCATACTGGCCAGTTGCACACTTTTTGCTGCTTTTTCACGTCAATTCCTTCTGATCCTTTCCTCCTGATTTAGTACCTCAACCTGCACACTTTAGCAACTATTTTGCACATATTATCAAATAAAGCACGTTATACTGACCAGTAACCAAGGCCTAGAACGAGACTCATCAACTGCTCACACTTAACACATACTTGTCCTCAAGTATGAAGAAACAAGCCAAATAAAATTCATGAGTTGAGTTCACAAGCCTGGTTACCTCCCCTGACCGACCTAAACTAAAAAGTACAAAAGACGCAACACTCTAAAAACCTTGACGCAAATAGAAAAAAACACTAAAAGAAAAATTACACATAAACGAAAACACATTGAAGTGGAAAACAGGACGGCTAGTATCAAACACATAGAAACACAGAAAACATAGAAAAACACATAACACATGGAAAACATACTACATATGAAAACTTCTCACACTTAGACTATGCAATAGGCTAAGTGGAGGAAGAGTAACTAACATAGAGAGCCTATAGACAAAGTAGAACAAAACACTAGATATGCAAAACATACTATGTCCACAAAACTTCTCACACTTAGAAATAGGCTAAGTGGGAGAAGATATAATACTTAACAAACAAAAATCACATAACAGAATGAAAATTTCTAAACAACCTAAACACATATCTGGTGTAAACCCCAGCCTTCTCACACTTAGATTATGAAATAGGCTAGGTGTTATGAAAAGGGGTATACGCATGCTATCACAAACATATTAACACATAAACATAAAACTGACACACATAGAAAAGAAACTAAAAATTACGAAAATCTAAAAAAAACTAACTGGTCAGTGTGGGGGTGTGTCATTGCTTCCTTCGGCTCCTCCTCGGGGTGGTGCATTGTGTAGCTGCTGTGCTGGGTATTTCAGGTGGTACATCGCCGGAGGTGTCATTCTCTTTTTCTTATGATTCTTGAAAGTCCCCATGATTTTCCTCTTTTCCATGGGTCGTAGACGATGGTTAGAGGGGTCCTTGCTCCTGATTAGTTTGGGCCATCGTTCCAGCTTCCTGATGATAATGGCCGTTAAGACCTCCCTGGAATTCTTGGTCTCCTTCTTTTTTGCTGCCCCCTTTCCTTTCTTCTTTCTTTTTTCTTGGTCGTATCTTTCCTCTTTGTCTTGCTTTTCATGTACGTTGGTTTCTGGTGTTGGTATCTCTTCCTGGGCAATAGACTGGTGCTCTCGGGCTTCAGTGACCACCTCCTCTTTTGGCCCTTCAGATAGGTTCTCCCCAGGTCTTGTAGGAGTCCCTTCTTCCTGGCTAGTAGCGGTAGACGATTCTGATTCTGTAATTGGGTAGCTTTCCTTCTGGGCAGTAGTCAAGTCGGGATTCTCCCCAGGTTTTGTAGGATCCTCCTAATCTTCATCGCTCGAAATCTCCATTGCCTTAGATGCAGTGGTTGCCCCTGTCTTCTTTGCCATTCCATGCCCGAGGTATCTTTTCGATACACGCGTCGGCCTCTGCTTCTCCTTCAGCTCATCCCTCAATACCAACTTCCACTTTACCGGTTCGGGTTTCGTCAAGGTTGACTTTTCTGCCACAGACTGGGTAGTAAGGACTTGTGGTTCCGTTTCCATCACTTTCTCGATTTCCGCCTTCTCTACTAGCTTGGCAGGTTTCTCCTCTGGTTCTCTTATCGGTTCTGCTGGGCTCTTATCTCCTACTGCCTCAGATGCGAGATCCGGACCCTCAGCCATCTTGGCAGCATCTTCCTCCACCTTCCTCACCCGTTCATCAGGTTCTTTAGTGGTTTCCCTTGAACTCTCCTTTGGGGCTTCGTTAATTTGAGGTTCAACAATTGGTTCAGTTTCATCAGGACCACTCCTCTTGGTCAGTATGTCCCCCTTATCCTTCATCTTGCTTGACTCCCCCAATGGCTCATTCCATTCAGGCTCCTTGTAGGATGTTCCCAACCATAATGTCGCCTTGCTCTCATTACCCTTGTCAGGTATGTTGATGCACTTTTTATTTGCACTATAAATACCTGCAAGTATACAGAGTAGGTATAGTATAGCAAAAGGTTAGTACCGGGTATCGAACACGGGGAAGATGTACACAAAGTGTCTATCTTTTACTAGAACTCAATTACTATCTGGAGAAACAAGAATTTTTGGAAACTTTTGAAAACAGTAAATATTAAAAACAGTAAACAACTAAATGCAAGCAAATCACGGAGAGAAAAGTATAGAGATAAGGGGAATTCCAGGGATGTGCTTTCACTTTTATGGTTATACAAATTCCAAAATACAATACCCTAGCACAGTTAATACTTTGAAAGGACGAGTCACCTAGCTTATGCTCATGCGATACAAACGTTGATTACCAACATTAGGGTTGTCAATCCTAACACGTAACTCCAAAAAGCTCCTAAGACCCTTGAAAAGTCCTCACTCTCAATTAACAGTGCCGTTTTAAAGGAAGCTAACTGTAGTGTCTACTAAGTGGATCTAACTCGCTAGAACTCTGTCACAGTTATGAAGCAAGTTGTATTGAATCATAAATAATTGTGTCACTCAATTATGAAGCATCATGATTAACTTAGGGAAGAAACAAAGTAAAAACAAAACGGATATTAAATAGAAAACGGAATTGTATAACCAAAGTTGCTACTAACACATCCCTAGAATCCTATGAGTTTAGTTACACATGACTGAATAAACTAAAAACATAGATTGAAGGGAAAACAATTTGAACATAAAACTAAAGCAAATAAAACCCGTAGGTTGAATCCTTGTCGTTCTTGATGTTCTTGAAATCCTTCTCCAACTCCTTGCACAATTGAAGTACTCTAGCTTTTGATCTCTATGAATGTTGCAAGTAGCCACTCTCTTTCTCTATGAATGTGTTCTTGTTGTGTGAAACTCTTTTTGATGAAACTTGAGGTCCTATTTATAGGGGAAGATTACTCCGAGGCGGGCCGCCACATAGCTCTGACCGCCGGGCGCCGGCGGTCGCCGTACAACTTCGCGGCGGTCGCTGGTCGCCGTCTGACTCCAGATTTCCAGACTATGCGTTTTTACTCCCCTTTTCGGCTCAAATATGCACATTTCTCACAAAACACGTCAAAATACCAAAATGTATAGAATATGCAAATAATGGACATGTAGAGTGATTTTGATAACAAAAACGGACCAAATAATGGCCTTAAAACAGTGCAAAATCCGGGCGTATCATATGTGCACAGTGGCTGGGAGCCTTCCCGTATTCCCACAAATCTCATTCATTGAACTGGCCAGGTGGGACAATTGTTTATTCAGCATGTCCATATATGCCTTATGCTCTTTTTGGGCGTTTTGCATGCCTTGCACCACCTCATTGTTTGACTGCAGATCATTCCTCATGTTTTTATGTGAAGCAAGCATCTCTTGATGGAACCGGCAGCGGAAGCGGGTGCATAAATAACAATCACATAATAATCAGATCTATTTAGCAGATTATTTAGACAAAAGCTATTCGCGTAATTATCACATGTATCATGCTCATAACTTGAATTAATCATGCTTTAAGAATATTGAAAACCTAAAACATGCTTTTCTACGGATCAGGAAAAATACCTAATTAATTCTCCAAAGAATTGAAGATGGCTAGCTACTTCTCCACGTGATGCTTTGAGTACTAAACCACAAATCTTCTCTCTGGTTCCCGAACTGTACGATTATCAAACGAGACTCAGCTCGTGCACGATTCAATATAATAGCAATCCTAGCACCGCTAGATATCGATCACCACTACCCAATATATCAGGATCATTGGGTTACGAAAAACCTGCACCATTTGATAAGTCAAAGTAGTGCATAATCAATACCGTATGCTCAATGCTAACCTACATTGATTAAGAAATAAATATTTATCAAGACCTCGCCTTTCAGTAGATAGCCTAAGGCAAGTCTTGCTGTTAGATCCGTTCAGTGCTATACCACACCAATGTCATCTTATTTCAGTAAGGCTTAGAAATATGCGGACTGGCATTGCAACCTTTCTCGATGGGTAGTCAAATTCCATCTAGGTTGTGAAATTCATCTTTTTCTTTGTTTAGAACTGACCGTATTACCTTAAAGTGGACGACGCCCACAACCGGTCTACTAAAACAAAAGACTTAGACTTTGTTAAGTTAACTTATACATTTAAACATGCATTAACATCCATTAAATGTAAAACATAACAACATTATGACAAAAATAATCTGTTTTATTTATTGGAAAATAAAATAAGAGTTTTACAGTATTCAATCACTCGAAACGTGATTTCTAGTATACAAACTCTAACAATCTCCCACTTATACTCAAAACACTTTCGAGTATACAAAAAAAAGTGCTAACGTCTAATATTCTCCCACTTATACTGAAAGCGGATTGAGGTCTTGAATTAGTCGAACTCCCATTCCTTCAACATGGCTTTCATACGGCTTTACCGCTAATGCCTTCGTGAAAGGATCTGTCAGGTTGTTCTCTGACTCAATCTTGACCACTTGTATGTCTCCTCTCTGCACTATATCTCGAATGATATGATACTTCCTCTCTATGTGCTTGCTCGCCTTATGAGCCCGCGGTTCCCTCGAATTTGCCACAGCACCAGAATTATCGCAATAAATGGTGATGCTCTTGGGCATATTCGCGACCACTCCTAAGTCCAGAAGGAAGTTCTTAAGCCATACAGCCTCTTTTGCAGCCTCCGAAGCGGCCACATATTCGGCTTCCATGGTAGAGTCTGCAATGCATTTCTGCTTTACACTCTTCCAAATTACGGCTCCACCTCCTAAGGTAAACACATATCCGGAAGTTGATTTCCTCGAATCTACATCAGATTGAAAATCTGAATCTGTATATCCTAAAGGACAGAGCTCGGCTGCATTGTAAACTAGAACATAGTCCTTAGTCCGATTAAGGTACTTGAGTATGTTCTTTACGGCAGTCCAATGTCCTTGGCCGGGATTAGATTGATATCTTGCTACCATGCCAACAGCAAAGCAGATATCGGGTCTAGTACAAAGCATAGCATACATGAGACTACCAACTGCCGAGGCATATGGTATTCTTCTCATCTCTGCTATCTCAGATGCTGTCTTAGGACACATCTCT
This sequence comes from Salvia hispanica, assembly GCF_029641045.1. NCBI lineage: Eukaryota > Viridiplantae > Streptophyta > Magnoliopsida > Lamiales > Lamiaceae > Salvia > Salvia hispanica. The sequence continues at coordinate 6,488,516 of NC_142696.1, read as the reverse complement.
TGAGATAAATGGATGCCATGTCTAAAAGGTAGAAAACCTTTCTTGGCATCTTGCATGCTAAATCGTCTAAGTACTGTTTCGATGTAAGATTCTTGGGATAAGCACAACATTCTCTTAGCTCGGTTCCTAAGAACCTTGATACCGAGAATGTGTCCCGCTTCACCCATATCTTTCATCTCGAACTGGCTGGACAACCAAGTTCGCACTGATGACAACATCTTTTTATTGTTTCCAATTAGAAGAATGTCATCTACATACAAAACTAAGAACACAACATTTCCTTTTTCAACCTTGTTATACACACAGCTTTCATTAGGGCATTTTTCGAATCCAAACTTTTGAACTGTTTGATCGAAACACTGGTTCCATGATCTAGATGCTTGCTTGAGGCTATAAATGGCCTTCTTAAGCTTCCAAACCATGTGTTCCTTGCCCTTTACCACATAGCCTTCGGGTTGTTCCATGTAGATGGTCTCCTCAAGACTCCCGTTTAAAAACGCAGTCTTAACGTCCATCTGCCATACTTCCCAATCCATGTAAGCTGCTATAGACAAAAGTATACGGATCGATTTGAGCATGGCCACTGGGGAGAAGGTCTCATCGTAATCGATGCCTTCCTTTTGGGTATACCCCTTAGCCACTAGTCTTGCCTTGAAGACTTTAACTCTTCCATCGGGTCCACGTTTACGTTTGTATATCCACTTGCTCCCAATGGCAGTACAGCCTTCGGGTAGGACAGACAAAACGTAGACGTCTTTGTCTACCATTGATTGTAGCTCCGAATCCATTGCTTTCACCCATTCGCAATGATCGACATCTGTCTGCGCCTCTGCAAAATTCCAGGGGTCAAGTACATTGCTGTCCGAGGAGTGATCCTTGCACTCACCCAAACCAATGTATCTATCGGGCTCATGAGAGACCCTCCCACTGCGGCGCGGCACTACAATATTTGGAGTATCAGTTGAAATTTATGGAATTGTTGTCACACTAGGTGATTGTTCTTGGTTAATGGAAGTTGTGACTTGAGTTAGCTCTTCAAGAGCTATCTCACTGCTGGACTTATGATTCATTACATAGTCTTCCTCTAAGAATGTGGCATGAGTGCTCACAATCACTTTCTGATCTCTAAGACTATAGAATTCATAAGCTTTCGTTCCTCTAGGGTATCCTATAAACACACAAACCTCAGTCCTAGATTCCAGCTTAGTTGGATCCTTTTCCAATACATGAGCCGGACACCCCCATACTCTGAGATGTTTCAGATTGGGCTTACGCCCATTCCACAACTCATATGGGGTAGTAGGAACTGATTTAGAAGGTAAGTTGTCTAAAAGATAGTTTGCTGAAAGCAAAGCGTGACCCCAAAACGAAACAGGTAACCGTGCATAACTCATCATCGATCGGACCATATTCAATAAGGTCCTATTCCTTCTTTCAGCCACGCCATTCTGCTGGGTTGTGCCTGGCGCAGTCGTTTGGGATTCAATCCCAGCTACTGATAAATAGTCCAAAAACTCGGCACTTAGGTACTCGCCTCCGCGATCAGATCGCAGGCATTTGATACTCTTTCCATGATGCGTCTCTACTTTAGACTTAAACTCCTTGAACTTGTCAAAAGTTTCAGACTTGTAGCGCATCAAATAGACGTATCCGATTTTCGAGTAGTCATCTGTAAAGGTGACGAAATATCGAAAACCGCCCCTTGCCTCGGTTGACATTGGTCCACACACATCAGTATGAATGAGCTCAAGTACTTCCTTGGCCCTATTTCCCTTTGACCTAAAAGGTCTCTTAGTCATCTTGCCTTCGAGACAGGATTCACACTTTGAAAATGGTTCCTTCTCAAGATCTTTGATAAGATCTTGATCAACCATCGCATGAATTCTTCTTTCGTTGGCATGGCCAAGTCTAAGGTGCCATAAGTACGTTTCATTCATTGAAGTTGAAGGTTCTTTTCTTTTCTTAGAAATTTTCGATGCATTATTGAGTTCTGATTTACGTTGATTAAATTGTGTAGAAGTGATTGTGTACAGATTATTTTCCATGATACCACGACAGATATAAGAACCATCTTTCTTAATAACGCAATTGTCATTAAAAGAAATCGAATATCCATCAAAAGACAATTTAGAAACTGAAATTAAATTTCTTCTAAAAGAAGGTATCAACAAAACATTCTTCAAAATCAAAAATCTATCACTAGAAAAACGTAAATAAACGTCTCCCACTGCAACGGCCGCCACTTTCGTAGCGTCGCCCAGCTGGACTTCGATCTCACGATCATGTAGCCGTCTTGTCACCTGCATTAAGTCAGGATCAAAACATATATGATCAGTTGCTCCAGTATCAATAACCCAAGTATGAGTAGATGTCGAAGCCAAACATGACTCGACTACTAGAGCATGGTGCATACCTGTAGCCTTGCCCTTTTTAGGACAGTCTGGCTTCCAATGACCTTTCTCTCCACATTTGAAACACTTTCCAGTTTGCTTCTTGTCACCCCGCTGTTTCTTCTTTCCCTTAGCATTCTTAGCTGCCACTGGGTTCGGTGCCTTTTTCTTTCCTCTTCTAGGCTTAGAGCCAGAGGAATTAGGCGCCAAACTCAACATGGCCACCTTAGCTTGAACCATGAGGTCCTCCGCCGACTGAAGTTCAGTCAGCAGCTCTGCCAAAGTGTAATTCCGCTTGTTCATCTCAAAGTTGAGCTTGAACTGTTGGAAGCTAGGGGGAAGACTCTGAAGGATAATAGTAACCTGGGACTCGGGATCGATCGTCCCTCCCAATACCTCAATTTGGTTGAGGTGACTCATCATCTCGAGGACGTGTTGCCTCACAGACGAGCCTTCCTTCATAGACTTCGTCATGATACTCCGAAAAGCTTGAGACTTAGCCGTTCGATTCTGAGTACCAAAAAGATTTGCGAGATTTGTCATGATCTCGGCGGCAGTTTCCATGACATAGAAGCCAACATATAGCACTTAGCCATCTCATTCGCCTTATGCCACCGTCTATGCGCATCTCGCAATGCTTGCGCGGCATTAGCTGCCGGCACAGCTGGGCGTGGAGTAGTGAGCACGAACTTGTACACTTCGGCTGTGAGAACGATATCCAAGTTTTGTTTCCATTCGATGTAATTTTGGCCTTCGAGTTTGTTTTCTTTGAGAATGGCAGAAAGAGGATTAAAAGACATCTTGACGGATTTTATTGCACTGCAAACAGAAGATTTTACTATTTGTCATAAACTTATGTAAGGAAATTGAGTAGATTAACCATAAAACTTTTCAAAATCTTACAACAGCCAAATTAATAAATTGTATCCTCCTCTGGAGGTTAATACGCATTAAAATTTTGACAATTTACTAGTCACAACACCGACATATCAATAGCTTCCTCCTCTGGAGGTCGACATATCTAATGCTGCCTAAGCACGACCATCAGGTTTAGCATTACAGAATTTTATTTCTACAACACACTCCCATAACAATGTTCATGTGTTGATAACAAAACCAAGCTATCTCATAAATTCTGATTGAACCCTGAAACTCGTAGTTCCTTAGGATTATTGTCCCTACTCTGTAGGTGGCGATAATATTAGGAACCACTTTCTAGTTCATTCTATTTATTACTTGAGAAGTCCGCCCTTATGAACTTACTGTTTTCGTAGGATTATTGTCCCTACTCTGTAGGTGGTGATAATATTAGAAAATCAGCTTCACAAAATTTGGCAGTCCAACCGATGGAGACCATATATAAACTATAAGTTCATAATTATCGCTTAGACATTTGGGTTATGGTTTTAATTAATTATCCTTTAGCCTTAAGGCAGATTAAGACTAATTAAATTCTGTTGGTATTTAATTTACTGGATAATTAAATCTTTTATTATCTTTAATATCTTAGTTTAGGAATTATTGTTCTAGAATTTAATTCTTATTCATGTCATACTATAAGATATATCTAAAATAAAGTACATTATTTATAATCTTAATTAGACATGAAAAATTAAATTCATATAATTTCCAAGTTCAAGATTAGGAAGAAAATTAAAATATATTATTTAATGTAATCTTATATATCTATCTTATTATAGATTCTAGATATATTATATTTAGAAAACTATTAAATTATTCTCATCTATATCATCTAGGATATAAAATATTCATAGATATAGAAAATAATCCAAATATTCCTAAAATCTAGGGAAATCTTCCCAAAATATTTTATTTCATTAAATAATATTATTTTTAATGATTTCTATTAATTTAGGAATTAAATAATCATTGAAATAATCTTTCGTCAATATCTTGTGATTCGAGGTTGGCACGAATCTACACGACGAAGATTTGAAGATATCCTACCGGAGACGCTCGCCGGAGTGGCGAATTCGCCGCCCGACCGCCGCCGGCAGGCACGCGCACTAGGCGCGCAGCTTCCTTCCCGTATCGCGGTGTCGCCGCGACACCCTCCGTCGTCAACCAGCCGCGCAGCTTAGCCCGCGCGACTCCAGCATTCTCCCACTTCTCCGGCGAGGCTCGTACGAACCAGCAGCCATCGCTGGATGCGCGGCTGCTCTCGGTCCAGCGCCACCGATCGAGGGCGACTAGGGTTTTGGGTTAGGGTTAGGGTTCTTGGCGTCTCGGCAGCTCTCAGACGAGCCGCCGCCCCTGTCATCACCTCCCGTCGCAGCAGGTTGCCGGCTAGGGCTCGCGGTCTCGACCGGCGGCGCGCGCGAGCCCTCGCTCGCATGCGCGTCGCCACGTGATCGCAACCCCTCGGCACTCGATGCGCGTCGGTGAGCTTGATGTGAGCCGGCTAGGGTTTGATCGGTTTCACCGGCGGCGCGCGCGAGCCCTTGCTCGCCGGCGCGTCGCCCGATGCCCGGCACCCTCGACTCCCACTCAATTCGACAACCCTATCTCCGATCACACGTAGCGTGATTCGTCCCGGCGCAAGCGCCGACGAATCACACATCTCGCACGTTCGAATAATTCAAGTTCTATGATTCGAATGTTCTTGAGTTCAACATGCATAAACATAAACAATAAAACAAGAACATGCTTCGTAATCAAATAAGACATGCATACATGAATTTCGCGAAATTTAAATCCAAATAATCAGAGCCAAAGACTGGCTCTGATACCAATTGATGGAACCGGCAGCGGAAGCGGGTGCATAAATAACAATCACATAATAATCAGATCTATTTAGCAGATTATTTAGACAAAAGCTATTCACGTAATTATCACATGTATCATGCTCATAACTTGAATTAATCATGCTTTAAGAATATTGAAAACCTAAAACATGCTTTTCTACGGATCAGGAAAAATACCTAATTAATTCTCCAAAGAATTGAAGATGGCTAGCTACTTCTCCACGTGATGCTTTGAGTACTAAACCACAAATCTTCTCTCTGGTTCCCGAACTGTATCCCAATATCAGTGTGGGCTGATCTTACTAGAATACTAGGACTTAAATAAAGAAGACAGAAGAAATCCTTTTTGGAAAAGGAGAGGAATTCGAAAATCTCTACAGCTTGGAGCTATAATTTTCGAAAATTACACTAATCTGAATTGTGTTCTTTCTGTCTCCTTTATTCTCCTATTTATATTAAGTTCCTTTTGGGCCCAGACAGGGATCTATGGAAGGTTTTGGATATAGGCTCATCCAATTTACTTTTTACTAATTAAATTGAACCCACAATTTAATATAAGTTATAATTGGAATATTACGAGCAGCCACTACAGAAGTAATATTGAACTCTCCCCATCCAAATCTGAAATTACAAGTAATCCGGGTTTCCGTTTAACTTTCATTTCTCGTGCTTAAGATTAAAATGTCCATTAATTAATTAATGTCTGCTATTGACTTAATTAATTAACTTCTTATTAATTCCAAGAGTGGACTTAGCATGAAACACTTATTTATTATTCATAGAGTAATCACACTCCAACTAGCTAGGTTCCGAATAATAAAAACTCGTTTCGCGCTCCTCTTGAGGACATTATCAAACGAGACTCAGCTCGTGCACGATTCAATATAATAGCAATCCTAGCACCGCTAGATATCGATCACCACTACCCAATATATCAGGATCATTGGGTTACGAAAAACCCGCACCATTTGATAAGTCAAAGTAGTGCATAATCAATACCGTATGCTCAATGCTAACCTACATTGATTAAGAAATAAATATTTATCAAGACCTCGCCTTTCAGTAGATAGCCTAAGGCAAGTCTTGCTGTTAGATTCGTTCAGTGCTATACCACACTAATGTCATCTTATTTCAGTAAGGCTTAGAAATATGCGGACTGACATTGCAACCTTTCTCGATGGGTAGTCAAATTCCATCTAGGTTGTGAAATTCATCTTTTTCTTTGTTTAGAACTGACCGTATTACCTTAAAGTGGACGACGCCCACAACCGGTCTACTAAAACAAAAGACTTAGACTTTGTTAAGTTAACTTATACATTTAAACATGCATTAACATCCATTAAATGTAAAACATAACAACATTATGACAAAAATAATCTGTTTTATTTATTGGAAAATAAAATAAGAGTTTTACAGTATTCAATCACTCGAAACGTGATTTCTAGTATACAAACTCTAACATCTCTCCCATCATCTCTTCCATAGATCTTCCTGGCGTGTTTTGGTGTGGGAAATGGTTGGGGTTCTGCTGATGGTGAGGATTATACTGGGTGTTAGGGTGTGGGTGGTAGGTATAGTTTGGCTGATTTTGATGAGAGGGTACTGGTCAAGTTGGTTAGAGTTGTGGCGTTGACTATGATTGGGATTTGGGTGGTTTTGGTAGGGATTTTTTTTGTGATGGGAGTTATACTAGTTGGTGGGAAGCGGCTGGTAGTTTGGATGGTTTTGATTGTATGGGTGGTTTGGCTGATTTTGGTGTGAAGGGTACTGGCTGAACTGGTTGGGGTGGTGATGTTGGTTTCTTCCTAACCAGTTTGGCTGTGTATCTTGAGTTGGGGGTCCACCGTAGGAATTCTGAGGTGGGTTAGGCTGGTTAGCGTTTCCCTCTTCCCATTTAAAGTTCGGGTGTTCTTTCCAAGGTGCATCCTCATGCCTTCCAGGATTCAAGCTCCTATTTGAATTCCAAAGCCCAGTCGTATTTCGATAGTGATCCTCTTGGGCAGTTACTGTGGTGGCCCTGATTGGAGGAGCTTGCGGTTTATTATTCTCAATTGCCGAAAAAAGTACCCTCTCGAGCTTGACAATCCGACTCTCCAACTGATCATCATTTCCCACTGCTGCAGCATTCGCCATACCTCTCCTGGGCAGGGAAGCTCGTGGATCGTCATAGGCCCTTTTCGCGTAGAGAAGTCTTTCCATAATTCTTTTGGCCTTACTAACTCGTAGTTTGGAAAAACTTCCTCGACTCGATGAGTTCACTAAGTCCTTGCTCTCCTTATTCATCCCCTCATAGAAAATCGAGTAAATTTCTACTTCCAACATGTGATGGTTTGGGCATGCCTCCAACAGACCCATGTATCTTGACCAGTACTGATTCAGGGTCTCACCATAACCTTGTGTAGTTCCTCGGATTTCCTCCCTGAGTGCCCTTGTCTTGGCCGCTGGGAATAACTGATCCAAAAACATCATCTTGAAGTCGGACCAGGTTCTGATAGAATTTGGTGGAAGCCTCATGAACCAAGTATTCGCCTCCCCTTTAAGAGCAAGGGGAAGGGCCTTCAGCCTATAGTCATCCTCGCTTGATCCCGCTGGCCGCTTCTGTGCCATGCAGATCTTGCAAAATTCATGTAAAAACTCATAAGGGCTGTCACAACACCCTCCCCAAGAACACAGGCAGGACGGCCATAATGTGGGGCTTCACGTAGACTGCTTCTTGTCCTAGGGTCGTGACAATAGCGTGCAGTGGTTCGCCAATTAAATGGGCGTATAGTGAGCCTATCTCAGGATCTTCTTCCTGGTCGTCAGCCATGTTGGCTTTCTCCTCTCCAGATGTGGATAATGAATCCGGTTCACTCTTGATGGTTGTGCCGCAATCTTCCTCACTACTCGCATCCAAGTCAACGGGCAAGGCAGTGGTTAATTCTGAATGAGCGGTAACTGGATTTACCCCTTCTCTCCTTAGCCAGTTGGACTCAGTGTCTTTAAACTGCGGAACACAAAAAATAAAAAAAAAAAGTTTATTTACAATATTTACACCAAAATTCTTAACAAAAGCATATGATACGCCATCCATCCCCGGCAACGGCGCCATTTGACAGGACGAGGTTTTATATTAGGGGCGACGACTCTATGTGTGTGCGTCAACTGGCCAGGAGGGTGCCTAGACCTAGTTGTGTCGTTGGGTCTGTGCCTAAAACCTCTTGTCAACAAAAATACCTCAACCCACTTCTACTGGCTAGTATAGTGGAGTAAGGGTCGATCCCACAGAGATGGATGTAAGCGAAGTGCAATTGCAAAGACATTTTGGAAGGGTTGGTTAGCTACCACGCTTTTGGGGTTGAGTTCTACCTAGGCGTAAAATTAAAATGAGACTCTACCCGTCGGCTGGTGGTCGGAATCTTCATGGCAGGCTGCTGGATTTAGAGAGTGGAACTTAGAGCTAATAGAGCTATTCTCTCAAAAGTGATTTCAAAGTGATAAGTCAAAAGTGATGATCCCCGTCATTCCTCCTTATGTTCAGCTCCTATTTATAGGGTGGCTTGCCCTAATTTCTAGGGCTGCCTCTTCATGCGAAATGACAATTTTGCCCCTCTTTAGTAGTTGATTGTTCCAAGCAAGTCCTTCCTTCTTGTGTCCAGTTCCGTAGCATCCATCCTGACCAGTTTGCACCTTTTCTGCCCATAATTGTCAGTTTGCACTTTTTCTGCTCATACTGGCCAGTTGCACACTTTTTGCTACTTTTTCACGCCAATTCCTTCTGATCCTTTCCTCCTGATTTAGTACCTTAACCTGCACACTTTAGCAACTATTTTGCACATATTATCTAGTAAAGCACATTATACTGACCAGTAACCAAGACTTAGAACGAGACTCATCAGTTTTCGTGATTATGAAAGTTTTTCTTGGATCTTATGTTTTATTGAGCTTTGTTTGCGTTTTGTTGGATGCTTTTCGCAATTGGTAGTTGATAGAATCTCTTAGATCTAGCTCGTTAACGTCTGATTTCATAGATCCATGTTAGTTAGAGTTTGATTTCGTAGATCTGATCTATTCTGTTTTAGATTTGAATTATTATAGTTCTTTTCTGTCTATTTGTCTCTCTAGTTGGTCAGTTAGCGTAGATCTAGTAGTTTCTAGCTCAAATCTCTCATTCACGTCTAGTTTGAAGCATGCTCTGTTTTCTTAGTGTTATATCATCAAATGCTCTATTTTTGCTTAGTTACATGAAGAAGATGAAGTAGGAGATAGTTAGAGATCCAGATCTGAAGGTGCTTTATGCTTCCTGCTTTTCCAGCTTTTATCTGCCACCTAGCCAATTTAGGAAATATGGTCCCTATATACTTATCTTACTTAGTCTGCCTATTTCAGGAAATTTCTAGTATGAGTTGTTTGTTGCAGGTGATTTTAGTTGTTTTAATTTAGATTCAAATGTTTGCTTCATGTTTAGTCGTTCATGCATGTTTTTGTACGTTCTAGTCTAGTTGATCAGTTTAGGTAGAGTCCTGTATGAACTTCCAAGTCAAGTAGACAATATTTAACCCACTTTAGTTGCGTGGCAGCAGCCAAACCCTCCCAAAATGTCCTTCACACATGCTCGACACTTTCATCCTTGTGGATTCAATCATTACTTCCCTAAACTAATTAACATTATTTGTGGATTAAGATTTTGAAAGCAGCCTCGTATTGCAAGTCCAACGACATGTAGTTAGGTCTAGGGAGTTTGCATGGTCAGTTCACGCATTTCTCGTGCACATGCACGGACGTGGATTGGTTTAGTGGGAATAAAATAATAGAACACGGTTAATTGCTGATCAATTAGGGTTTTTATTAAATATGACCGATAAATTATTGAAATAAGTATAAATATTTTTCCATTTGCAGTGAAATAGAAATATTTATTTATTTTTATCAAAAACGATAATGCTCTCTCCGGTCCCATTAAGTTTCCTATTTTTTAACAGTGTAGGTTTTAAAAAATGTATGTGACTCATACTTTTATATAGTATTCATATTATAATAATCATGAGTAGAACGAGTTAGTGAAATATATGGTCCACTTATAGCATCTCCAAGGAAGTAAGGTATGTTGAAAATGTATATCTTCTATTTACCTTCTCAAAAAGAGAAATATACCCCTCTTAAAAGTAAGACGTTTCAAAGGAAAAAGGTATACAAAAAGGTACTCCCTCCGTCCCAAGGTATTAGACCAACTTTCCCTTTTGGGATGTCCCAACATATTAGACTCATTTCCTTTTTTAGCAAAAAACATCTATCTTATTTTATTCTCCACCTACTTTTTTCTCTCTTCTCTCCTCTATTTTTTCCCTCTCTCATACTTTACTCTCTCCACTTTAACTATTTAAATATCAATTCCTTAAATCATGTGCCCAAAAGAAGTGAGTCTAATACTCCGGGACGGAGGGAGTAATTATTTTCTAAAATAAAAAAATAATACAAGATGTATTCCATAATATAAAGATATAATACATTCTCAAACACATTACCCCTGAAGAATGATATTTTATGAAAAGAAAGTAAATATTGTAGTTATAAGATTTTACCTTTCCATTAATGGAGATGTAAGGATACATCTTTAAAAGAAAAAAATGTATAATATCTTTTCAATTACATTTTTCATTGTAAAATATTTTATCATGAAAATAAGACAAATATGATAATTATATGACTTAACTCTCCATTTATCTCTCCCCTTGAAGTTGCTTTTACCAAATAGTACTATTCCATAAGGTAATGGGACAAATAATAGTTGGACAAACATGACAAAATGAGATAATTAATGTGAACAAAGAGAGAATTTGATTTTTGTACACTAACAGTTTCTAATCTAACTATAAAATGTGTTTATGTCGCAACAAATTATAATTGTCATATAATTACTACAAATTATAAAAAGATTCAATAATCAAAATAAGACTAAATTTAATTAGTGAATATTTTAGCATTATCCTATAAAAGAAAAGATGGATATACTTAATTCCACGTTTTTCTCTTTGGACGACTTTTTGACCTCTGGGAGTATCAAATCAGAGTTAATATTAAATACTCCACTAAGTAGTACTCCCTCCGTCCCGGCTAAGATGACACATTGCTTAGCCGGCACAGAATTTTAGGAGTTATTGGTTAAAGTGTTTAATTGGAGAGAGAGAAGGTGGGTGTAGGTATTAAAGTAGAGAGATGGAGATAGATGAATATTTTAATAGGAGTGAGAAAAAGTGGTTGAGTGTATTAATTGGAGAGAGAAGGTTACCAAAAAAGGAAATGTGTCATCTTAGTTGGGACAAACTAAAAAGGAAAACGTGTCATCTTAAGCGGGACGGAGGGAGTAGTAAAATTAATTAATTCCACGTTTTCTTTTGACAACTTTTCAACCTCTGGGTTCATATATTTGGAACGAAAATCATACGCACAAGCTCTCTTCTTTTTTTAAGGCGATATTAGAATCTAATATTATAAACCTTTTAGAAACTTTCAAAAAGTTTAATCTTTTCCCATTAATTTTGAAATTGATAAATAATATCACGAATTATATCGAGTTTTTTATTTTTTTACCAATAAAAAATTCCAACTATATTAATAGATTAAATAACAATTTTGAAAGGTGTGCTTCAAGAAAAACTATCCTTAAAGATTGAAAAGCTTGAAGCTCTCGAAGTTGTTGTCGAGAAATTACAAAAAAAAAAAAAAAATCCTTATCATGATATTATTTGTCGAAATTTTTTCATTGAAATAACAAATTCAGGGTAAAATTCTTTGCCAATTTCAAACTTCATAGGAAAAATCCATTTTCTTAAAAGAGTCAATATCCCTTTTCTAAAATCTAGTAGTAGTAAATAGATTGAAATGGAACAATGAGGAAGGAATACAAATATTTTCTCATGCCACCTGATCAATATCCCTTTTCTAAAATCTAGTAGTAGTAAATAGATTGAAATGGAACAATGAGGAAGGAATACAAATATTTTCTCATGCCACCTGATTCTTCTTCCATCTGAATACTAAATCCTAGGAAATCTGTAATAATTAAAAAATGGAAACTAATAACTAATAAAAGAAATTATAAATTCTAAGAATAAAAAACCTTAGCAAAAAATATTTAAGAACTATGTTTAAATAATCAAAAGTGGAAACGAGTAGTGCATGATAAATTTTTAAATGTTAAGCACCCTGACAATGGTCCCACACGATGAAGATTCCCACCGAATTTAAAACTTTATAATTTTTAATTAATTATTGTCTCATTCCATTAAAGCATGCAAAATAATTATGCAACAGTTATGATAAACTTTGTTGTTGTCTGTGTGATGTGTAGCGAAAAAGGTTACTCCCACTCTTCGATACTCTGTCTCTCTATGTGTCTCTCTCTATCGTTGATAATCTCGTTCTATACCTGGTTTTCTCCCCTCTTCAATTGTCTTTTCCAAACACAAACTCTCTCTCGATGGCGTCTGTGGCATGAAAGAATTATAATAATGGGTTAATTGATAGTTCAATACTCCCTTTGTCCCGTAGAAATAGTTCAAATAGACCATTTGGAATTGACACGGGTTTTTTGTATAATTGGTAAAATAATTGTGTGGTGGATGGTGGGGTTCAAAAATGATAAAGTAAAAAAAGGAGAAAAATGTTGCTAAAAAATAGAAATATGAAAAAAGAAATATAGTCTATTTCTACGAGACGGAGGGACTAGTATTACTTTTCGAATACAAGTTTCTTGACAAAGGTACTCTTATCGAATGATAAGCTTCCGAGGATCAGCAATCGAAAGAAAGATTTTCTATCGCAGACGTTGGGTCCGTCGAAGAGAATGATAAACGCGATGAGGTTTCTCGCTGAAAGAAGAACAACATATAAATAATACAGTAAAATGGATTTTGTATTTTTTTGATTGATTGAAAAACATAACAATGTCTCATATTTGTAATGCTAGAGTACCCTGACTTAACGAATAAAAAGTTCTGTGAGTATTTACCTGAAATAGTGATAAAAAGATGCCTACAAAGAGAAGCGTTTGATTGATCGACAATTTGATTGCATACACATAGATGGCTATAAATTTGTGGCACTGTAATGGAAAACTCGCCGCTCATATTTATTAGAGGCATTTTTATCTAAAAATTTATAATGACTAAATTATATCGAAATGAAATTAATGACTAAGGGAGTATTTGCTTTAGGGATAGCAAAAACAAAAGTTGATCATAGTTCTAGAGACATATTTTTTTTAAACTATCACTCAGACGTGGAAAGGTGTTGACTCCTAAAGATAGGTTGTTCAAATATGGCGTACGTTGTTAAGAAATAAACGTCTATAAATTAGATGATGATGAATACCAAATAAGCACACACAACGAAATCAATTTCCTATTCCAAATTCCTCACATTTGTTAAACATGGCATACCTTTCTTTTACCATCACAACTCTCTACATATACAGTATTACTGCACTGCCAATATATGCATCACAGATACCAAACAAAAACACTTTACAAACCTACATTATTCATGTCGAGCCACCTGAGACACACCTTATGTCTCAATCTCATTCTCAGTCCGAAGATCTAGAGAGCTGGTACCGCTCTTTTCTCCCGGCTACCACAGCTAGCACGAGTGAGGACAAGGCGCATCTAGTCTACTCATACCGCCACGTGTTTAAGGGATTTGCTGCTAGGCTTTCACCCAACCACATCAAGGACATGGAGAAGAAGAAAGGTTTCATCTCGGCACGGCCTCAGAAACCCCTGTCTCTGCATACAACACACTCTCCCAACTTCTTGGGGTTGAACCAGAACACAGGCTTTTGGAAACACTCCAATTATGGTAAAGGTGTGATTATTGGAGTGTTGGACACCGGAGTACTTCCTGAACATCCGTCCTTCAGTGACAAGGGGATGTCTCCGCCACCAGCTAGGTGGAAGGGGAAGTGCCAATTCAACCACACAACATGCAACAACAAAATCATTGGAGCAAGATACTTCAGTGCCAACGACCAAAGCCCACTCGATGATATTGGCCATGGCACTCACACTGCGAGCACTGCTGCTGGGAATTTCGTTGAAGGGGCGAATGTTTTTGGCAGCGCCAACGGCACAGCTTCAGGAATTGCACCACATGCTCATCTAGCCATCTACAAAGTATGCTGTAGTGATAGTGATATCCTTGCCGGGATGGACGCTGCTGTTGAAGACGGAGTGGATGTGCTATCACTTTCTCTATCTGCGGACTCAGAATACTTGTATGACAATGCTATTGCAATCGGTGCGTTTAGCGCGATGGAGAAGGGCATCTTTGTTAGCTGCTCGGCTGGAAATGCGGGTCCAAGGCACTGGAATCTAATAAATGGGGCACCTTGGATCCTCACAGTTGGAGCAAGCACTATAGACAGAAAAGTGGGAGCAAGAGCAATGTTGGGAAATAACCAACAATTGGAAGGCCAGTCAGCTTTTCAACCAAAGAATGTTCCAAAAAAGCTCTTCCCTCTTGTTTATGCAGGGATGTTCAACGCTTCCGACGAATACGCGCCTTACTGCGTCAACGATTCACTTAGCCATAGCAACATCCGAGGGAAAATACTGGTGTGTGAGTGTGAATATGGGATAATATCACCAATCGAAATGGGGGAAGCAGTAAAGAACGGTGGTGGTGCCGGCATGATCGTCTTAAATTCTGAGGCATACGCAAACATCACCTTCTCGGAAGCCCACGTCCTTCCGACCACACACCTCAGCTATGCAGACGGGTTGAAGATCAAAGCATACATTAATTCGACAAGAAAGCCAACCGCCACTATTTCCTTCCAGGGCACATTAATAGGCGATGATCATCACGCACCTGCAGTTGCTGCATTTTCCTCCAGGGGACCTAACTATCCCAGCCCTGGAATCCTGAAACCAGACATTTTAGGCCCTGGAGTCAATATCCTTGCAGCATGGCCCACCTCTGTTGAAAACAAACACAACACAGAATCCAATTTCAACATAGTTTCAGGCACCTCAATGTCGGCCCCACACCTGAGCGGCGTGGCGGCTCTGCTGAAAAGCGCGCATCCTGATTGGTCCCCTGCTGCGATCAAGTCCGCCATCATGACAACTGCAGACGTCGTGAACCTCGCTCATAATCCGATTGAGGACGAGAAGTCCCTTCCAGCCGACATCTTTGCCACGGGGGCAGGCCAAGTGAATCCATCAAGAGCTAATGATCCGGGGCTCGTCTACGACATCCTGCCCAAAGATTACATTCCATACCTTTGCGGTTTGAACTACACGAACCGCCAGGTTGGAATTTTTCTACAGAGGAGGGTGAATTGCTCAGTGGAATCGAGGATACCGGAAGGCCAGCTGAACTATCCTTCCTTCTCCGTTATTTTCCATGGCCAATTGACTTCACAGGTTTACACGAGGATTGTGACTAACGTCGGGGAGCCAGACTCATCTTACCGCGTCGTGATATCCGCGCCACGTGGCGTTGATGTCAAAGTTGAGCCGGCCACACTCGAGTTCACAAAGCGAAACCAGAAAATGAAGTACGAGGTTACGTTCAAACTACTCGCGTCTGCTCCAAATGTCACGTTTGTTCAAGGGTTCTTGAAATGGACTTCTTCAAAGCACTCTGTGCGGAGCCCTATAGCTATCTCCTTGCCATCTTCTAGTCAGTTCTAAGTTGTACTATTTGATTACTATAAATTATGTTGTTTCCAGCAATATCAGTTGAGCATTCACTGTTGGGTAAACTTCCATTTTTAATTTTCATGTTCAGATTCCTAATTAAAACTACCTTCGTCCACAAAATAGACTAATTTTACAATTTTCAGCCGTTCACCAAAATTAGACCAATTCTAAATATGAAAAGTTTTAAACAAATAATAACCCCATATATGACCCCACAATCCACTAACACTTCTTTCAAAACTTTTACCCTACCTCTCTCTTTCTTAGGTAAACGAAATTTGTGTTATTCAAAATTTTATCCATGTTTTTTGTGGATTGGGAAGTATATGATTTAGCAATGTCATAACTTTGTCTATTTTCTTAGGTAAACGAATTAGCAAAGTCAAACAAGATAAATTAAGAATTTTTTTTCTCAAATCTAAAACTGTCCCCTCTTTTATTGATCTTACTTATAATGAAACATTATTACTGAAATTAGCAACACGAATTATAGTAGAGGGAGAGAAAGCATTTCAAACTTGTTTTATGGACTATCTTTATATTCTTATCCATTTTATTCAAACAACAAAACCTCATAACTTAAACAACACTTGAACCTTCGTATTTTTATGATATGGAGTAACAATCTCATATTCATTTTACTTCACTTTTCCCAAATGTTCATTTTTTTTCTAATTTAATCTTTACAGAGAAGTAGGATTCGTAGGATTCATCGTTTCTTTGGAAATCTCCAAGTTGAAGAAGCGGTTTTCATGCCTTACATTTCACAAATCAAATAAAAATGGGAAAAGTTTGTTAATAGTCTAGTCCTCAGTGAACAAGTAGTGCTCAAGATCGGGATAGTGCGGAAAAACAATTGAATAATATAGGGCTAAAGAACTAGTGGTTAGGCGTTGTTGATGCTTTAAGAACGTGTTACTACTAAATTTCTATAATTTGGAGTATTATTTAGGGTTATAAAATTAATAATTAAATATGAAATTTATATTTTTTTTATACTCCCTCATTCCACAATAAATAGGTTCATAAATAGATAAGATGAGTTTTACTGAAAATGGTAAAATAAGTGAAAATGAGAAAAAGTGGGTAAAATATATAAAAACAATTTAGGCTAAGTATGAGAGAAAATATTTTCATTTTGGAATGAAACTATTTTTTTTTGGATACTCCGGAATAAAAAAATCTAACATTTTTTTTATTGTGGGTGAAGGATTGGGAAATGTGAGAGAATTATCCTTTACAAATGAAATTTTTAACTTTTTGGCATGAGTGGTTGAAGAAATATTCATCTTTATGTTTCTTTGACATCTCCATTACTTATCTTGATCAGATAATCGACATGTCTTGTTTTAAACTAACATATCCTATCAACAAAAGTTAGAACAATTAAAATAGAAGTGGAAACCACAACGAAAGCAAAAATAGGTGATCGATGATGACTTGTGTTTGATCGTAATTAGAGTAATGTTTTTGTTAAGCCAATGAAAGGATATGTGCCCATTTAACTAAACATAAAGATACCAACAAGATCAGCACAAAGGAAATAACATACTCCTTCTGTCCCAGTTGCTGGGAGGAAATAACATGCTCCCTCTGTCCAAGTTCTGGAGTCATATTCCATTTTGGTTTGTTCCAAATTACTGGAGTCATTTATCTTTTTGGCTAAAAACAAAATATCTAATCACACTACTTTATTCTTTCTTTTAATTTACTCTCTCTTCTCTCTCTTATTTTATTTTCTCCTCTACTTTATTTTACTTTATTTATCTCACTAAACACAACTTTCTTAAATCTCATGTCGAAAATGTTGAATAATAGTGGTCTACATATGTGTTGGGTCTTTGAATTTAATTGATTGGGCTGATCCCAGCTGATTAAATACTGGAGCCCAATGTTTGTGTAAGGGAGGCCCAAACCGGCTTGACCCATTACTTACCAGGCCACACCGATGCTTGCCACGTGGAGCTCTCACCCGGATCCTGCTTTGAGGCCGTTGATCTTGAGTTGTGTTTGTTAAGTGAGAGGCCGACCTCTCACTTACCCTATTATATTCTACTCTCTACTCTCTCTCACTCCAGAACTCTCTCTGCCTTCTCTCTTCTTTCTCGCTCTTGTTTTCAGGCGACTTCGCCGGTGAACTCCTCTGATCTTTCGTTTACACCGATTAATCCTTGTTTTAGTGGGTTCTAG
Source organism: Salvia hispanica (assembly GCF_029641045.1). NCBI lineage: Eukaryota > Viridiplantae > Streptophyta > Magnoliopsida > Lamiales > Lamiaceae > Salvia > Salvia hispanica. The sequence goes on along the minus strand of NC_142696.1, from coordinate 6,470,486 downwards.
CGGTTTAGATCTTGAGTTTAGAGACTTTCTCGGTTTCCATCAGAGTGCTTGGAGGATTCTTACCTAAGGTTTGAATCTGGTGAAGTCTGGCGTTCAAGAAGTGAGAACTTGTGAGGATCTTGTGAGTTTCCTAGTGATTGCGGGTTGTTCTGACAGTTTGGGTGGCAGCTGGTGTGGCTAGGGTTTTCTGACCTAGCATTCAAAGGTTTCTCATCGTGTGACTTGTGGTAGAAGCGTGTGGGGAGGTCCTTGGCCTAGTGTAGTCACTGTTGGGACCTGAGCCATATCCTTACTATTCAGTCTTAGTTGTTGTTACTTGTTGTTACTTAGATCCGAAAGGGTCTTGTGTTGGTTTACTGATCTATTTATCTTAGTGTGCAGGTTCTAATTGGGCCAGAACTTGGATTCCAGATTGGTCAAGAATCTGGAAATAGTTAGGGTTCCAATTAGGGTTACTATCAGTAATAGTTAGACATCTCAGAATTACTTGTAATCTTGATACTTCTCTTGTACTTGACTTGTAACTTCTGAGATTAACCATCTCAGAGCTCAATCAATAAAAGATGTCCCGGTAATTAGTGAATCCCGAGTGATCTGATCCCTATAGTGGTATCAGAGCCATGGGGGGATCACTTGGGCACACCGGGTCGCAAATTAAAAGGAGGTGGGCTCTTCAGAGTAAAGCTCAAGCCTCCGGTATAGGCTCTCAGGTATAGTCGGATTGTCCTTAACGAAGGGTTTCCGCTCTGGTAAATTGGCTTGATCCCTAAAACTTTTACAGCTTTCTAGTTTTAGGCTTGGGCAGTTGTTGCTGGTAGTTGCCATTGGTCGTGGCTTAGGCTTCTCTGCTCTTGTTTACTGTGCATGTTTCTTGGTGCTCCTCTTTACAACTTTTTTTGCTTTCGTTGCCGCTTTCAGAGTGTTTTCTTTAATCTCAAAGTGTGTATCTCAGAGCTTGACTCTGTGTTCTTGAGTGAATTACCTATCCACCATATGTCTTAACCGCCTTGAGTGACCCCTTGTGCCCCCATACATTGGGTGATTCTGAACTGGGAAATCCTCTTGCCGGGGTACACGTGACAGATAGGGAGGAACTCCTTCTGGACTTGATTCTTGAGTCTGGGATCACTTTGAGGTGTCTCCTGTGCGTGTGTGCCTTTGCTGTAAGTGTGCATCTGTGTTTCTTGCATGAGAAACCCCTCTGTTCTAAGTGGTCTCTTTGACTGTTGTGTGTTTAAGACCACTCTCTGTGAAAGCAGGGTTGCTTGTTGTGCTCTCTGGGTTTCTTGTACTTTTGTGTGTGTTAAAATCTTTCTCAATGTGTCCCAACCAGTTGGCATTGTCCCCTTTAATGGAAAAAATGATTTTGTGATTTGGAAACAGAAATGAATGAATTAACTGATTTAATTCAGCAAAAAGTTTTCAAATCTGTTGAGGATAAAGTCCCTAATACTGAGTCTGCAAATAAAGCTGCAGAAATGAATGAATTAGCTAGGTCCGCTATTATACTCAACCTTTTTGATTCTGTGATTAGGAAGGTTGGCACCATTGAGTCTGCCTCTGAGCTATGAGAAAAACTAGATACTCTGTATACTGAAACCTCAATGTCATCAAGAATGTATTTGCTAAAAAAGCTGTTTAAATTTAAACTTGATCTTTCAAGGACATTGAGGATAACATTGATGTTTTTCAAAAACTTATTCAAGATATTAAAAGGTCTGGTGACAAACTTATTCAAGATATTAAAAGACATGTCTTGCTGTTAGATCCGTTCAGTGCTATACCACACCAATGTCATCTTATTTCAGTAAGGCTTAGAAATATGCGTCCTGACATTGCAACCTTTCACGATAGGTATTCTAAGCCTATCTAGGTTGTGAAATTCTTCTTTTTCTTTTGCAAAGCATTGCATAGATCTGACCGTGTTACCTTAAAGTGGACGACGCCCACAACCGGTCTACTAAGCAAAAGACTTAGACTTTGTTTACTTCTTATGCATTTAAATGTTTGTAAAACATCTTATAAATGCATAAGCAAACACAATGTAATAATAATAGTGATTCTATCGTGCGGAACTGCTCGACTAATACTGAATCGGGTTAAAAGTGGATTGTAGAGTTTTACGTATACAAGCAAGATTCTATTCACGCGAAACTGCTCGAAACATGATTTTCAGTATACCAAACCTAACAATCTCCCACTTATACTCAAAACATGCTTTCGAGTATACCCACTGCCAAAAATTCTCCCACTTATACTCAAAGTAGGTCTTTGTACTAGATATATCGAACTACCATTCATTTCATAAGGTGAAAGAAAAATCTGCTTGGTTGTTCTCTAATTATATCTTTTTCATCATAATGTCTTTGTTGCGTACTTGATCTTTAATTAATTTCATCTCCATATGTGATTGCTTAACTTAATAAACTCGTGTGTCCCTTGAGTTAGCCTTCACTAGAGTAATCAAAAAATAATACTCATAGGCATACTCAAACTTACAATTAATGTTATTAGGAAGATATTCCTAAGGTAAACTCAGCATAGCTACCTTAGCTTGAACCATAAGGTCCTCCGCCGACTGAAGTTCAGTTAGCAGCTCTAGTCAGCAGCTCTGCCAAAGTGTAATTCCGCTTGTTTATCTCGAAATTGAGCTTGAACTATTGGAAGCTAGGGGGGAGACTTTGAAGGATTATAGTAACCTAGGACTCGGGATCGTTCGTCCCTCCCAAAACCTCAATCTGGTTGAGGTGACTCATCATCTCGAGGACGTGTTGCCTCACTGACGAGGCTTCCTTCATTGTCTTCGTCATGATACTTTGAAAGGCTTGAGACTTAGCCGTTCGATTCTGAGAACCAAAAAGATTTGTGAGATTTGTCATAATCTCGGCGGCAGTTTTCATTGCAGAATGCTGATGCTTGAGTACTGATGACATAGAAGCCAACATGTAGCACTTAGCCATCTCATTCGCCTTATGCCACCGTCTATGCGCATCCCGCAGTGCTTGCGCGGCATTAGCTGCTGGCACAGCTGGGCGTGGAGTAGTGAGCACAAACTTGTACTCTTCGACTGTGAGAACGATATCCAAGTTTTGTTTCCATTCCATGTAATTATGGCCCTCGAGTTTGTTTTCTTTGAAAATGGCAGAAATAGGATTAAAAGACATCTTGACGGATTTTATTGCACTGCAAACAGAAGAATTTACTATTTGTCATAAACTTATGTAAGGAAATTGAGTAGATTAACCATAAAACTTTTCAAAATCTTACAACAGCAAAATTAATAAATTGTATCCTCCTCTGGAGGTTAATACGCAATAAAATTTTGACAATTTTACTGGTCACAACACCGACACATCAATTGCATCCTCATCTGGAGGTTAATACGCCGAATGTTGCCTAAGCACGACCATCAGATTTAGCATTACAGAATTTTATTTCTACAACACACTCCCATAACAATGTTCATGTGCTGACAACAAAACCAAGCTATCTCATAAATTCTGATTGAACCCTGAAACTCGCAGTTCCTTAGGATTATTGTCCCCACTCTGCAGGTGGCAATAATATTGGGAACCACTTTCTAGTTCATTCTATTTATTATGTGAGAAGTCCGCCCTTATGAACTTGTTGTTTTCGTAGGATTATTGTCCCTACTCTGTAGGTGGCGATAATATTAGAAAATCAACTTCACAAATTTGGCAGTCCAACCGATGGAGACCATATATAAACTTTTAGTTCATAATTATCGCTTAGATATTTGGGTTATGGTTTTTCATTAACTATCCTTTAGCCTTAAGCCAGATTAAGACTAACTAAATTCTGTTGGTATTTAATTGACTGAATAATTAAATCTTTTATTATCTTTAGTATCTTAGTTTAGGAATTATTAATCTAGAATTTAATTCTTATTCATGTCATACTATAAGATATATCTAAAATAAAGTACATTATTTATAATCTTAATTAGACATGAAAAATTAAATTCATATAATAATTTCCAAGTTCAAGATTAGGAAGAAAATAATTTTATATTATTTAATGTAATCTTATATATATATATCTATCTTACTTATAGATTCTAGATATATATTATAATTAGGAAACTATTAAATTATTCTTATCTATAGAAATATTCATAGATATAGAAAATAATCAAAATATTCCTAAAATCTAGGGAAATCTTCCCAAAAAATATTATTTATTTAATAATATTATTTTTAATGATATCTTTTAATTTATGAATTAATTAATCATTAAATAATCTATCATCGTTATCTCGTTGTTCGAGGTTTGCACGAATCAACGACGACGAATATCACCGGAGATAAGCTCGCCGGATCGGCGAGTTCGCCGTCCAGCCTTCGCCGGCAGCCCGCGCCCGGAGGCGCGCTGCTTCCTCTTCTCTTTCTCCCGGCGTATTACCGCCGAGACACTCCCTCCGTCGACGTAAAAACAGAAACGCGGCCGGAGCCGCGCCTTTCCGGCGAACTCCAACTGCCCGGCGGCCTCGCGCGAACCAGCAGCCGCCGTTCTCGGCATGGCTGCTCTCGGTCATGCGCCGCTAGGGCTGGGTGACTAGAGTTAGGGTTTCTAGGGTTAGGGTTAGGGTTTCCGGCGAAGAAGATGATGGGGTTAGGTGCCCCTTGCACAGCGGAAGACTTGTACAAAATAAATAAATCAGACGTAGGATCTATTTGACCGATTATGCGATTAATCAATTCACATGTTAAACAGATAATTGCATGCTAGAACGCAAATACTTCATGCTCAAAGATAGTAAATCCTAAAACATGAATTCTACGGTTTAGAGTTACCGATTTGAGGTAATGAATGTACCCTGGTGCTTGAGAAAGACTAGTAACTATATTCTAGTTTACCAGTCATACATGTAATGTCCTTGGGGTTACACTGTCTTAGTTTTATGACTAATCAGTGATCGAGTAAGTCATCCTCTGAATATGTGTTTACCTTAGGAATATCTTCCTAATAGCTTTAATCGTAAGTTTGAGTATGCCTATGAGTGTTATTTTTGATTACTCTAGTGAAGGCTAACTCAAGGGACACACGAGTTTATTAAGCTAAGCAATCACATATGGGGATGAAATTAATTAAAGATCAAGAATGCAGCAAAGACATTATGGTGAAAAAGATATAATCAGAGAACAACCAAGCAGATTTCTCTTTCACTTGGTGAAATGAATGGTAGTTCGATATATCTAGTACAAAGACCTACTTTGAGTATAAGTGGGAGATTTTTTGGCAGTGGGTATACTCGAAAGCATGTTTTGAGTATAAGTGGGAGATTGTTAGGTTTGGTATACTGAAAAGCATGTTTCGAGCAAGTTCCGCGCGAATAGAACATTGCTTGTATACGTAAAACTCTACAATCCACTTTTAACCCGATTCAGTATTATTCGAGCAGTTACGCATGAATAGAACCACTATTATTATTACATTGCGTTTGCTTGTGCATTTATAAGATGTTCTATAAACATTTAAATGTATAAGAAGCAGACAAAGTCTAAGTCTTTAGCTTAGTAGACCGGTTGTGGGCGGCGTCCACTTTAAGGTAACACGGTCAGATCTATGCAATGCTTTGCAAAAGAAAAAGAAGAATTTCACAACCTAGATAGGCTTAGAATACCTATCGTGAAAGGTTGCAATGTCAGGCCGCATATTTCTAAGCCTTACTGAAATAAGATGACATTGGTGTGGTATAGCACTGAACGGATCTAACAGCAAGACATGTCTTTATGCTATCTACTGAAAGACTAGGTCTTGGTAAAATACTATTTCTTTATCTACATATGTTAGCATTGAGCATACGGTATTGATTATGCACTACTTTGACTTATCAAATGGTGCGGGTTTTTCGCAACCCAATGATCCTGATATATTGGGTAGTGGTGATTAATATCTAGCGGTGCTAGGATTGCTATTATGTTGAAACGTGTGCGGGGTGAGTCTAGTTTGATAATGTCCTCAAGAGGAGCTCGAACAAGGTTTTATTATTCGGAAAACTGGCCAGTTGGAGTTTTATTACTCTATGAATAATAAATAAATGTTTCTTGCTAAGGCCACTCTTGGAATTAATAAGATGTTGATTAATTAAGTCCATAGTAGACATTAATTAATTAATGGACATTTATATCTTAAGCGCGGAAAATAAATAATAAACAAAGTGGAAACCCGGATTACTTGTAATTTCAGATTTGGATGGGGAGAGTTCAATATTACTTCTGTAGTGGCTACTCGTAATATTCCAATATAAGCTTGTATTAAATTGTAGGTTCAATTTAATTAGTAAAAAGCTAATTGGGGGAGCCCATATCCAAAACCTTCCATAGATCCCTGTCTGGGGCCAAAAGGAACTTAATATAAATAGGAGAATAAAGGAGATAGAAATCATTCATTATTATTACTCATAATTTTCGTCCCCTTCTACCTAGAGGAGTTCGAATTTCTCTCCTAATTGGAGAATGATTTCTTCTGTCTTCTTTATTCGATTCCTAGTATTTTGATAAGATCAGCCCACCCTGATATCGAGATACAGTTCGGGAACCAGTCAGAAGATCCGTGGTCTAGTATTGAAGATCATCACGTGGAGAAGGCGCGAGCAATCGACGATTCTTTGGAGAATCAAATCGTAACCCTAAACCGTAGAATTCATGTTTTAGGATTTACTTTCTTTGAGCATGAATTATTTGCGTTCTAGCATGCAATTATCTGTTTAACATGTCAATTGATTAATCGCATAATCGGTCAAATAGATCCTATCTGATTTATTTGTTTTGTACAAATCTTCCGCTGTGCAAGGGGCACCAAACCCCATCAATTATTGGAAAATAAAATAATATTATTTTAGTCATAATGTTGTTATGCTTTACATTTAATGGATGTTAATGCATGTTTAAATGTATAAATTAACTTAACAAAGTCTAAGTCTTTGTTTTAGTAGACCGGTTGTGGGCGTCGTCCACTTTAAGGTAACACGGTCAGTTCTAAACAAAGAAAAAGATGAATTTCACAACCTAGTTGGAATTTGACTATCCATCGAGAAAGGTTGCATTGTCAGTCCGCATATTTCTAAGCCTTACTGAAATAAGATGACATTGATGTGGTATAGCACTGAACGGATCTAACAGTAAGACTTGTCCTTATGCTATCTACTGAAAGGCGAGGTCTTGATAAATATTTTTTTCTTAATCAATGTAGGTTAGCATTGAGCATACAGTATTGATTATGCATTACTTTGATTTATCAAATGGTGCGGGTTTTTCGTAACCCAATGATCCTGATATATTCGGTAGTGGTGATCAATATCTAGTGGTGTTAGGATTGCTATTATATTGAATCGTGCGCGAGCTGAGTCTCGTTTGATAATGTCCTCAAGAGAAGCGCGAAACAAGGTTTTATTATTCGGAACATAGCTAGTTGGAGTTTGATTACTCTATGAATAATAAATAAGCGTTTCATGCTAAGTCCACTCTTGGAATTAATAAGAAGTTAATTAATTAAGTCCATAGCAGACATTAATTAATTAATGGATATTTTTATCTTAAGCGCGGGAAATGAAAGTTAAACGGAAACCCGGATTACTTGTAATTTTGGATTTGGATGGGGAGAGTTCAATATTACTTCTGTAGTGGCTGCTCGTAATATTCCAATTATAACTTATATTAAATTGTGGGTTCAATTTAATTAGTAAAAAAGTAAATTGGATGAGCCCATATCCAAAACCTTCCATAGATCCCTGTCTGGGCCCAAAAGAAACTTAATATAAATAGGAGAATAAAGGAGACAGAAAAACAACACAATTTTTATACTGAAAAATTCAAAATTTTCGTCCCCCCCAGTTGAAGGAGATTTCAAAATTCACTCCTATTCCTAAAAGGATTTCTTCTGTCTTCTTTATTTAAGTCCTAGTATTCTGGTGAGATCAGCCCACACTGATATCGGAGTACAGTTCGGGAACCAGAGAGAAGATTTGTGGTCTAGTATTCAAAGCGTCACGTGGAGAAGCAGCTAGCCATCTTCAATTCTTTGGACAAATAAGTTGGCCTATTTCTTAATAGATGCCAAGTATACTAAAAAGAATAAAAATTAATTAGGGGCACAAACTAAAACTAAGGATGAAGAATAAGTAATCAAAAACTATATATAGTCCCGTCCCAACACATTTTTATATAAGTACATGCCCAAAATTTGTAGATAAATTAAATGGCCCAAGCCATTTAACAAATGAACTAAAATATACTCCCAGCCATCACCAACGTATCTCTCTCCATTTTCATTTCAAACGCAACAACTCTCTCTCTCTCTCTCTGTGTTAAATCTTCACTCTCTGCCTCTAGTAAAACTCACGCTCTCTCACTCTCTATCATTCTTCTACAATTCACAAATCATCTCTCAAATTTGGTGTCTCAATTTAAGAACTAAGAATTCCAAGATTAGAAGCACAAAGCTGACTCCACCGTGGCGCCACTTCCTCTGGCCCCCATTATCCGCCCGTCATTCCAGGCAGTCAGCTCCTCCATCGGGCAGCGCCGCTACTCACAACCTCTCCGCCTTTTCCCCACATCTAAACCTTTTATTAAATTTCTAATTGTCCGATTTCAACTATTTATGGGTAGGCATAAGTATATTCCAAAATTAAAGTTGAAGGTAAGCAAAAGCTAGAAAAGCATTAAAGATCAAAGCTTTATCAAAAACGTATCACTCAACCGTTTCAAGGAAATCAACAAAATCAGTTTTGGTTCTGGTCCGCCAACTATCGTTAATGATATGCTGTGGAAGATTTCCGAAATTAGAGAAATATACCTTCGAAAAGAACTTGCAACTGCAGGATGGATTTGTTTGGAAAATTTTACTGTCTTTCCACCTATTTCTGTCAATCTGTGATATCAAGAAATTGTGCCATGGGATTAAAATGTAGAGATTTGCATTCATATGGAATTGAAGGGGTATACCTTTTGGTAAAGAAGAATTTGACTTTGCTGGAAAAAAGATAATGGGCGATGAAACTTGAACTCACTGTTTTGTGTGAAAAGTTGGGAACTGAAGTGAGGAAGAGTATCTGTCAAGATTTGCATTTGTTGGAGAATGAATAGAGAGTGGAGAGAATTGCGGAAACCGCCGGATAGTTGGAGGAGTGGTAGTTATTTTGGCTGAAATTTGAATTAATGAAGAATTGGGCTTCTCAAAATTGGTCCCAACTAAAAAAATAAATAGGCTAGAACAAGATAGATAAAGGTGATAGGCCCAAATATTTGATTTAGAACATTGATTAAATTGTGGTGGTTTATTTTAGTACTTTGGTGTTATTTCAAATACTCGTAAACGAACGTTCAATTTTCTCATCGACGAATCTCACGTCAATTTCGTCAACTACTTTCCCTACACGATTAACCAACAACAATTCAAGCATTCACTATTTCTAATCGCAACCAATCAAACAAAGACGGTATTTTACTCGAGATCTATCATTCGCTCGTTCTCAAAATAAAATCTTAACGCAAAAAGGTTAGGTGTTACAGCCATGCTGCTAAAATATTGACTCCAGGGCCTAAAATGTCGGGTTTCAGGATTCCAGGGCTTGGATAGTTAGGTCCTCTGGAAGAAAATCCAGCAACGGCAGGCGCGTGATGATCATTGCCTATCAATGTGCCGTGGAAAGAAATTATTGCGGTGGGATTTCTTGTTGAATTTATGTAAGCTTTGATCTTCAACCCGTTTGCATAGTTGAGGTGTGTGGCCGGAAGGACGTGGGCTTCCGAGAAGGTGGTGTTTGCGTATGCCTTAGAGTTTAAGACAATCATGCCGGCACCACCACCACTCTTCACTGCTTCCCCCATTTCGACTGGTGTTAATATGCCATATTCACACTCACACACCACTATTTTCCCTCGGATGTCGCTTTGGCTGAGTGAGTCGTTGAAGCAGTTAAGCGCATATTCGTCGGAAGCGTTGAGCATCCCTGCATAAACAAGCGGGAAGTGCTTTTTAGGAACATTCCTTGGTTGAAAAGCTGACTGGCCATCAAATTGTTGGTTATTTCCCAACATTGCTCTTGCTCCTACTTTTCTGTCTATGGTGCTTGCTCCGACTGTGAGAATCCAAGGCGCCCCGTTTAATACGGATGTGAGCCCTGGACCGCCGTTTCCAGCTGAGCAGCTAACAAAGATGCCCTTCTCCATCGCGCTAAATGCACCGATTGCAATAGCATCTTCATACAAGCCTCCTGAGTCCAAGGATAGAGAAAGTGATAGCACATCGACTCCATCTTCAACAGCTGCATCCAACCCAGCAAGGATATCACCTTCAGCACAGCATACTTTGTAGATGGATAGATGAGCATGTGGTGCAACGCCCGCAGCTGTCCCATTGGCACTGCCAAAAACATTCGCCCCTTCAACAAAATTCCCAGCAGCAGTGCTGGCAGTGTGCGTGCCATGGCCGTCATCATCTATTGGGCTTTGGTCCTTAGCACTGAAGTATCTTGCTCCTATAATTTTTTTGTTGCACGTTGTGTGGTTGAATTGGCACTTTCCCTTCCACCTAGCTGGCGGCGGAGACATCCCTTTGTCGCTGAAGGACGGATGTTCAGGATGTACTCCGGTGTCCAACACTCCAACAATCACACCTTTTCCATAATTTGAGTGTTTCCAGAAACCTGTGTTCTGGTTCAACCCCAAGAAGCTGGGAGAGTGTGTTGTGTGCAGAGACATCGGTTTCTGAGGCCGTGCTGAGATGAATCCTTTCTTCTTCTCCATATCTTTGACGTGGTTGGGCGAAAGCCTAGCAGCAAATCCCTTAAACACGTGGCGGTATGAGTAGACTAGATGCGCCTCGTCCTCACTCGTGCTAGCTGTGGTAGCCGGGAGAAAAGAGCGGTACCAGCTCTCTAGATCTTCGGACTGAGAATGAGATTGAGACATAAGGTGTGTCTCAGGTGCCTCCACATGAACAATGTAGGTTTGTAAAGTGTTTGTGTTTGGTATTTGTGATGCATATTTTGGGAGTGTAATAATACTTAATATGCAGAGAATTGTGATGGTAAAAGAAAGGTATGCCATGTTTAACATAAGTGAGGACTGAGGAATGGGAAATTGATTCTGTTGTGTGCTTATTTGGTATTCATCATCATCCAATTTATAGACGTTTATTTCTTAAAAACGTATGCCATATTTGAACGACCTATCTTTTGGAGTCAACCCTTTCCACGTTTAAGTGATTGTTAGTATAAAAATTTATGTCTCCAGAATTATGATCAACTTTTGTTTTTGCCATCCTTAAAGCAAATACTCCCTTGGTCATTAATTTCATTTCGATATAATTTAGTCATTACAAATTTTTAGATAAAAATGCCTATAATAAATATGAGCGACGAGTTTTCCCTTACAGTGCCATAAATTTGTATGCGATCTACGTGTATGCAATAAAATTGTTGCTCAATCAAACACTTCTCTTTGAAGGCATCACTTTATTATTATTTCTATAGTTCTTTTACTAACAGGTAAATACTCACACATTGTATCTTTTCCATTTATGCTTAATATATTTATTTTCGTATTCATTACAAATATGAGACATTGTTATGTTTTTCAATAAAAAAAAATACAAAATTCATTTTACTATTTATATATCCTTCTTCTTTCAGCGAGAAACCTAATCGTGTTTATCATTCTCTTCGGCGGACCTAACGTTCTGCGACGGAAAATCTATCTTCGATCGCCGATCTTCGGACGCTTATCACTCGATAAGTGTATCTCTGTCAAGAAACTTGTATTTGAAAGTACTATTGAACTATCAACCAATTATTATAATTCTTTCATGCCACAAACGCCATCGAGAGAGAGATTGTGTATTGATAAGACAATTGTAGAGAGAGAGAACCAAAGGTAGAACGATATTATCAAGGATAGAGAGACACACAACCGAAGTGATACACTATCATGTATAGAGAGATAGAGTATCAAAGAGTGGGAGTAACCTTTTTCACTGCACATTATACAGACAATAAAATTAAATTTATCAAAATTGTTGCATAATTATTTTTCATGCTTTAATGGAATGAGACAGTAATTAATTAAAAATAATAAAGTTTTGAATTCGGTGGGAATCTTCATCGTGTTGGACCATTGTCCGGGTGCTTAACATATAAAATTTTATCATACAATGCTCGTTTATCCGCTTTTGATTATTTAAACTTCGTTCTTGAATATTTTTGTCAAGGTTTTTTATTCTTAGAATTTATAATTTCTTTTCTTAGTTATTAGTTTCCATTTTTTGAATTATTACAGATTTCCTAGGATTTAAAATTAGATGGAAGAAGAATCAGGTGGCATGAGAAAATCTATTCCTTCTTCATCATTCCTTTCCAATCTATTTACTATATTTAAAAAAAAAAAAAAAAAAAAAGAGAGCTTTGAGCGTGTGATTTTCGTTGCATATAGATGAACCTAGAGGTTGCAAAGTTGTCGAAGACAAACGTGGAATTTGAGTACATAATTAATTTTACTACTTACTCCAATTTAATTTGCCCGAAATATTAACGACAGATTTGACACTCCCAGAGGTCAAAAAGTTGTCCAAAAAGAAAAACGTGGAATTAAAGTACCTAATCTATCTATACAATATATAAAAGGATAGTTTTGAAAAAATTTATGCTATTTAATTTTAAAATTATATTAAATTAAAAATGTATAAATGTTTAATTAAAAGCTGAAAACGTGTGAACTATGAAAAGCCTACGTTATTGAGTGGGAGGTTTTTATTTGATGAACGTCCACGATAAAATTTACAAGATTGCCATTTAATTTTAAAAATTATATTAAATTAAAAATGTATAAATGTTTGATTAAAAGCTGAAAACGTATGAACTATGAAAAGCCTACGTGATTGAGTGGGAGGTTTTTATTTGATGAACGTCCACGATAAATCCTTTCTTTCTACCCACATTTTCATGCCATTAAGTTTTCAACTTCTTTCTTCCTATAAAACCCTACTCCACGGTCCACATCCCCCATGCTTCCTAAAATTGGACGAGCACTTTGAGGTTCTTTTTCTTTTCTTTTTTTCTTTTTTGGTTTTGGTATTTACATTTTCCATTATCGTTTTGATTTTAGGTTGTGTAAATTGAAAGGAGAAATAGTTATGCTAACAAATATGGCTACTTTTTCATTTCCTAATGGAGTCTTCTTAATGTATAATCATTGTGATTCAATTGTTATTTTATTATTACGTAAGGAAAGATCAGAAATTTACTCCTTACAATTTAAAGTGCTTATAGTTATAGGCACAATCAAAATGAATGGCTATAATCAGGTTGAGCAGATTTTAAATGATATTCTTCGTGTAATCAATCCCTCCAAAAAGATTTCATATCATATAAAGGTCTGATAAGTTAATTGGATCCATAGAAAGTTTGAGAGGTTTGTAATGCTTCACCTCTATGGAGTAAGAATTACTATACTTAATTATTTTGTTAAGCAAGGGAAAAAATTGATTAAATTATGGGAAAAAAAAATTTCCCGTGTCTAAATCACGTGGAAGTCTTTGGTCCCAATTGTGTAAGTTTTTGGCTCCCTACAAAGTAGTTCAGCTTCGGTCTACTTATTAACCTAAAGAAAATGTAAATTCTAAAGTATTCTACAATTCCCAAGTGTATTATTTTCATATATTCAATTCATTCTCATTTCCGCGAGAAACTGATGGCGGTCATATCTTAGTTCAGAATTTCATATGCTAGACTGGTGTTTGTTTTGTAATACCTAGATTAATTTCATGCAAATAATTGAAGGAATATTATTATGTTGGAGTGTTCGTATTAGCTACTTGGATATCTTCTTGCCTTATTTTTTTGTTTTTAATTGACGTGTGTTTGCATTTTTGTAAATATCCAAAAAAATTTAATCAACGTTTGTGTGCTACTTTTTATAAGTGATTTTTCTATATTACGCTTTTTTAATGGATAGAAATTTAATATTATATACATTTTTTGGAAGAAATATAATGACTCGTGCATCATGCGGGTAAAAGAAATAGCATAAATGGTACTATAATTGCTATAAAATCAGGTCATAACTAAGGAAATTCAAAAAGGTTTATTCACGTAGATTTTTTATTTATAATTTTCATATAATGGTATTGTTTTTAATTTTATTTAATTAATTAATTTATATTAATAAATCAATGTTTTAAAATATATTAATCCGTAAATTAATAAATCAATGTTTTAAAATATATTAGTCCGTGCATAGCACGGGATAATGCTAGTTAACTTTATATCCACCTTTTGTTTTATAGGATAATGCTAAAATATTCATTAAATTTATTCATATTTTGATTATTGAATAACTTTATAATTTGTTGTAATTAGTGTATATGACAATTATTATTTGTTGCGAAATAAACACTGTTAGTGTACAAAAATCATACTCCATCGATCAATTCCATATTAATTGTCTCATTTTGTCGTTTTTTTATTCTGATCCTTATTGATTATCTTATTTAGTAACCTTGTATTCCCTCTGTCCTCAAAGAATGTACACTTTGGATTTGGCACGAGCTTTAATGCAAAATTGGCAAAATAAAAGAGGAGTGGAGAGAAAAAGTAATTAAAATATTGTTAGTGAGGAATGAGTCTCATCTCATTAGAGAGAAAAAAGTTTCCAAAACTGGAAAGTGTATATTCTTTTGGGACAGACTAAAAATGAAAGAGTGCATATTCTTGTGGGACGCAGGGAGTATTATATTTGGTAAGTTAATCATATATTTCACTAATTCATTCCACTCACAATTATTATGAAATTTATATGAAAAGTATAACTCACATTTCACTAACTTTTCCCTCCCAATTTTCTTAACAAAGTCAAACAATTTATTAAAACTTGCACCGATAAAAGATGGAACAATTAATGTAGAGAAGCGAGAGTATTATCATTGAAAATGATTATTTCTATATTTCACTGCAAAAGGAAAAATATTGATACTCATTGCAATAATTTATCAGTCATATTGAAAAAAGAGTGAACTACTCCATCCGTTCCATTGAAGATGATCCACTTTCCTTTTTAGTTTGTCCCACCCAAGATGACTCATTACTAAAAGTAGAAATCCATTTATCCCTACTTTATTCCCTCTCTCTTACTTTACTCTTTCCACCTAACACACAAAATAAAAGTGCATAAAATCCCGTGACGCCCAAGAAAGGGATCATCTTCTTTGGGACGGAGGGAGTACATATTTAGGCCTTATACTTATCACGACGCAAGTTTGCGCTCCCTATACGTATAAAATATCATTTGCAGTCTCTATAATTGTACTTATGCACATTTTAAAGTTCTTTTCACGTTTTAGTATTTTTTTTTGGACAAAAACACCCCAAAGGATAAATGGCAAATTTATACACTATTTTTTCTCTTTCCCCCCTTCATTCTTCCTTTTTCCTCTTTCCGGAAAACATTGTAGAACATTTGAGTTGTGGACATGTTGTATAATACTGCTTGAAATAATCCATTTAAATTTGATTGTCATTGTGCAGTACGTGGTTGCAAAACAATACTCCACTACAAATCAGCATTAGATATCAACGTCCCAACAAAAATACCATTCTTATAGTTATTCAACGCCTTCAAATCAATCGTAGCCCTTTGATTAGAAATCCAAACTAATCTTTTCCATCCTCTTATTCTATATCTTCTACCTTGGTTTGTGTCTCGGTGGATTGTTCATCAACTAAAAGCTCTCTCTCTCCTTTACATTTTTGTTTTAACTTATTACAAATTCATTTACATACTGTAATGGTCCCTCAGTTCTAGCGTATTTGTCGATGGCTTCTAAACTTGTTTTTTCCCTCAAAAAGAAATAAAAGAGTACAACTCCATTTTTCGTATATTGTGGAATGGTTGGTTTTATTCATTGTTAGCATAATTAATATGTTTAAAATTTGGACTTCCACATAATTAATTTAATGTGTATGACTATCTTTCAGTTGCCCAATTAAAGTGATTTATTAAAGATTAAAGTTTGGGATCAAGTGTATTTAATTGTTATGGAAATAAGTGTAGATACCATATGGGATTTTCTATTTGATGAGGGACCGAATAGAAAATAAAGAGTCTTATATTTATATAAATATAAGATTAGGGTTATGGTCACCAGACGTCAGAAGAACGTTCAATATCTCTGTATTCTCTCGGCAGACTATTGTGAAGGACGTCTCTAATCGTTTGGAAGATCTATAGCCGCTGCAAAGCAATTTCGTCTTTCAATTCGTTATAGATCAAGGTACGCTTCCGCTTTATAGTTTATGCTTCTTCTCTGTTGTTCTTAGTTAATCATCATATAGAGCTTTTAAGTAATTGTTCATTCAATTATTCCAACAAGTGGTATCAGAGCCACTCTATTGTTGATTCTCTAAGAATTGGGAAGGCACACCAAACAAGTGGTATCAGAGCCACTCTATCAGAGCCACTTATTATTCGGATCTTGATGTGTGTATTCAATGTATCAAAGGAAAGCAAACTAAGCAAAAGAAATTAGGTGCCAATAGAGCTACACGTTTTTATATATACAAACATTTGTGGTTCATTCCCTTCAGTTTCTTAGAATGATCAACAATATTTTATATCATTCATAGAGGAATATTCTTGTTTTGGGCACCTATATTTAATCAGTCAAAAGTATGAGGTTCTATGACAAGTTCAAAATATTCAGGGCTAATGTTGAGTTCCAACCCAACAAAGGCATTAAGAAAGTCAAATCTGACTGTAGTGGCGAATATTACGACAGAAATGATTCCTTAGGTGAATAATGTTAAAGACCTTTTGCCCTCTATTTGGAAGAGTGTAGGATCGTCCTTTAGTACACCATGCTTGGATCACCTAGCATGAGTGGTGTAGCTGAAAGACAAAAAAACTCTTAAAGATATGTGAAGGAGTGTGATTTATCATTCTTCCTTGTCGCATTCACTTTGGGAGAGACATTAAAGACTGTAGCATATATTCTCACTTTGGTCATCCACAAAAATTTAGGGGTTTTTAAATTTTATGATCCCACAAAAGGAACTAATTTTTGGGACGAGATATATAGTATTCATTGAGGATGTTGAGTTTGGGGGGGAGAATGCGCTAAGGAACATTACTCTTGAGGAGGAGTCTATATAGACACCACCTACTACTACTTCTGACAATGTTCAGGTATCAATTACTATCATTGAAAAAGAAGCAGATTAAGAACCTCAAGATGATATTATTGTAAACGTTCAATCTCATGTGGATGATATCATTTAAAGTCAATCTCAACAACCTCAATTAAGACTCTCATCAATGGTACCGCAAATTTTATAAAGTATTTCTTTCATTTGGATTCAGAAAGAATGTTATTATTGGTTGTGTGTATCACAAGTTCAGTGGGAGCAAATGCATCTAACACCAAGAATTTTCTCTCAAAGAAATTTGAGATGAAAGGTCTTGGGGAACCCTCTTTTGATTTGGAACCGAAAGAAATAATTTTCGATTGTCATAGAAGGGATATGGTGAAAAGGTGCCTAAAGTATTTGAGATGCATAATTGCAAATAAAGAAATACACTGACTAAGGGAGACAAACCTAGTCTCATTTAGTGCCCTAAGATAAATCTTGAGATTTATAAAATGCTGAAGGTTCCATATGCTTCGGTGATTAAGAGCCTAATGTGTGCTCAAGTGTGTATTAGACCCAATTTGATTTTAATTGTTTATATGCTGGGCAGATATCTCAATGACCCGATATGGATCATTAGGAAGCAGCAAAACGGGTTATGAGATATTAATAGAGAACTAAGCATTACATGGTCGCATGCAGAAAATCAGACCATTTGGAGAGATCTTTAAGCATTTTGATTCTAATTTTGTTAGATGTCAATACAGCAAAGGATCCATTTTAGGTTACGTGTGTTTGTTTCCTATAGAGCCATTTCGTGGAGAAGTGCTGAGCAAACACTTGTAGCTACTTCTGTCATGACAACAAAATTCGTAAATTGTTTTGGGGCATCTAGAAATTGAATATGACTGCAAAAATTTTGTCACGAGGCTGCATATTGTTAAAGTATTGAAAGACCGCTTATGTTATGTTGTGACAATAACTCTGTAGTATCATATTCTAAAACAACAGGAGCTTCCTGGTTGTTAAATAAAGGTTTTGAAATGGCCAAATACATATAGAGCATAAGAGAATGGATTTGATGATTACAAATCCAGTCATTAAGGGACTATCACCCAAGGTCTCTCATGGGCATGTAGCCCATATGGGTGTTATGTTGTTTAAGGATACTTCCGTTCAGTGGGAGTAGTTTTGGTTATTTCTCTATATTGTGTTTTGAACATGTAGTTATAAAACTCATGTTATTCTCTGCAGAAATAAAGTATAATGTTTTGTCCATTATTTTTGGTTTGATCTCACTTTGGGAGGACCAGTTGGAAATAGGAATGTATGATCACCTTGCATGAAATTTCCATGCTACACTCCATACTTGATCTGTTGTTGATTATATTTGCATATGTGATTACTGATGGGTTTAATCATGAAAAAATATGGTGAGTGCTTCTTTAGTCCTATGCCGATATGGTTGATAATAATATTGTTCGGGACTACACTATGTGATAGCATATTTGAGCGCTTATCCGGTTACTACACATTTATTTGGTGTCATGTGTTGCCCAAGTGGGAGATTGTTAGAAATTTGGGCTTCCACATGACTAATTTAATGTGTATGACTATCTTTCAGTTGTCCAATTAAAATGATCTACTCCCTCTGTCCCATTAGAAATGAATCGTTTACATTTTTAGTTTGTCCCATTAAAAATGAAACGTTTCTTAAAATGGAAACATCTCTATCTCTACTTTTTCATCTCTCTTACTTTACTCTCTCTTCATTAACTCATAAAACAATACTACATAAAAACCTGTGCCAATTCCCAAATGTTGCATATATTTAATGGGACGGAGGGAGTATTAAAGATTAAAGTTTGGGCAAAAGCGTATTTATTTGTTATGGAAATAAATGTAGATACCATTGGGATTTTCTATTTGATGAGGGAACGAATAAAAAATAAAGGGTTTTATATTTATATAAATATAAGATTAGGGTTATTGTGAAGGACGTCTCTGATCGTTTGGAAGATCCATAGCCGCTGCAAAGCAATTTCGTCTTTCAATTCGTTATGGATCGGAGGTGCTAAAGTGAAAAATTAGGGTTATGGTACGCTTCCGCTTTATAGTTTATGCTCCTTCTCCGTTGTTCTTGGTTAATCATCATAGAGAACTTTTAAGTAATTGTTTATTCAATTATTTCAACATAACATTCATTGTCGGAGGTGCTAAAGTGAAAAAAGGGAAAGGCGGTGCTACTAGAGAAGGACGAAAGAGGTCAAAGAAAGAAGAAGAAGAAGAAGAAGAAGAAGAAGAAGAAGAAGAAGAAGAAGAAGAAATAATGTACAAATTTGTCATCTATCCTTTGGAGGTGTTTTTGTCTGAAAAAAAATGCTAAAAAGTGAAAAGAACCTTAAAACGTGCATGGGTACGAGTATAAGAAGCGCAAATGATATTTTGCAAGTATAGGGACCCCAAACATACGTCGTGATAAGTATAAGAGCATTCGCATCGTGTCTCGATGCGGGATCGATACGAGACCGCATCGAGACAGCGATGCAAGCCTCCATCTCGTCGCGGTCTCGTCGCTTGTCTCGCCCTGGAGATGCAGCTGGCGAGCCAGCTCGCCACGCGCCAGCGCCACATGGAGATCGCTAGTGCGAGGCGTGACGCCCACTCGCCGGCCCGCGAGTGGTCGTCTTCCTGCTGACACAATAAATAATTTTTTTTTTTAAATTATATTTTCAGAAAAAAAAAATTAAATAAAAAACGGTAATATTACCGTTGTAACGGTAAAAAAAATAATTTTTTCTCTCTTTTCCTATTTTATAAATACTCCATTCTACCTTTTTCATTCTCCTATTTCATTCTACCAACAAACACATAAATCATCTTGTCCGGTGACGGAAACTCCGGCGGCTTCGACTTGAACGCGTTTGGCAACTGGGGGGGGGGCATGTACAATGTTTTGAGTGCTTCCGGTTCCGGTTCGTCGCCGGGCAGCCAAGGCTCATCGACGTCGGCGGCGTACCGAACACCATATTTTGATGTGGATGCTTACTATCGTCCCTCTGCCCCGAGGTATGGGCAAACGCAGGGACTATCCCAAATTAGGGAGAATATTTCGGATGAACCTACTCCGGAAAACATTCCGGTAGGAGCTAGAAGAGGAGGAGACGGAAGAGGACGAGGCGGTGGAAGCTCCGCCAGTCGCGAAGCCGAGGAGGAAGAGGAGGAGGAGGATCTAGGTCGTCGTCCATACAGCCGCAAGGAGACGATGACTCTGTTCAATGCTTGGGTCAGCATCTCGTACGATCCCATCGTCAGGAATCAACAAACCCGCAAGTGTTTTTGGGAAAAGGTGACCGACGCTTACAACGAGAAAAAGCCAAAGGGGGCCCGCCGCCACAACTTGAAGATGCTCCGCAGTCATTTTGACCGATGCGATAGAGATGTAAAAAAATTTTGCAGGATCTACAGGAATGAAGCGGCGAATTACCAAAGCGGAGCCAGTAGAGCCGACATTCTGAGAGAGGCTTTGCGAGTCTTTAAAGACGACAACAATAAAGATTTCAAAAATCTCGATGTTTGGCAGTCGATCAAAGACGTTGAAAGGTGGGATGGCGGTGTCCAGTCCTGCACGAGGTCGAACTCGAAACGCACGAAGCACATGGCGGGTGGCCAATACTTGTCTAGTGAGGGCGGGGAAGGCAATGCCTCACCAGAGGTTGGGGGTGTTAGAGTTTGTATACTAGAAATCACGTTTCGAGTGATTGAATACTGTAAAACTCTTATTTTATTTTCCAATGAATAAAACAGATTATTTATGTCATAATGTTGTTATGTTGTACATTTAATGGATGTTAATGCATATTTAAATGTATAAGTTAACTTAATAAAGTCTAAGTCTTTGTTTTAGTAGACCGGTTGTGGGCGTCGTCCACTTTAAGGTAACACGGTCAGTTCTAAACGAAGAAAAAGATGAATTTCACAACCTAGATGGAATTTGACTATCCATCGAGAAAGGTTGCAATGTCAGTCCGCATATTTCTAAGCCTTACTGAAATAAGATGACATTGGTGTGGTATAGCACTGAACGGATCTAACAGCAAGACTTGTCCTTGGGCTATCTACTGAAAGGCGAGGTCTTGATAATATTTGTTTCTTAATCAATGTAGGTTAGCATTGAGCATACGGTATTGATTATGCATTACTTTGACTTATCAAATGGTGCGGGTTTTTCGTAACCCAATGATCCTGATATATTGGGTAGTGGTGATCAATATCTAGCGGTGCTAGGATTGCTATTATATTGAATCGTGCGCGAGGTGAGTCTCGTTTGATAAGGTCCTCAAGAGGAGCGCGAAACAAGGTTTTATTATTCAGAACCTAGCTAGTTGGAGTTTGATTACTCTATGAATAATAAATAAGCGTTTCATGCTAAGTAATATTCCAATTATAATTTATATTAAATTGTGGGTTCAATTTAATTACTAAAAAGTAAATTGGATGAGCCCATGTCCAAAATCTTCCATAGATCCCTGTCTGGGCAAAAAAGGAACTTAATATAAATAGGAGAATAAAGGAGACAGAAAGAACACAATTTCAGCACTGAAATTTTCAAAAATTCCCTCCCCCCCCCCCCCAGCTAAGGAGTTTTTCGATTTCCACTCCTATTCACAAAAGGATTTCTTCTGTCTTCTTTATTTAAGTCCTAGTATTCTGGTGAGATCAGCCCACACTGATATCAGAGTACAGTTCGGGAACTAGAGAGAAGATTTGTGGTCTACTATTCAAAGCGCCACGTGGAGAAGCTGCTAGTCATCTTCAATTCTTTGGAGAATTAATTAGGTATTTTTCTGCTCCGTAGAAAAGCATGTTTTAGGTTTCAATATTCTAAAGCATGATTAATTCAAGTTATGAGCATGATACATGTAAGAATTTCACCAATAGATTTTGTCTAAATAATCTTCTAAATAGATCTGATTATTATGTGATTTATTGGTGTGATTAATGATTGCTAAATTATGTTAATTCATGCAAATTAATTAGCGTCCACCAGCGCTTCCGCTACCAGTTCCTTCAATTGGTATCAGAGCCAGTCTTTGGATCTGATTATTTGGATTTAAATTTCTCGAAATTCATGTATGCATGTCTTATTTGATTTCGAAGCATGTTCTTGTTATTTTGTTATTTATTTTGTTATTTATTTTATGCGAGACCGCGCCGGCGATTTTCTCACGGCATGAACGGTGATCGACGGCGGTGGAGAGCGAACGAGCTCGCTGCTCGTCCGAGAGCAGCAACAACTCTCTGCAGCGCTAACCCTAACCCTAACCCACCTAAACCCTAGACCGTGCAAGGCACGACCGGAGCACCGCCGCCGAGAGCGGCTGTTGCTGGTTCGCGCCAGAACGCAGCGGCGGGCGGAGGTCGCCGGAGCAGCATCTTCGGAGCTGCTTGGTGTGCGACGACGGAAGAGTGTGATTCTCGGCGTTTTTGCGCAGGGGAAAAAGGGAGAAGGAAGCGGCGCGCCAATCGGCGCGGCTTGCCGCCGGCGGTCGGGCGCCGAACGCGCCGCTCCGGCGAGTGTCTCCGGCGGCGTCTTCAAATCTTCGTCGTTGATGATTCGTGCAAACCTCAAATCACTAGATATTGACGAAAGATTATTTTAATGATTATTTAATTCCTAAATTAATAGATATCATTAAAAATAGTATTATTTAATGAAATAAAATATTTTGGGAAGATTTCCCTAGATTTTAGGAATATTTTGATTATTTTCTATATCTATGGATATTTTATATCCTGGATGATATAGATAAGAATAATTTAATGGTTTCCTAATTAGAACATATATCTAGAATCTATTAATAGATAGATATATATAAGATTACATTAAATAATACTCCCTCCGTCCCACTTTAGGAGTCCCGGTTGAGTTCGGCACGGGTTTTAAGAAATACAAAGAAAAGTTGGTGAAAGAAGATAGTGGAATGTGGATCCTACTTTTATATGTTAGTTTTATAATAAAATGTGAGTGGAAAAAGGTGAGTTGAATGTGGGGCCTATTACCAATTATGGAATATTCCAACCGGGACTCCTAAAGTGGGACACCCAAAAGTAGTAAACCGGGACTCCTAAAGTGGGACGGAGGGAGTATAAAACTATTTTCTTCCTAATCTTGAACTTGGAAATTTATATGAATTTAATCTTTCATGTCTAATTAAGATTATAAATAATGTACTTTATTTTAGATATATCTTATGGTATGACATGAATAAGAATTAAATTCTAGAATAAATAAATTCCTAAACTAAGATACTAAATAAAATAAAATATTTAATTATCCAGTCAATTAAATACCAACAGAATTTAATTAGTCTTAATCTGTCTTAAGGCTAAAGGATAATTAGTGAAAAACCATAACTCAAATATCTAAGCGATAATTATGAACCAAAAGTTTGTATATGGTCTCCATCGGTTGGACTGCCAAATTTTGTGAAGCTGATTTTCTAATATTATCGCCACCTAAGAGTAGGGACAATAATCCTACGAAAACAGCAAGTTCATAAGGGCGGAATACTCACATAATAAATAGAATGAACGAGAAAGTGGTTCCCAATATTATTTCCACCTGCAGAGTGGGGACAATAATCCTAAGGAACTGCGAGTTTCAGGGTTCAATCAGAATTTATGAGATAGCTTGGTTTTTGTTGTCAGCACATGAACATTATTATGGGAGTGTGTTGTAGAAATAAAATTCTGTAATGCTAAATCTGATGGTCGTGCTTAGGCAGCATTAGGCGTATCAACCTCCAAAGGAGGAAGCAATTGATGCGTCGGTGTTGTGACCAGTAAAATTGTCAAAATTTTAATGCGTATTAACCTCCAGAGGAGGATACAATTTATTAATTTTGCAGTTGTAAGTTTTTTGAAAAGTTTATGGTTAATCTACGCAATTTCCTTACATAAGTTTATGACAAATAGTAAATTCTTCTGTTTGCAGTGCAACAAAATCCGTCAAAATGTCTTTTAATCCTCTTTCTGCCATTCTCAAAGAAAACAAACTCGAGGGCCAAAATTACATCGAATGGAAACAAAACTTGGATATCGTTCTCACAGCCGAAGAGTACAAGTTTGTGCTCACTACTCCACGCCCAGCAGTGCCGGCAGCTAACGCCGCACAAGGACTGCGAGATGCGCATAGACGGTGGCATAAGGTAAATGAGATGGCTAAGTGCTACATGTTGGCTTCTATGTCATCAGTACTGAAGCATCAGCATTCAGCCATGGAGACTACCGCCGAGATTATGACAAATCTCGCAAATCTTTTTGGTACTCAGAATCGAACGGCTAAGTCTCAAGCCTTTCGGAGTATCATGACGAACACTATGAAGGAAGGCTCGTCAGTGAGGACACATGTCCTCGAGATGATGAGCCACCTCAACCAGATTGAGGTTTTGGGAGGGACGATCGATCCCGAGTCCCAGGTTACTATAATCCTTCAAAGTCTTCCCCCTAGCTTCCAACAGTTCAAGCTCAATTTCGAGATGAACAAGCGGAATTACACTTTGGCAGAGCTGCTGAATGAACTTCAGTCGGCGGAGGACCTCATGGTTCAAGCTAAGGTAGCTATGCTGAGTTTGGCGCCTAATTCCTCTGGCTCTAAGCCTCGCGCAGGAAAGAAAAAGGCACCAAACCCAGTGACAGCTAAGAATGCTAAGGGAAAGAAGAAGAAGCGAGGTGACAAGAAGCCTACTGGAAAGTGCTTCAAGTGTGGAGAGAAAGGTCATTGGAAGCCAGATTGTCCTAAGAAGGGCAAGGCTACAGGTATGCACCATGATCTAGTAGTCGAGTCATGTTTGGCTTCGACATCTACTCATACTTGGGTTATTGATACTGGAGCAACTGATCATATATGTTTTGATCCTGACTTAATGCAGGTGACAAGACGGTTACATGATCGTGAGATCGAAGTCCAGCTGGGCGACGCTACTAAAGTGGCGGCCGTTGCAGTGGGAGACGTTTATTTGCGTTTTTCTAGTGATAGATTTTTGATTTTGAAGAATGTTTTGTTGATACCTTCTTTTAGAAGAAATTTAATTTCAGTTTCTAAATTGTCTTTTGATGGATATTGGATTTCTTTTAATGACAATTGCGTTATTAAGAAAGATGGTTCTTATATCTGTCGTGGTATCATGGAAAACAATCTGTACACAATTACTTCTACACAATTTAATCAACGTAAATCAGAACTTAATGCTACATCGAAAATTTCTAAGAAAAGAAAAGAACCTTTAAGTTCAATGAATGATACGTACTTATGGCACCTTAGACTTGGTCATGCCAACGAAAGAAGAATTCATGCGATGGTTGATCAAGATCTTCTCAAAGGTCTTGAGAAGGAACCATTTTTGAAGTGTGAATCCTGTCTCGAAGGCAAGATGACTAAGAGACCTTTTAGGTCAAAGGGGAATAGGGCCAAGGAAGTACTTGAGCTCATTCATACTGATGTGTGTGGACCAATGTCAACCGAGGCAAGGGGCGGCTATCGATACTTCGTCACCTTTATAGATGACTTCTCGAAAGTTGGATACGTCTATTTGATGCGCTACAAGTCTGAAACTTTTGACAAGTTCAAGGAGTTTAAGGCTAAAGTAGAGACGCGTCATGGTAAGACTATCAAATGCCAGCGATCTGATCGCAGAGGCGAATACCTAAGTGCCGAGTTTTTGGACTACTTATCAGTAGCGGGAATTCAATCCCAAACGACTGTGCCGAGCACACCCCAGCAGAATGGCGTAGCTGAAAGAAGGAATATGACCTTATTAAATATGGTCTGCTCGATGATGAGTTATGCACGGTTACCTATTTCGTTTTGGGGGCATGCTTTGCTTTCGACAACCTATCTCTTAGACCACTTACCTTCTAAATCAGTTCCTACTACCACATATGAGTTGTGGAATGGGCGGAAGCCCAATCTGGAACATCTCAGAGTGTGGGGGTTTTCGGCCCATGTATTGGAAAAGGATCCAACTAAGCTGGAATCTAGGACGGAGGTATGTGTGTTTATAGGATATCCTAGAGGAACGAAAGCTTATGAATTCTATAGTCTCAGAGATCAGAAAGTGATTGTGAGCACTCATGCCACATTCTTAGAGGAAGACTATGTAATGAATCATAAGCCCAGCAGTGAGATAGCTCTTGAAGAGCTAACTCAAGTCACAACTTCCATTAACCAAGAACAATTACCTAGTGTAACAACAAATCTAGAAACTTCAACTAATACACCAGATGTTATAGTGTCGCGCCGCAGTGGGAGGGTCTCTCATGAGTCCGATAGATACATTGGTTTGGGTGAGTGCATGGATCACTCCTCGGACAGCAATGTACTTGATCCCTGGAATTTTGCAGAGGCGCAGGAAGATGTCGATCATTGCGAATGGGTGAAAGCAATGGATTCGGAACTACAATCAATGGTAGACAAAGACGTCTATGATTTGTTTGTCCTACCCAAAGGCTGTACTGCCATTGGGAGCAAGTGGATATACAAACGTAAACGTGGACCCGATGGACGAGTTAAAGTCTTCAAGGCAAGACTAGTGGCTAAGGGGTATACCCAAAAGGAAGACATCGATTACGATGAGACCTTCTCCCCAGTGGCCATGCTCAAATCATTCCGTATACTTTTGTCTATAGCAGCTTACATGGATTGGGAAGTATGGCAGATGGACGTTAAGACTGCGTTTTTGAACGGGAGTCTTGAGGAGACCATCTACATGGAACAACCCGAAGGCTATGTGATAAAGGGCAAGGAACACATGGTTTGGAAGCTTAAGAAGGCCATTTATGGCCTCAAGCAAGCATCTAGATCATGGAACCAGTGTTTCGATCAAACTGTTCAAAAGTTTGGATTCGAAAAATGCCCTAATGAAAGCTGTGTGTATAAGAAGGTTGAAAAGGGAAATGTTTTGTTCTTAGTTTTGTATGTAGATGACATTCTTCTAATTGGAAACAATAAAAAGATGTTGTCATCAGTGCGAACTTGGTTGTCCTGCCAGTTCGAGATGAAAGATATGGGTGATGCGGGACACATTCTCGGTATCATGGTTCTTAGGAACCGAGCTAAGAGAATGTTGTGCTTATCCCAAGAATCTTACATCGATACAGTACTTAGACGCTTTAGCATGCAAGATGCCAAGAAAGGTTTTCTACCTTTTAGACATGGCATCCATTTATCTCAAGAGATGTGTCCTAAGACAGTATCTGAGATAGCAGAGATGAGAAGAATACCATATGTCTCGGCAGTTGGTAGTCTCGTGTATGCTATGCTTTGTACTAGACCCGATATCTGCTTTGTTGTTGGCATGGTAGCAAGATATCAATCAAATCCCGGCCAAGGACATTGGACTGCCGTAAAGAACATACTCAAGTACCTTAATCGGACTAAGGACTACTCCCTCCGTCCACGAATAAGAGTCCCGTTCACTTTTTCGCACTTGTTTTGTAAGAATGATAATAAATAGTTAAAGTGGTCAAATGATAAAGTAAGAGAGAGAATAATGTAGACAAGGCTCTTATCTACATTATTCTCTCTCTTACTTTATCATTTGACCACTTTAACTATTTATTATCATTTTTACAAAACAAGTGCGAAAAAGTGAACGGGACTCTTATTCGTGGACGGAGGGAGTATGTTCTAGTTTACAATGCAGCCGAGCTCTGTCCTTTAGGATATACAGATTCAGATTTTCAAGCTGATGTAGATTCAAGAAAATCAACTTCCGAATATGTGTTTACCTTAGGAGGTGGAGCCGTAATTTGGAAGAGTGTAAAGCAGAAATGCATTGCAGACTCTACCATGGAAGCCGAGTATGTGGCCGCTTCGGAGGCTGCAAAAGAGGCTGTATGGCTTAAGAACTTCCTTCTGGACTTAGGTGTGGTTTCGAATATGCCCAAGAGCATCACCATTTATTGTGACAATTCTGGTGCTGTGGCAAATTCGAGAGAACCACGGGCTCATAAAGCGAGCAAGCACATAGAGAGGAAGTATCATATTATTCGAGATATTGCAGAGAGAAGACATAAAAGTGGTCAAGATTGAGTCAGAGAACAACCTGGCAGATCCTTTCACGAAGGCATTACGGTAAAGCCGTATGAAAGCCATGTTGAAGGAATGGGAGTTCGACTAATTCAAGACCTCAATCCGCTTTCAGTATAAGTGGGAGAATTTGACGTTATCACATTTTGTATACTCGAAAGTGTTTTGAGTATAAGTGGGATATTGTTAGAGTTTGTATACTAGAAATCACGTTTCGAGTGATTGAATACTGTAAAACTCCTATTTTATTTTCCAATGAATAAAACAGATTATTTTTGTCATAATGTTGTTATGTTTTACATTTAATGGATGTTAATGCATGTTTAAATGTATAAGTTAACTTAACAAAGTCTAAGTCTTTGTTTTAGTAGACCGGTTGTGGGCGTCGTCCACTTTAAGGTAACACGGTCAGTTCTAAACAAAGAAAAAGATGAATTTTACAACCTAGATGGAATTTGACTATCCATCGAGAAAGGTTGCAATGTCAGTCCGCATATTTCTAAGCCTTACTGAAATAAGATGACATTGGTGTGGTATAGCACTGAACGGATCTAACAGCAAGACTTGTCCTTGGGCTATCTACTAAAAGGCGAGGTCTTGATAATATTTGTTTCTTAATCAATGTAGGTTAGCATTGAGCATACGGTATTGATTATGCATTACTTTGACTTATCAAATGGTGCGGGTTTTTCGTAACCCAATGATCCTGATATATTGGGTAGTGGTGATCAATATCTAGCGGTGCTAGGATTGCTATTACATTGAATCGTGCGCGAGGTGATTCTCGTTTGATAATGTCCTCAAGAGGAGCGCGAAACAAGGTTTTATTATTCGGAACCTAGCTAGTTGGAGTTTGATTACTCTATGAATAATAAATAAGCGTTTCATGCTAAGTCCACTCTTGGAATTAATAAGAAGTTAATTAATTAAGTCCATAGCAGACATTAACTAATTAACGGACATTTTTATCTTAAGCGCGGGAAATGAAAGTTAAACGGAAACCCGGATTACTTATAATTTCGGATTTGGATGGGGAGAGTTCAATATTACTTCTGTGGTGGCTGCTCGTAATATTCCAATTATAACTTATATTAAATTGTGGGTTCAATTTAATTAGTAAAAAGTAAATTGGATGAAGCCATGTCCAAAATCTTCCATAGATCCCTGTCTGGGCCCAAAAGGAACTTAATATAAATAGGAGAATAAAGGAGACAGAAAGAACACAATTTCAGCACTGAAATTTTCGAAAATTCCCTCCCCCCCCCCCCCCCAGCTGAGGAGTTTTTCGATTTCCACTCCTATTCACAAAAGGATTTCTTCTGTCTTCTTTATTTAAGTCCTAGTATTCTGGTGAGATCAGCCCACACTGATATCAGAGTACAGTTCGGGAACCAGAGAGAAGATTTGTGGTCTAGTATTCAAAGCGTCACGTGGAGAAGCTGCTAGTCATCTTCAATTCTTTGGAGAATTAATTAGGTATTTTTCTGCTCCGTAGAAAAGTATGTTTTAGGTTTCAATATTCTAAAGCATGATTAATTCAAGTTATGAGCATGATACATGTAAGAATTTCGCGAATAGATTTTGTCTAAATAATCTTCTAAATAGATCTGATTATTATGTGATTTATTGGTGTGATTAATGATTGCTAAATTATGTTAATTCATGCAAATTAATTAGCGTCCACCAGCGCTTCCGCTGCCAGTTCCTTCAGGGGGCCCGACAGCCAATGCAGGAGGCTCCTCCGATACACGACGTCGGCCGCAAGGGGCCAAGGGGGGCTCCCAAGGGCCGCCGAACACCCTGATGTACATGTACTTCACCACCACGATGGCGGATACTTCCCGCATGACGCCTACCCAACTTCAAGCCCATCATAATGGCATTGTTTATCTGGCGGGACAACTTGGTATTCCGCCACCACCACCGCCTTCACGGAATGATTCGCCGGAGGAGTAGTTTTTTATTTATTTTTAGGATTTTAAATTGTATTTTAAATTATGTCTTTTTTATTTTTTTAGATTTTAATTATGTATTTTTTTATTTTTTAGGATTTTAAATTGTAATTTTATTTTATTTAATGAAGTGTGTTTTTATTAATTGAATTTGTTGGAAATAAAAATAAAAAATGAAATTGAATGAATAGTTAAAGGATGAGATGGTTAAAAGATGGAGGGATGAGGTGATGTCTCTTAGTTAAGACATGGGGTGAAAAGTACATTGGGGCTCATGAATAGTGAAGGGATGAGACAGTATTGAGACGGTTAAGAGAAAGGGATGCGGATGGCCTACGACCTAAATACGTAGTTCACTCTTGAAAAATAAAACAAACAAACCCTAACTGATCAGCAATTAACCCTGTTTTAATAATTTACTCCCTCCGTCCCAAAGTAGATGTCACACTTTCCTTTTAAGTTTATCCCACAAAAGATGTCACATTTCTATTTTTGGAAAATGTTTCTTCTCGCATCAACTATAAAATTATATTTCTCTCACTACTTAACACACAAAACAACATCTCCTAAAATCTTGTATCATCTTCTTTGGGTCGGAGGGAATACCTTGTTACGATAGTGTTAGTGCTATTCTCTTTCGAGGTATTAAGGCCCAAAATCCTACAAGCCCAAAGATGTAACAGACCTAACCCGACCATAAAAAATGTCTCAAACCTGAAGAGCCTTATAGAATAATATAAGTTATACTACTAGACTCATTTTTCGTATTAAGGGGCATTTATTTATGCATTTGGCATCTATTATTAGTTTACCTATTTCGCAATTTTTATATTTTCTTTTGTGGATACATTTTAAATTACTTAATTTTAGAAAACATATATAATTGACTACTCCCTTGGTCGACCAAGTGTCCTAATTTGATTTCGTGCAGATTTAAGAAATGTAATGAAATGTTAGTGAAATGCGAATCCCTACCTTTATATATTCATTTTATAGTAAAGTTTGAGTGAGATGAGTTAATGAAATTTGAGGCTCATTGTAAATAGTAGTAAAATGTAGATAAAACAATTAAATGTGGACAGACAGAGAAAAAGACGTGAGACACTTTGTCGTGGACACTTTCTCCGTCCCAAAATAAATGTAAATAAAATTATATTTTTTGGATAGAGGAAGTATAGGGTCGGCTCCTCCTATTTTCTACGATTCCGTCACTTAGGTAAGAGCGTACAAATACATTTTCGGTAGCTAAGGGATTATTTATAGTGAAAAGATAAAGTAAAAGCTTAAATATAGGCAAGGCTTTAAAGTTCAACCGTCGTTGATCAAAAAATTATAAAAATAAAAACAAGAATGTCTTAGTTAACAGCTAGCCACCACCATGAACAACATCAAATAATTGGGAAAAAAAAATATTATCATGCCATTGACTAAAAATGTCAATGTTTGCTCCATTTATTATCTAGAACTATAGAGATATTAGAATGGAAAATAGCATATATATAAACGGCCTCTAATTATCCAAAGTCAATTACTATGAGCACGTAGTTAGTTGGGTACCTTTATTTTATTTAATCATTGTCAACCAATCATAATAAAATCTCGTTTATGTGGTGGATAAGCATATTATTTTTCAAGAAGATGCAGGTTTCCCCATTTCAATGTTATAAATGAAATACTATCTTTCTGTGGACTTTTATTTATTTTTAGCATATATGTAGTAGTATATATATTAATTTTTAATTATATATTTGTTATTAAAACATTTATGTAATTAATTAAGTTTCATTTAAATTAAATATAAGTAAAAAAAGTAAAGATAAACTAGTAGTATAACATATGTATAGATATTTCGAGAAAATAGTAATATGACTATATGGTACATTATTACACTTCCCCCTTTCTTGAAAATTAGTCACATATTTCTATTTTCGTCCATTTCACAAAATTTGTCATTTTACTATTTTTTATTTTATTTCAACACAAGTGATACTCGCAAGTGTACGGGGCTAGTGTAGCAATTAGCAAGCAAGAGTATCGTATCCCACAGAGACAAATTCGTATCAACTTAACTACCACGAACAAACGTTAACTACTATCTAGAGAATCGGGAAAGGTTTTTTTTTTCTAACACTAATAAAAGCATATAATAAGCAAATAAACAAGTAAAAGCAAATAAACACGGAGTGAAAAGATGATATGGAGAAAATTGTAGAACTCAAGGATCTAATGCACAACTCCAAGCTTTTATCCAATCAAATTGCCTTACCTTTTGGTGTCTCTAGAATTACTAAGTCGACCACAATTATAGATTAAACCCCCTTCCGAGGTGAGAAACCTGCAGATTAGGTGCTAGGATTGAAGTCCCCTTCTAATCCTAAAACCCCTAACTCCCAAAAGCTCGATTAGGTCAAAGCCCTCACTCAAAACCTCAACTCTCCCGAGTTTTATTGCAATAAGGTGTGAATTATTCTTATTTCCAGATTAATTATTTCATCTCCCGATTAATCTAATTAATCCTACACAATCAAATGGTGATCAAGCAATTGAAAGGAATAAACCCAAGAATAATCAAATAACTACAAGAGCAAGGTAAGAACAAAATTAATTGGATAAAAACTATGAAATTAGTGCATCATCACCAAGAATTCTACAAGAAATGTTTAGCTACTCATGTTCTTCACAAAAACCATGTTTGAAACAAAGAATTCAATGAAAGACATAAGAGATGGATACTAAGAACTCTTGTGGAACGAATCTAGGAATGAAGTCTTCAATCTTTCGATCTAGAGTCTTCAATCTTCAATTCTCTCTCTAGAAGTGTTCTTGGGGGTGTGTGTGAGTGATGGAGGCGGTAAGTGTCGAATGAATCTCGTCTCTGGAACCCTAGCCTTTTCTTCTGATTTTTCCACTTAAAAAATGATCAAACACGTCAAACCAGAGTACCCGGCCGGGTAGGATATTTGTGCTGGAAATCCACCCGGCCGGGTGGCCATTTTAGACCTCTTCCTGGACTCCTCACGTTGTCTTCATTATACCCAGCCGGGTTTAATTTATACACATGAAACTCACCCGGCCGGGTGTAGCAGTTTTCTCCACTTCTGTCGCATTTTACTCCTTTTCCATCCATTTTTCCTAAAATACTCAATAAACACATAAAACTCCAAAAGATAGAATAATTGGCTAGAAATAAACAATTTAAACCTCAAACTTGACATTAAGTACTTCAACAGACCAATTATACCGACTAAAACATCAGTTTATCATAGTGCACCTCACATTCCATTTACTCAGTGGCGGACCTAAAGAGGGTCATGGGGGACCCATGGAACCCCAACCATTTTACCAATGACTATATATTATCTATATTAATAGCTATGCTAAATAATTCAATAGCCTAATTGGGTTTTTCCCAACCCTGGCAAGTGATTGCCCCAGAGATCAATCCCCCCATCAAAACCATTTTTTTTTAACTGATTATGTTTCTTATTTACAATAGATCTTATAAAAATTATACTTTAATAATATGCCTTTTAGAATCTTATTCTCACTATAAGAGCGGTTACTAAATTTTTTTCTTACATTTTACATTGATTCTCTATTTTTTATTTTATGCGTTCTTATTTATAGTATCACTTTTTGTCTACATTTTTATATAGCTATGATTAGTTCAAGTCTTTTCTTACAATAATTTATGTTTTATTTTTCGACAAAGTTGATTTTTTACATTGGCGTTGTATCTATCAACAATCACCTTACATATATCTCTATCTTTTGTAATTGATTCTCTTAATTTTCGAAACAAAAAAAATACCGTAGTACTAGGAATACGTTTGGACCCCCCACCTTCAAAATCCTGCGTCCTCCACTGCATTTACTCATTCTAATTCAATGTATATAGATAGGTTCCAATATTCACCAATATATAGTACTCCCTCTGTTTCTTCATAGTTGAGTCATTTTACCATTTCGGGAAGTTTCTTCATAGTTGAGTCGAATCCTTAGGGCACTCCCAATGGTCCGGCTAAAAACTCCCTTATTTCTCCCTAACTCCTGCCACATCAGCGCCACATCAGCACCATAATTTATCCCCAGTTTTTAGCCAACTTTTAGCCAACTGCTCCAATGGTTTCTCCCTTATTTCTCCCTAACTCAACATTTCATTTTTACAGTAATTTAATTGTTTTATTTTTGTATATAATAAAGCTAGGTAATTTAATTTATAAGACTAAACAAATAATAGTAATAAAGTTCGTTGTATTAAACACGAGTAAACATTACAACGACGAAAATTAATAAAAAAAAAATAGTATAAGAATGGAAAAAAAAAATTCAAAGTAAAAAAATTCAAAGTAAAAAAATTCAAGAGAGAAAAGGGATGAGGATGGGGAGAGAATGAAGAGAAGGTGTGTATTTATAAGGGGGAAATTAAAAAAAAAACAAAAAATATTTTTATCGCCGAATTATCGCCCACAGTGGTCGGCGATAATTCGTCGATAATCCGGCGATGAATCGGGAGTTGGCGATGAATCGGTAGATTTAACGCCGAATTATCGCCGAATTCACCCCAACGCCCGGCGATAATCCGGCGATATTCGGCGATTTTTCGCCGACCCTAACGCCTAACCATTGGGAGTGCTCTTATATGGTAACTTTTTCCTCTCTCTTACTTTACTCTCTCTTACTTTATTCTCTCTACTTTATTCACTTTATACCTTATTCTCTCTACATTTTTCTCTCTCTTACTTTTTTATTTATTTATTTAACACACCTAACGTTCATTTCTAAAACTCCGTGCCGAAAAGTTCCACCAAAACTATGAAGAAACGAAGGGAGTACTTTTTTTCTCTTTTATATTTTAACCAAAGCGTGTACGTAGTATCTTCAAAGTTTATTTTAATGAGAATGAGGGAGTATTTAGTGATATTGGTTGCAAAAAATAATAATAACAATTCTAATAATAATAATAATAATAATAATAATATTAATAATAATAATAATAATAATAATAATAATAATAATAATAATAATAATAATAATAATGGTTATAGTTACAATTGTAATGATATTTTTGATAAAATGCTTATAGTTTAGCTATTTTTATTGTTAGTATGATACTATTATTGAAAGTTTAGACTATTTTTAATAAAGAATAATTTAGAATTTAATTTAAATGCCGCCCATGCATTCATATAATCATCACTCGTCACTATTTGATCATAGGGTCAAATATATTCAATTTCCATGAAACTTGCACTGGGCATCAATTCTATAACAATTTCAACTGCAAATATAATTAGACTAATTCCACAAATTGTGGCCTGGCGCCAAATTACAGAGAGATCATGCAATATTCTTAATCTTTTTTATTAATTACTAGTTGGGATTACACTTCTTCTGCACGTTGTGGTCAAGAAAGGAATAAGTCAACTTATACACGAACAAGTCTTTTATCATAACAAAATAAAAAGATAAATAGTCTACTATACACGTATATATAAGCATGCATATGTCAACTCTTATTACAAAAATCCATATCACAAACATCAAACAACACACAATCCAATTAGTCATTGAGAGCGTTTGATATTTTGAAGTGGTTCACTGAAAATGGGTTACAAAGCCTTGATATTGATAACCCTCATGCTTTTCATGTTAATACCAACATTTGCTTCACCCGATGAAATATCTCTAGATACCTACATCATTCGCGTTGACCATGAAGTCGCATCAAAAGATCTAGATGCCTTGTATAAATCACTCATGCCAACAACAACGACAACAAATGATCACCGGCGGCGATTGACTTACTCATATCGGAATGTGTTCCGGGGCTTTGCCGCCAGATTATCACCTGAAGAAGTGAAAGCAATGGCGACGAAGCCCGGGTTCATCTCCGCACGCCTTGAAAGAAAAATATCCCTCCACACCACCCATTCCCCCAACTTCTTGGGGCTTTACCAAAACAGTGGGTTCTGGCAAAGCTCCAGGTATGGCCGGGGTGTCATCATCGGAGTCCTGGACACTGGGATCTTCCCGGAGCACCCTTCATTCAGGGCCGAAGGGATGCCACCCCCGCCTGCTAAATGGAAGGGGAAGTGTGAGTTCAACCACACCTCGTGCAACAACAAGATCATCGGAGCAAGAACCTTCACAACTTCTGGTGACACCCCTTTAGACGAAGACGGCCATGGCACCCACACTGCGAGCACTGCCGCCGGAAGATTCGTGAAAGGAGCTAACATTTTCGGCAATGCTAACGGCACGGCTGTTGGGATTGCCCCGATGGCGCACCTAGCTATCTACAAGGTGTGTGGGATTTCCTGCTTGGAGAGCGACATACTTGCTGCAATGGATGCTGCTGTAGATGATGGTGTCGACATTCTTTCCCTATCACTAGGTATAGTTAAGGAGGGAGGGATTTTAGCTCCTAATTAATTCAATTCTTTTTTCAATTATAAACTTTTTAATTTATTCATATTTTATACGTATCATACTCCCTCCGTTCCATAGTAGTAGAGTCATTTTGTCATTTTAGTACGTTCCATAGTAGTAGAGTCATTTTCTTTTTGGGTAAAAGGCAACACATTTCTTCTCATCTACTTTACTCTCTCTTACTTTATTCTCTCTACATCTCTCTACCTTTTCCATTTCCTACTTTATTCTTAATTACTTAACTCACCTAACACAACTTTTTCTTAATCTCCATGCCGAAAAGAAATGTCTCTACTACTATGGAACGGAGGGAGTATAAAAGTTCCTATTAATAATTTAAATTAGCTAAAAATTTGTTTCCAAGTAAAATGTTGAAAATTTTGCTCTTACTTATGTTCATTTCTTCGTCCGCAGGTGCACTTTCTTTGAATCTTCATGATGACCCTATTGCCCTTGGAGCTTACTCTGCTATGGAGAAGGGCATTTTGGTCAGTTGCTCTGCCGGTAACAGTGGGCCTTCGAACTTTTCGTTATCGAACGAGGCGCCGTGGATTCTCACCGTCGGTGCCAGCACCATTGACAGGAAGATACGAGCAACCGCCGAGCTGGGAAACAACATGACATTCGACGGCGAGTCAGCTTTCCAGCCGGCTGATTTTCCGGCGATGCAGCTGCCGCTCGTTTACGCAGGCATGCTTAATGCGACCGACTCCCAAATCCGGTTCTGCGGCGAGGCGTCGCTCAACAAAACAGACTTGCGAGGGAAGGTCGTGGTCTGCGAAGTGGGAGGGCTCATACCGAGAATCGACAAAGGGATTGCCGTCAAGAACAGCGGCGGCGCCGCCATGATCTTGGTAAACCCCGATACGTACGGAAACCTCACCCTCGCGGAGGCGCACGTGCTCCCGGCGACGCACGTGACCTACGCCGACGGGCTGAAGATCAAGGCCTACATCAACTCCACCGCGGCGGCGACGGCCGCGATCGTGTTCAAAGGAACCGTCATCGGCGACGACCGCGCACCCGTGGTGGCCGCGTTCTCATCCCGGGGCCCAAATTTCGCGAGCCCCGGGATCCTGAAACCTGACATTTTAGGCCCCGGGGTGAACATCTTGGCGGCGTGGCCGGTCTCGGTGGAGAACAACACCAACACAAGATCGGCCACGTTCAACATGATCTCCGGGACCTCGATGTCGTGCCCGCACCTCAGCGGCGTGGCGGCGCTGCTGAGGAGCGCGCACCCTGACTGGTCCCCTGCTGCAGTCAAGTCTGCCATCATGACCACCGCTGACGTGGTGAACCTCGCTAACAATCCGATTGAGGATGAGAGGTTCCTCCCGGCCTCGGTATTCGCTACTGGGTCAGGCCATGTGAACCCTTCCAGAGCGAGTGACCCGGGGCTGGTTTACGACCTCAAACCAGAGGACTACATTCCCTATCTGTGCGGCCTCAACTACACAGACAGGGAAGTTGGAGTGATTCTGCAGCGCAGAGTGAGATGCGCTGCAGAATCAAGTATACGAGAAGGGGACCTCAACTACCCTTCGTTCGCGGTTACATTTAGGAGTTTCGAATCCTCGGCTTCTCAGACGTATAAGAGGACGGTAACGAATGTGGGCGAGGCGAACTCGTCTTACGTTGCCGAGATCATGGCGCCGGCTGGGATTGAGGTGCGTGTGGAGCCTGCGAAGCTCGATTTCTATGGGGTTAAGCAGAAGCTGCAATATAATGTGACATTTGTGAGATTGAATTCGACGGTGTTTGGGCAAGTTCAAGGCTACTTGAAATGGGTATCTTCCAAGCACTCTGTTAGGAGTCCTATTGCCGGAATACTGCGGTGAATGCACAACTATTGAAAACCTGTTTATTTTATTCTCATTAATGGTCGATTGTTTCTCAAGTCTTTTGATAGGAATGTTTGTTAATTATTGCTTGTTTTGCAATTTTCTTTTACATTTTTGAAACAATCATTCCTTCGTTCTTGTGTTTTGCAATTGTGTTGTCAAATTTGCAAAAAAATATGATAAAAATTATTTCAAGTTTTTGTACTATAAACGAACATCAATCACGAATATTTTGGTGAACCAATTCATCGATCTCTTACAATGCTTATATATAGCTCGTGAGCTTGGGATAGGGATCCATACTAAATTTTCTCATATTTGACCAGTGAGTTTTAAAAAATTGTTTGAGTTTGTGAAGAAGTAGTTAAAAATGTTAGTAAAATATAAACCTCACTTTTATATATTAATTTTATAATAATAGTTGTAAATAAAATGTGTTAGTAATTTTATAATAGTAGTTATGTGTTGGTGGTGTGAGTTGCACTTGCTAAAAATATAAAAGTGAAATAAGATATTTATTAGGTATCGTGCATATAAGAAATATGCGCCATTTTATGGGGAC
The DNA here is from genome assembly GCF_029641045.1 of Salvia hispanica. Classification (NCBI taxonomy): domain Eukaryota; kingdom Viridiplantae; phylum Streptophyta; class Magnoliopsida; order Lamiales; family Lamiaceae; genus Salvia; species Salvia hispanica. Next base: position 6,431,461 of record NC_142696.1, on the reverse strand, counting down.
CGGAGGAGTAATAAAAATGGTCATTAATCTTGGCATGCTTTTGGTGAACAAATCAGTCAGTTCGTCATGGATGATAGTTTTATTGAATATATGCTGATTTCATCGGATTGAGCCACCCTTATACAGCCTGTCATGATCATTCTCACTAATCAGCAACTATGATATGCAACAAGAAGGAAGTGGAAAAAGACTTGTTAGGTGCTTAGACGACGTGATCCTAAAAAATAATTGAATAAATAGTACTCACTCCATCATAACTTAATCGAGTTATTCCTTTTTGGTTTTTTTATAATAGTTGATCAATTATTTTTTTTTAATACAAACTTTATATCTTTTATATAGATTAAATGTCAAATATGATCCTAAACATATGGTTGTTTTATCAATTTGTTCCTGAATATTATCTTTTTTATTATTTAGTCCCTCACAAATGAATTTGGACCGAAGTCGGTCCTAAATTGACAGAACCATCTAAAACAAACAGTAAGTGGTATTTAAGCAAGTTTTGACCAAAATAAACCATTCTAATTAATATTTTTAATTATTAATCGGTCCTCTTCTCCTTTCCTTTCTTCTTATTCTCCCTCTCTGCCAGCACCGTCGCCACTGCGCCGTCCGCCGTCACCGTCGCCGTCGGGAGGTAAGATTATTTCATTTTCCACTTTGTAAAACAAGTTTCTAATTTTGAATCTTTGACTAAATTTTCAGAAATTAATAGAGGTTGAAAAGACATAGAAAAAAGAGACTAGAAGTGTTGTCGTTCGTCGGAATTCGTTTCCGCTGCCGGGCTGTCACCGCCGCTGGCGGCAGCTATTAATATTTGATACATGTGATTGATAAGAGGAGGCTATTTAGTTGATGTAGCCATGTAGAAATATTATTATGTCTGAAATTGGAATTAGAATTTTGTTCGTTTTCAACCGTTTGTGCACTATGTCCGTTTATCTCGAGAATTTGAATTGTTTTAGTTTGAACGAGCTTTGTGAGTTGTGACCGTGCCTTTTTTCCTTCCCTGGTCATTTTGACATGAAGGTGGTTGTGGGAGAATTTTCAAAAATTAATAGAGGTTGAAAAGACATTGAAAAAAGAGCCAAGAAGTATTGTCGTTCGTCGGAATTCGTCACCGCTGCCGGGCTGTCACTGCCGCCGCCGCTGAGCTGCTGAACAGAAACTTCAAAGTTAGAAACTTGTTTTACGAAGTTGAAAATGAAATAATCTTACCTCCCGACGGCGACGGCGGATGGCGCAACGACGGTTTTCAGCCGGCGGCGGTGCTGGCAGAGAGGGAGACCAAGAGAGAGAATAAGAAGAAAGGAAAGAAGGAGATGACCGATAAATAATTAAAAATATTAATTAGAATGGTTAATTTTGGTCAAAACCTGCTTAAATGTTATTGACCGTTTGTTTTAGAAGGTTCTACCAATTTAGGACTGATTCCGGTCCGAGTTCATTTATGAGGGACCAAATAATCAAAAGGATAATGTTCAGGACCAAATTGATAAAACGGCCATATGTTTAGGACCACATTTGGACTTTACTCTTATATATATTATTCTCTCTTATTTTATTTTAGGGATGTCAATCCAATCCGAAACCCATGGGTCGGCCCGAATAGCCCGGTAAAATTTGTGGGTTTGGGCTTTAATTTTGTAATCCGAATACAAAACGGGCTAAACAGGTTAGCCCGAATGAGTTGGCCCATTAAGTTTTAGGGGTTTTTGTATTTTTGAATTTCATGTGGCACAAACATTAGTCTTCTTCAATCTTCATTCTACACTTTTTCACTCTATCTCACATTTATCAACTTTCAAGTTCCACCTCGTCTCATTATTCCATCGTCCCATCATCTGCCATTACTGTCTTATTACCACCAAAGCCAATCAAGACAAAATGAAGAACTAATCCATCAAAAAATTCAATATATCCATCATTTTAATAATGATTCAGGTAAGATATGATTTATAATTTTTAAAAGAATTAATTATGAACAATACCAAAACAATGACACAAACACAAGCTTTAATAAATTAATTGATTTAATTTTGATTTATCTTTGTTTATGTCGTAGTTGATTGAGATAAAATGCTTCTCTCCAACTATTATTGAAAAAAACTATGAAAATTTGAACATTTTATATGATTTTAAACCCGAGAATAAAAAATATCTAAAATTTAAAATTATTTTATAGAGGAAAATTTTGATACAAGAGATTATTTTTGAAAGTTTTTAGGTCTGAATAACCCAATGGGTTAGTCCGAACCCGTGGGTTATGGTTAGGATTGAAAATTCATGATCCAAAAAAATCATAACCCGAATAGCCTGCACTCAAATAGTTTGATAACCCAAATGGATTGGCCAGAACCCGAACAAACAAGCCCAATTGACATCCCTATTTTATTCTCTTTCACTTTAATCTTTAAACACCAATTTCTTAAATTTGGTGAAAAAAAAATTGTCTGACTCTAAAGGTGGAGCATTGCATTTTCTCCATTTACGAACAAATTATTAAATATCAATTGTGAGTATTAAGGCAAGATCAACACGTGGCAAAAGCAGAAAAAGTTCAAGACACTCACATTAGGAAGGGTAAGAGTAAAATACTTTAAAAATGAGTTCGAGTACAAAAACATATAGAAATGAAGGGTATTCTTTGTTGATAAGTGAAAGTCGGAATATTTTTAAATAAGAAAAAAAAACTAATAAGTAAGTAGTTGAGAAACAGACCCAACTTAATTTATAGATCGAGTCGCATATCCAATTTCATTTCGAATAAATTAATAAACTGTCTTAACATTTCATACTAAAAGGATAGCAATTTAGCAGACATACTCTTCATTTTATTAGAGACTATAACTATATATATTTAATCCTTATCTACCTTATCGTTTGGTCCAATTCTATTATCCGGTTGCGCCGTCCCATAAATAATTAGGAGACTAAATTCCATGCGCAATTTTCTATATTAGTAATGCTAATTACATACATTGAACTTCTAATATTCTAACCAACCAAAAAATACATAGCAACTAACACAAGACATGCCTACACGTCTACATAGAATTTAGGTTATAAAATAAATTCTTGCGGTTTTGACTATGCGTTAGAAGATAAATCAATTATTCCTCCATCCAACTTCTAGAATATAAAACTAGAACGTTGGACTTGGAATTGCATGTTTGTGAAGGTCACGTAGTACACTACACAATTTACATTGCCAACACTATATAAGCATCTCATTTCCACGTTAATTTAGGCATCACCACACAAATCTAGTATAGAAGAAGATAATTAACAGGTGGCAAAACTAAGCTAAGTTAAACAATGGCTTCTTTGCTTGTTTCATGGAGGCTCATCTTCTTGTTCTTGGCGGTGGCAGCCATGGGCAAGGCCGTCGCAGCCGGATACAGTACGCCGGTGTTTCGTCCGACTCCTTGGAAACTTGCTTATGCCACATTCTATGGCGATGAGACAGCTGCGGAAACTATGGGTACTGCTGCGTTCATATTTTATATCATAAATTATGTGTTTATTAATAACGTTGGAATATATATTTGTTTAATTACCTCAAGAAAAATGAATAGGTATTTATAGTTTCATTCTTCCATTCTAGTATCCCTTTTAATACTTCCCCTCCTTGTTTCATTTACAAGGTCCATTTATTTTTAATCTAGAGACTTACATTGTCTATTTTGATAACAAATTTCATGTAAATTACTTTTATACTAAGGCCAACAATTTTTTTCTGATGCAATGTCTACTGGTTATAACAGTGATAAATACTCCCTACGTCTCAAAGAAATAGACAGAATTTCTTTTTTTCCTTAGTCCAATACAAATAGTCTATATCCATTTATGACAATTTTTTCTCATTCTCTTTTACTTTATCTTTATGGGCCCTACCGTCCACCACATTATTTCAATTACTCTTTTTTCTTTCTTCTTTCTTACTTTACCAATTACGCCTTAAAACTCATGTCATCACCAATTAAACCTATTTCTATAGGACGAATGGAGCAAGTATATAACAATTTAACATTTGAAAGGTAAATATAATGTGAAATATACTATAAAGATCTATATTTTGAACACAAAAAAGAAAGGTGAAATACATTTATATTAATAAAAGATATTGGATGCACGATGGCAGGAGGAGCTTGTGGGTACGGAAACTTGTTCAACACTGGATACGGCACTGACACGGCGGCGCTGAGCTCAGTGCTATTCAACAACGGCTACGGCTGCGGGCAGTGCTTTCAGCTGCGGTGCGCGAAATCACAGTATTGCTACAAAAATTCTCCCATCACCACCATCACCGCCACCAATCTCTGCCCTCCCAACTGGTCCCAGGATTCTAACCACGGCGGCTGGTGCAACCCTCCTCGCACCCACTTTGACATGGCCAAACCCGCCTTCATGAAGATCGCTCAGTGGAAGGCCGGCATTGTACCTGTCCTCTTCCGCAGGTACATAACCAGAATTAGTCTCATTTTTCATTTTAGTACATACTAAAAAAATTAGTTCACTTTCTATTTTTAAAACCCTTCCACTACACATATTTATATTATTAATAAAGTGGGTCTCACTGTCCACTAACAACAGTAATTCCTATGTATAAAACTATACATGATATGATGGTGTGATTTTAGGGTGACATGCGTGCGCAAGGGTGGAGTGCGCCTGATGTTCCAGGGGAATGGGTACTGGCTGCTGGTGTACGTGATGAACGTGGGAGGAGGCGGGGACATAGCCAACATGTGGGTGAAGGGCAGCAAGACCGGGTGGATAAGCATGAGCCACAACTGGGGCGCATCGTACCAGGCTTTCGCAACTCTTGGAGGCCAGTCGCTTTCATTCAAATTAACCTCATACACTTCTCATGAAACCATCATTGCTTACAACGTTGCACCTTCAAACTGGCGTGCTGGAATGACTTATAGTTCCAATGTCAACTTCCATTGATCCTTCATTCCCTTTTTTTTTGTCATCTAATGTAAGCCATATAGATTTTACCTTTTCCTTCTCTGTGATGAGTAGTTAGTTTTCTATGGGAATGGCTCTCTCACTCATCGTGTGAAGAAGTAGTGGCCATTTTTCAATGTCGTTAAAATTATGAACAACGGCATTTGAAGACTTAATAAGAGATCTATATTGTGCTTTCTTAATTTATCATTGATTCTCTTCCTAATAATATTTGCGAAAATAAGTGACAGATAGAAGGCGCATCAACGGATATATATGAAATGAATTGCCTAAGCTTAATTGTTGGATGCTAAGAAATAATTAAAATTAGTGCGGTCGCAAAGAAAGTAGTACTCCAGTGTATCTACTACTACTAATTAACTATTGGAAGGAAAATAATTAAGCAAGAATGGTCCCCCTTAGAATAAGCAATGTAATGATCATGGTAGCCCACAAAGTGGTTGGAGTGGGAGACATGTAATCAAACCATACAATCATAGTATTAATTAGTAAATGTGGTGTGTGTATATATTGATTATTTACATCTCCAAACATAGAAGAAGTGACCTTCACTCTCACCATGCTATCATTCCCTTTTCCTTCCCACTTTTGAATCAACTATAATAACAAACCCACGCTCCGTTAATCATCCCCCAAGACCTTCCAAGTCATGCCCTGAATTTTAAGGCAAGTATCCATTAAAAAAATTAAAAGAAAGAGAATCAAATAATTTCCTACTTAATTAGGGGGGTAAAAGCTTTGTTGCTTACATCCTAAACTTTAATTTTAAAAGACTAGGTTGTGATGTTATATATAATTCCATGCATAATTGCGATCTATACCTTTAACCAAGTAGCTCCTAGCTAGAACAAATGCTAACTCATAAATTAGTTAATTCCCCCAAAAAATTAAAACAAGAAAGCTCAGTTTCCTCTCAATCTCTATCAATGGCGTCTCCCGCCACAATCGCTCTGATCATTGTTCTGTTACATTCGTTTAGAATTGAAGCGGAAGAGATAAAATCGGCGCGCCTCCTCGATCTCATGATCCGCGACTACACATTCAAATCATACACCAAGAATTTCCGCACAGGAAAGCTCCACAAGATCAACCTTCCTTCAAATCTCTCTGGCATACACGTGGACACAGTCCGGCTCCGCTGCGGCAGCCTGCGCCGCTACGGAGCCACGATAAAGGAATTCGAGCTCAGTGCGGGCACATACGCCCGCCCCTGCTCCAAAAGAATTTTAATAATCCGGCAAAAGCTGGGATCGAACTGGTCGTCGCTGTATTACTCGAATTACGAGCTCTCCGGGTACGAGCTCATATCCCCGGTGCTAGGCCTGCTGGCCTACAACATCGGGGCGGCCGCGGAGATCCGGCTCCAGGCCGGGATGAGGCCGATCCGGATCGACTTCAGCGGCGGCGTGGCGGCGAATGAGGGGAACAATGGGATGGTCCCGATGTGTGCGAGGTTCGAGGAGGATGGGAGGGTGAGTGTGTGGAGGCAGCCGAGGGCGAACGTGTGCGTGGCGACGGGGCAGGGGCATTTTGGGGTGGTGGTGGAGGCGCCGCTGGTGCCGCTGAGGAGGAGGGCGGGGAAGTGGAGGATGGCGGTGGGAGGGGCGATCGGGGCGGGGGTGGGGGTGTTTCTGCTGAGCTTGTTGGGGGTGGCGGTGGTGGTGAAGGCGAAGAAGAAGGAGAGGATGGAGGAGATGGAGCGGAGGGCGTATGAGGAGGAGGCGCTGCAGGTTTCCATGGTGGGGCATGTGAGGGCGGTCACGGCTTCGGGGACGAGGACTATGCCCACCATCCACCACCACCATGACTCTCGACCTCCTCCTCCTCCTCCTCCTCATCATCGCTCATCCAGTTCCTAGACTTCATTTTTTGTTTTAGTTTTTATGTTTTGTTTGCAAGTGTAAGGCAATGTTGATTAGGATTATCGATGATTTAATTATATCTGCAAGAGGTTTGTAGTTGCAGCATAGGCGTTGGACAGGTAGATTCTGTTTTAGAAGGTTATTTAGATCAAGTACAATTTCTCTATATTTAGATTAAGCAATGTTGATTAGGATTATCGATGACTTAATTTCAAAATACAATTTATGTTTTAGAAGGTTATTTAGATTAAGTAGTTTTACCAGTTGGCCATTTTCTCAAATATTTCGTACATATAATCCCAAGACTTCACTAAAATATAAAATGATAACGTAAAACTATACTCCCTCCTGTTTTCAATAGAAGTTTCATTTTTTATCGATACGGATTTTAAAAAACTGTTTGACTTTATTAATGAAATTAGTGAGCTATTTGCCAAAACACCACCTGCCCCGGTGGAAAATGCCCTGATTCATGGATTTTCAACCATTTTTCATCTTTTCATCTTTTATCTTGCCCATGGTATAAAAGTAAGCTTGTAAATGTTTTTCAACATACTTTGAACAACATTGTTTTCTCTCATTTGAAAGAAAGAGTATGTCTAAATTTTAACTTTGGTCGTTACATGAGTGATCATGTGATGCTTCGGTAAATGCATACTTACTATAGCTTTGTGAGCTAGTTGGTGAAGTCATTATAGGTAATTTGCTTTGATGAAAGTGGTTGAGGATTGTCTTCATCTTTTTAAAGAAGTCGCAAGGTTGCAAAGAGGTTGCTATAGTAATAAATACAGTAGCTAAGTGAATAAAGAGTAAGTATACACGTATTTAATATAGAGAAAACTCTTATCTATATTGTTCTTATTTTATTTTACTTTACTTTGTCTCCACTCTAACTATTGATTATTACTCTCTCCGTCCACTAACAAAAGTCCCGATTCATAATTACCATAAATGGTAAAGAGACCCCACATTCCACTAACTAATATATAAAAGTGGGACCTCTATTCCACTAACTTTCTTCCACCCACTTTTTTTAACATTTCTTAAAACTCGCGCCATTTAGAAATGAGACTCTTAATCGTGGACAGATGGAGTATTTTTCTAAAACGAATGAAAAAAATAAAATGATTCTACTAATGTAGAACGGAGGGAGTAGTATATAACATTTCTCTATATATGGCTTTTTTTGTTTTTGGAAGTGATATACAGTAGTAGGGTCGTGTTAGGTTAATATTTTTTAGCTTAATTGAGAATTGAGATGTATTTTCAGTCACTTATCCACAACATTTTCGAAATGTCAACTACAAGTAGATTATGTCAACTCGGGGGCATTATCGTCAATAGCCTGCACATCAAATGTCAATAACTTATAGTTGACATTATATATGTACAGTTGACATGAATTGTATATGTAGTTGACATTATATGTGTGTAGTTGACATGATTTATATATGTAATTGACATGGATTGTATACATAATTGACATTATATGTGTGTAGTTGACATGGATTGTACACATAGTTGACATTATATGTGTGTAGTTGACATGAATTGTACATGTAGTTGACAAAAAATATTAATAAAATTTTTTTAAAGCAAATTAATAAAAAGATAATATATTTTTTTTAATTAAAATTTAAAAAAAATATATTTATTGAATAAAATGTACCATGAAATTACCATTCTGCCATTTCATAATTAATTGATCAAAAAATATTTTTCATGTGGCAAATTCAAGACCACTCATTTAATAAAAATGAGTGGCTGATAATGCATCTTAATTCTCAATTAGGCTAAAAAATCTCAATTAATCACGACCCTACAATAGTATTTCATTATATAATAACTACTAGTAATTGAATTACGTGATTCTTAAAAAATGAATTGCAAAAATATATAAAGTTTTGTTAAATTTTGATTCATCATATAATTTTTATAATTTGGCTAAAAAGTGTGTGATCAATTGCTAACTTTCTTAAGTTGCTAATTCTGCTAATTCATCAACGCAATGTATTAAAAATGTCAACACGATGACATTAAATGTCAATACAAAAAATTGTTGACATTTCAATATACTGTGTTGACATATGTGTTGATATTTTACCGTCATTGTGTTGATATTTTTAATACGTTGTGTTGATAAATTGATTAGTTAGCAGAGGTAACAAATTAAAAGATCAGCAATATAACGCATCATTGGTTAAGAAAACATGGATATTTAAATTTAGTTACAATTATTTATAAAAAAAAAATGATCACGTACAAATAATACTTTATTGATATTTTTCACCCAAAACATGCAAATGATTTCATGATTTTTAAGTTATAAACTGACCAAATGATATCGTACTATCAATATATACCAATGCGACTGAATAAATTCCGCTTACAACGGTCCTCCCGTCATCACCTCAGAAGCTTGCAGAGGTTCCTCTCGTGGGCAAAAAATGTATCAATCATCCTCTTCCCATGTCAAAATACGTAAATTCGAACAACCTTTTCTGCATAATCTAATACCCTTTTTCTCGATCAAGAATCTAATTTTTATTTCCATTTGTCCACGATTGAGTTTAGGCATTTTTTTAGAAATGTCAATTCCTATACACGTATTCTGAATTTTTGTTCTTCACCATGGAATGCATAGTTTTCCTTGACTTTAAATGAAAATATTCAGCACCATACCTTCCACCATTACATTTTCTTGAGTTTCATTCATTTGGATTTGATTTGTTGCCAATTATGTTTAATTGGAGAGCTGCAATTTCTTCTTTGTATTCATTTGAAGGATTATTATGGGTTTCTTAACTCCCTGTATATAAGTATATGTTTATATTTATGTTGGGGATTTGAGAATTAAGTTGGGAGTGATCAGCAGATAGTTTGTGAGAAGTTATTGAACCCAAATGATTGAATCATGATTCGAGTTTTATGGCTGTTAGTAAAAGGCCCTCTTCGTTTAGTGTACTTGGGGATATGAAGTCATAGTCTTTTTAGGCGTTGGACTATTGAAGTAGAGAGCAATGGCCAACATGGCTCACTTAACTTATTCTGGTTCAATGGGTGATGGCTCACACCATTGCCAGGGAGTGCAGATTGTCCCATTCAAGACATCAACGACGTCGTTGAAGATGCTTTTGTTGCATGGGAATTTGGAGATTTGTGTGGAGGGAGCAAAGAATCTTCCTAATATGGATTTAGTGAACAATAGCATAGGTGATATGATAGGGACTTTGTCTGGGAAAATACAAACAAGTGACCCTTATGTCACAATTGCAATATCTGGTGCCGTAATTTGTAGGACTTTCGTGATTAGAGATGAAGAAAATCCTGTTTGGGACCAACATTTTAATGTCCCAGTAGCACATTATGGTACAGAGGTGCAGTTTATTGTTAAAGACAATGACTTCTTGGGATCTGAGATCATAGGGGCTGTTGGTATCCCTATGGAGCAGTTAACCTCTGGGACTAGAATGAGTGGAACTTATCCAATCATTGGTGCAAATGGGAAGCCGTGTAACAAGGGGGCTGCTTTGAGCTTATGGATTCAGTATATACCAATGGAGAATATGTCAATTTATCATGATGGAGTGGGATCAGACCTTAAAAATGAAGGTGTGGCCGGTACCTATTTTCCTCTTAGAATAGGTGGAACTGTCACACTGTACCAAGATGCTCATGTGCATAATGGTGCACTTTCAGATGTGGTGTTGAGTGATGGAACGACGTATAAAAATGGTAGTTGTTGGCGCGATATATATGATGCAATATCTAAAGCTCGCTGGCTAGTTTATATCACAGGATGGTCTGTTTATCACATGGTTCAACTAGTTAGAGACGATCCTCTTGTAACAAACAGTAGCTTGGGCGAGCTTCTGAAATCCAAGTCTCAAGAAGGGGTGAGAATACTGCTCCTTGTATGGGATGATCCTACTTCTACGACCATATTGGGGTATAAAACTGTAAGGAACCATCTCTGTTGTGTACTTATGTTTGTATTTCAAGATCATATTAGTGGGTGTCAGGGGTGAAATGGCTTACTGTTTTCTTGTCATGCTATTCATAGCACATATTTTTTGCCATGTTTCGATAACTTAAACTAAATCGAGGTATTACATGATTCAGAAGTTCAATGCTCTATAAATTTATGTATTTGGTAATGTGCATAGCTTTCATGATGAATTTTCAAGCTTCTAGTTTAAACATCTTACCTTTATTTATGCATGCATTATGTTGTAAATGATACAGAGAAAATTGGCCAGAACAAACATAGAAACATAATGCTTCCACTTAGACATACTACATTCGTGATGTTTGCACTGAGATGTAGTATAAATTTTTACTGAAGTACTTTCAAGAAATGCTAGTGCAGTGATCCTGTGGTACACTACTTGTACTAAAATCAATTAATTTCGTAAAACTTACTGTATCACGCAATCACGTGTTTTTTAGCCCAGTTTTGCTATATTGATTACTTTTTCAGACTCAACATATCTTATTAACAAGCTAGGGATAATGGTGAAATATTTTGACAATTTACTGCTTATTACCACAGGAAGGGGTAATGAATACCGGGGATGATGAAACACGCCGCTATTTTAAGCATTCATGCGTGAAAGTACTATTATGTCCAAGAAGTGCTGGGAGAGGTAGCTGGGCAAAAAAGCAGGTAGGTTTCTGAATCCTACTCTGCTGATAATGACTTGATTCCTAAACTTTCATCTATAAAAAGTTGCGAGTCATATAAGAAGAGTTTCCTTGCAAACAGACCTTTGGTACACTTACAGTTCGGACCTAGACTTTTTCTGAGTGAAAAGAAATAATTTCAGCTGAGAAAGCTATAAGTTTGGTTCTTCCGAACTACTGTCTCATATGCTTGAAAATGAAATTTTATTATACACCATTTTTCCAATTGATGATAGCATGAGGTTGTGTGTTTGAGATCTTAATAAGTTTTCATAAAATGAACATCTTCTACACTTGTGTTCAAGCTATGCTCAGATTTCGAATCAAGTGTGACTGAATGTTTTGTTATATCATTAGGAAACAGAAACAATTTATACTCATCACCAGAAAAGTGTGATCGTAGATGCTGTCGCTGGTGATAATAGAAGAAAGATAATAGCATTTGTTGGGGGACTTGACTTATGCAAGGGAAGATATGATACTCCACAGCACCCAATATTTAGCACATTGCTAAGTATTCACAAAGATGACTACCACAATCCTAATTTTGTGGTAATTGCTTATTTACAGCATATTATCTTTTTCTATGCATTCCCCTCTAGTTTGCGAATGCATATTAGTTCTGTAGTGCACATGTATGGAAGGTTGACACACCGAACGTATATTTTTCTGATAAAATAAGTAACTGGTACTTAATCTCAAAAGGTACTAAGTGACAATAGATTAAGGAAGGTGAAAGAAATTAACTTTTCTAATTGAAATATAGTTGATGTTCCTCTGTATTCTTCATTACATTATGAATGTTTCATATAATTAAACAGGGGCCTACTTTGGGGTGTCCTAGAGAAGCATGGCATGATTTACATTGCAGGTTTGATGGTCAAGCAGCATGTGACATCTTGAGAAACTTTGAAGAACGATGGTTAAAGGCCTCAAAGCGCCATGGCCAACTGAAGCTTTCACATGATGATTCCTTACTCAAGCTTAAACGAATTCCCGATATCTTAGGATTAGAAGAGTCCGCCAAAGTTACAGAAGGCGATCCAGAGGCTTGGAACATCCAGGTAGGACAAAATTACATTATGAGGTCTTTTTGTATCCCATGATGGAGCTAAATTTACCACGAATATAGGTTTTCCGTTCAATTGACTCCAACTCTGTTAGAGGATTCCCCAAGGATCCAAGAAAGGCCACGGAAAAGGTAAACAATATCTTAGTCTTATTTATTATCTTCTTTCCAACCATGGTTGTAATGAAAGAATTAATAGTTGATTCCACTAAACAGAACCTAGTATGCGGAAAGAATGTATTTATAGACATGAGTATACATACAGCCTACGTAAAGGCAATTCGTGCTGCTCAACACTTCATTTACATTGAGAACCAGTACTTCCTTGGGTCGTCATACAATTGGGCTACTTACAAGAACTTGGGTGAGGAACTCATTGTGGCAGTTAAAAGGGTTGTGTATTCATCTCTACATCTTTCGTCTATCAGCAAGTACAAAATGAATCAGTTTCTCCTTTTTTTTGTTTTTAGGTGCAAACAATCTAATTCCTATGGAAATTGCTCTGAAGATTGCTAAGAAGATCCGAGCAAAGGAGAGGTTCGCTGTGTACATTGTCATTCCAATGTGGCCCGAAGGAGTTCCCTCCAGCACGGCCACCCAAAGAATTCTCTTTTGGCAGGTGGGTTCTTGTATCCAATATAAATGTTTATGATGATTTAAATGTTTATGGAATGTTAATATTATCTGTAATTCTAAAGTTTTACTTGGTCGGTTTGCATTTTGTCTCATACATTCCACATCCTTGCAGTATAATACAATGCAAATGATGTATGAAACAATCTATAATGCTTTGGTAGAAGTGGGGCTCGATAAAGAGCAAGAGCCTCAGGACTATTTGAATTTCTTTTGCCTTGGCAATCGTGAACCCGATTACGGTCGGCGGGAGTCATCAAATATCAAAAACTCCTCTGCCAATACTCCACAGGTACATTATTTATCCTTCACACGGTAATGACTCAAGCTACTGTGCTTCAAGTTATTATTTTTTGGATGTATGTATAACTGCCCAGGCCCTAGCTCGGAGAAACCGCCGCTTCATGATCTATGTCCACTCAAAGGGAATGATAGTGGATGACGAATATGTAATATTGGGTTCTGCCAATATCAATCAACGATCCTTGGAAGGAACCAGAGATACTGAAATCGCAATCGGCGCATATCAGCCGAATCATAAATGGGCTAGCCAACAAACTCACCCGAAAGCACAGGTAAAGCTCCCTTCTTCATGTAGGCTAGAAATAATCCAATCTTACTTAACACTTGAGCTAACTTCTCTAAACTATCAGCATGACTAGAAAAATCAGGCTAATATAGCATGTGGAAGTGATACAAAGTTGGTAACTTTTGGTGCAGATATATGGATATAGAATGTCACTTTGGGCGGAGCACACGGGTACTTTGGAGCCGTGCTTTGAGAATCCAGAGAGTTTGGAATGTGTGAGACGCATTAGATGGATGGGGCATCTCAACTGGCAAGAGTTTGAGTCTGAGGAAATGACCCCATTGAGAGGTCATCTGCTCAAGTATCCTGTACAAGTAGATGCAACAGGGAAGGTCGTTCCTCTCCCCGGCTGTGAGACATTCCCTGACATGGGTGGCAAAATAATCGGAACATTCGCAGGGATTCAAGAAAATCTCACAATTTGATCATACATTGTTTGCTAGCAATGAATTTTTGTTGTTCTTCTTCTTATTCCTAACCAACATGTCTCATACTTAGTCAAATTCAGGCTTGTGTACATATTGATTTGTAAGATACAGAAATGCATTTATTCATGCCTAGTGTAAGAATTTGATGTGTCTCAGGTTCTTGGCTTTATTCACTTTTTATTCTTATGATAGTGTAAGGCTATTATTAATATTTTATTATTGTTGAACAAATATTAATGATAATCTTTCTCTTAATGTGAGAGTTAAATGAGCAGCTCAGCTCGAAGGAATGCTCGCAGCAGCTCGATCAGCTAGGCCAGGAAGTAGCCGTTGGCTCACAAGTTTGTTATTTCTGTTACCTGCAAATAGAGCCGTTGGAGCTCAAGTGTGTTGTGTAGTTTGTTGTCGAGCGGTTACTACTTCACTGTCATATAAGCTTAGTTTTTAGTTCATCTCAAGCATGAGAGTTTATGCGTTCATTTTCAAGATCAGATTGGAAAAGAGGAATTGATCAACAAGCTATGGCTTCAACATTAGAAGCTGATGAATTCACCCAGGCAAAAGATTTTGGGCTATGGCGGAAGAAAATCCGAGCGATGCTAATCCAACAAGGGCTAGCCGCTGCGCTCGAAAAGGCTAATGAAAAATCGAAGGCTGAAGTTGATGATAAGATGCTCTTGAAGATGACAGAGATTCAAGCAAAGGCTCACAGTGTAGTTATCCTATGTCTTGGAGACAAAGTTCTTCGAGAGGTTGCTAAAGAAACCACTGCAGCGGGCGTTTTAGCCAAACTGGAAAGTCTTTACATGAGTCGATCCTTGGCTAATCGATTGTGTATGAAGCAGAGGTTATATTCATTCAGTTTCTAGAGGTTAGAGAAATTTTCTAAGGTCATGGATGATTTAGAACATATTGATCACTCAGTGACTTAGAAAACACTGCAGCGGTTGTCTTCTATTTTCTCTTTTTTCAAAAAAAAAAACTTCTTTGATTGTTACCTTATTCTCTCTATTTTTTTGCACCAACCTGAATATGGTGTCCACTTGGCATCAGTCATATCAAAATATTGCACGTGTGTTTTTTAAGAAATCAAAATTAACATTTTCTTGTTTCATTTTTTGCATTGTCTTTTCCTGCAAAGTTTAGTTGTAGTAATAAATAAATATTTTGTTATGCGTTGTGTTTGGATTTAGTTGTAAATACTTCCAACACAGAAACATAGAAAACGTAGAGACAATTGTCTATCCATCTTCTCATATTGGTGGATGTTCCGAGTAATTATTTAGACTGTATATCGAAAAGTAACGTATTTTCTGTAAATCCATCCTCACATGGTTAAATGGATTACTGAATACATCAACATCAGCAATAGCAGGAATTAACACTTCTAATAGTTGTGTATCTTCTGAACTTATTTGTAGAGAGAGAGAGAGAGAGAGAGAGAGAGAGACTAGAACAACCACTCTGCGTCACTGCTTGGGCCTGCTTCTTTCAGCCATGTTTGATGGACATGCACCCAGGTTAACCCATCAGCAACGGTCACCCCCTGAGGCCAAATATAACCAAATCATGTAAAAGATGAGGCGTATCAAAAGAGATAAAGATCGGCATTAGATTAGCGGACTTACTTTTGAACTTAATAAAGCAGTGGTCAAACAGCATAGCCGCTCTCCACCTGCAAGAGATGAAGGGAAGATGAAAACAATGAGCATTTTTCAAGAATTTGTAGACCTAAAATGCGCCAATATCATCCAACACCTATTGGTTATCTCAGACATATATAAATCTCAAAGGTATGTTCCTAATGCCTACGAATATCGCAGCTTTATGATTTACGAATATCTCTTCATATATTTTTAAAGCATCAGTCTGATATCTGTTTTCGTGAAGTAAGGGAATAATACTATAAGGTATTAAAGCAAACAATAACGATTTCTATTGGCCTTTACTATAACTTGGGCACAAATAAGACCTCTGCTATGTACAGTCAACCAGAACTATTATTATAAAGAAAACCAACAAACAACAGAAAATGTGAGATGGTCTAAATTTAAATGGAAGTTGAGTTTGACACCACCACCTTCACTTCCTCACACACACTATACTAAGATGGTGCTTGCATCAAGAAGCTCCAGATGAAGTCTCAAGTGATGGTCAAAATACGTGGAGTGTGGGTAAACGTGGATATTTAGCATAGATAACTGAACAACTATGAAGAAAAGGCTAGCACTTTTCAAGAAAGGATTTGGTGCAAACACAACAGAATCAAATGCTCACCTGATTGCTCATATTTCTTAAACTTCACCAGCCATGAGTCTGACCCAACCTGCACAGGTAAGACCTGATCTACCCAAACACGAAAGGGCTGGCCTTTTTTGTCCCCATAAGAGGTTCTTAGTGAGTCCACACAGTCATGAAGCTGCTTTTCAATTCCAGATGGGTGAACAAAATTCCCAGACTTACTCTGCAAGAAAAAAATTGAAGATGAAGCCTATGGTATAGGACTATAAAGCGAAAGCATTAAATAAGCAGGAAACATCTTGCAGATTAAAGTCAGTTGCAAATTTGAATAAGTTAAGAATAAAATTACCATAGCAGGATTGGTCTAATGAAGAAACAAACAGAATACAAGTTCTTTTTAAAGTAATAATGTTGGAAGAACATGTAAAGACACAGAGCTCCAACGTATGTATATGACAGGAATCAGACAGTTTAACTACTGCACATGATAAAAGGTTAATAAAATTGGTGGTCTTTTTCACACTTCACAGAAAAACAGCAATTCATAAGGATGCCATATATGTGAGAGTGCATTTGGACTAGAAACTGAAATTGAATAACAAAGCCAAACATACACAAACTGCCTTCAGGTTTGCCAAATAAAGCTCCGAGTTTTCAACTTCAGCAAGTCTCCACCGCTCATAAAACAAGTAAAACTTCACAACTTCATACGCAGGGTCAAAGTTGTCCAACTTAGTATCAGATAAGTCAGTAACATCTCTAGGAGATATACTTGGACCAAGATTAAAGTGACCAATGGCTTGTATAATACCCGCTGCACATCTCTCCTTTGCATGAATTATTTTAGGATTGTTTTTTGCATATATAGCATGCCACTGCAGTAATTCCTCCTGGGCATTACTGACCTTCAGACTCAAAAAAAAGATGGTTAGGAAAGTATCCCTTTACAGAATGACACAAGATTGCTCCACAACTTTAGGTGAAAATCTAACCATGACACCATGTACATCTGGGACAGTAAACAGATCAGCATCATTTCCAGAGTCACCACAAACAAGTGTATTTTTAGGTAATTTGCCCGCAGCCATGAACTTATCATGCAAATAAGCAAGTGCTTGCCCTTTGCCCGCACCTTGAGGCAAAATGTCCAAGTCCATACCTCCACTATATATTATTTTGACATCCAACTGAAAAATCAACATGAAAAAGCTATTACTAGTGAGACCAGGAAAAGAGATGTATGTTTGAAAGCAAGCAGAAACTGGAAAAGTTTCAGGTTATGAGACTAAAAACCAAGACGATAGAGACATGACACCACGCAAGTTTACACGATTATTCTGGAAGGGTAAAGACTTGTCATACCCCTCGTTCTTTTAAGCAAGTCGAGAGAGATCTTGTAATATCTTCAGCCTTGTCTTTCTGAACATAAAAGCTCGCTTTGTGTGGCCGTTGCTCTGTCTCAGACTGCACCATGTCATAGAATAAACGAGTGTCATCAAATATGGAATATCCAAGGTGTAAGATATTCCAATAGCCATACCTGAAGAGTAAGCTCTGGAATCTTGCTTGTCTCTTCAAAAACTATATTCCTATCCCATTTCTGATTTAAATATTCAACCCAACCATTATCTGGTTCCATAGAGTTACCATAAGTTATTTCAGTTCCCACAGACATTATTGTGATATCAGGGGTTAGCATGGGCTTCTCTTTCCTCAATTCCTTGTATAGTGTGGGTGACCTCCCAGTGGAGAAAACTAGCAATGAGTTACTTCGGTAATTTGCTTCCCACAAGGCATTGAATCTAAGCAGGGAGAGATTCTCGGGATCATGATGATCTACCTGTAGCATATTGTCACTCATTACTACGGCCCCTCTGAACAGAATGACAAGATTAACTTCTATAACTCACCATTGTATGATCAAGATCAGAGACAATCATGAGGTTCGCATTCTCAGTTAGCCGGTCCATTGTTTTTCTAAGGCTAGATTCACTCTGCAATGAAACGATAGTCCATTGATATTATTGGTTAAAACATCACAAGGGACCGGCTTAGCAATTTAGACAACAATCATCCTAACATATACAGTACTATTATGACGTAGAAGAAGAAGCACAACAAGATGAGTGATCCATTGTAGCTGTATGGTGTGATAAATCGAATCATGCCTCACAAAATATGATTTAGAGATGAAGCATTTATTTTGCCATTATCTATATCTATACACTAGATTATTGAAACACAGTTTGAGAACAGTAGTTTAAAAGCAGTTCATTTTATTAGGGTAATTTTCATAAATTGCACGAAATTTATTGCAACTTGTGAATTCATCTACAATATAAAACCATATTTTTCAGCAACATATCATATTTATCATAATAAGGTAAAATCACTGGCGTATTTTCTTCTGCGAGGTATTCTCATCTTCGCTTTCTTTAAGTAGAAGCGTATATAGGTTCAATTATTACAGGCGAACATGAAAAAAAATAAAACACAATACATAAAAAATAATAAAATAATAAAAAAAAAGTATGAATTGATTAAGATCTTCTAAATCTACAACATGTGCGAAGCTTCTGTTATATCCTCCGGGAAATTTGCGGAATTGAAGTTTAAAGGTTTTTAAGTAGAGACAAAGAGATCAGAAAAATAAGAGGAAGAAAAAAAATGCTGGAACATAATTAGGGCATCTATCTGAAACATTTGCATAAGAGATTGAACAATTAGCACCTAACATAAATGGATTTTCCTTTTTAAGATTGAGAGAGAAGAAGGAATAGAGACGGCGACGATGATGATACCTGACAAATGCGCTGCGTTGGAAAGGTGATGAGAGAGGAGAGGAGTGAGAGACTAGGAATGATTCCGTTAATTTGGATCTCGGCCTTCCAATTTTTGTTTGGCAGTTGAATTTATTTATTTAGGAAAATGTATATTGTCAATTTCTCAAACATTTTAATTATTGAATAAAGGCCAAAACTGGTCCTCAACATTTGCTTATGATTTTGATCATATACTTTATTTTTTTAATTTTTGCATTCTGAACATTTTAAATTGGTCCTAGACTAACAATTCCGTCAATTTTTAAACGGTTTTAACCCGAATGGGACTGTTAAAGCCATCAAAATCGGTCAAAATCTGGTTAAAATCGTTTAAAAAATGACGGAATTATTAGTGCATGACCAATTGTGATCCGAGTTGAAATGTTTAGGATGCAAAAATTCAAAGATAAAAGTATAGGACCAAGATCATAAAAGACATATATTCGCTTACCTTTACTCTTATGAAATGTAACTTTCATATACTCCCTCCGTCCCCCATTAAGAGTCAGACTTTTCCATTTCGGTCCGTCCTCAATTAAGAGTCACACTTTATTTTTACCATAAATAGTTAGTAGGTCCCACATTCCACTAACTCAATTCACTTACATTTTATTATAAAACCAATATAAAAAAATGGGTCCCACATTCCACTAACTTTTTCAACCAACTTTTCTTTACATTTCTTAAAACTCGTGCCCGGTCAAAGAGTGACTCCTAATAGGGGACGGAGGGAGTATTTCATTTGCATTTTTTTTCATCACTGCTATCCAAAAGAAATCTTTGACACATATTCGAAGACTGAAAAATGGATGTGATGCAACGGAGAGTGATCTTGATATTAATAAAAATTGAAAACTGATAACGTTTAATAGAGTACTTTTGATATATGGAGTTTTTGTAGAAAAATAAATGACTATTTGATTGTCATGTGCCTGAATTAGGCCAAAAAACAACTGGGCTGAATGTGTTTAGGCTTGTGAATATTCATTTTTTGGGTAATAATGTGAGTTATATTCATTGAAATATCCAATAGCACTTGTAGTCTTGTGAATTTGGTTTCATATATATTCGAATGCTTTGGAAAGGATTGATAGTGCTTTATTTTACATCATATTGGTATAGTTGTGATTGGCTCCAATTGACAACCATTCAACTTTTAGTTGCGTAAAATGGAAAATTTTGGGTATGTGATTTCTAAATCACACAATCTCCAGCAGCAGAACCCATCCATTTTTTATCTCCTACATCTTATTTTAAAATGTGTATTTTATTTTCCAAGCAAAGAGGCTTATCAGAGCATTCCATTGATGCGATGCTTGGAAGAAGAGGCTTTCAACTTGTCTCTCTTTCCCGGCACAGTGATAGAATTCTGTGAATTTGTAACGTAAGGAGCCCCAGGGTAGTAGTTGTAGACCACCAGAGGCATCCTAACCGAATGTATCCCATCGCTCCACGTAATGGCGCCTGACATGATTGGCTGCTGCGTGATGGCAGGTCCGCTCACACTGACCGTGAACCCCTGCGTCTCTCCACTGGACGAAAATGTGAGGACTGATGGCTCCACTTTGACGCTGATCATTGCCGGCATGTGCATGCTGGCAGTGTAGGTCGAGTTTGGTGACCCCACGTTGGTTGCGGTTCTGGTGAAGGTAGCCATGATCTGCTGCCCGTCTTCCACGTAGAGTGAGAAGGACGGGTAGTTGAGATCCCAGGCTCTTCCCGGTGTGGTCGTGGTGCAGCTGCTGTTGTCTCCTGTCACTAGTCTCAATGTGGTTGTGTTGTAGCCCTGCTTGCAGAGTAAGTTGATGTAGTCTGTCTCGGATGCGTTGAAGACTAGCCCCGGATCAAGTGTGGCGTTTGGGTTGATGTGGCCGGAGCCGTAGGCAAACTCAAGGCTACTCTCTAGTCTTGGATCCATTATGTAAGCTGTTTGACATCATTAACAAACCATAAATCCAATAACTGTTTAGGAATGTAACTAACTAACTAACAAACCTGTTGTCATAATAGCAGACTTGATGGCAGCAGGGGACCAATCAGGGTGTGCTGCTTTAACATAGGCTGCAGTCCCGCTCGCGTGGGGGCACGCCATGGATGTCCCGGAGACCAGTTTGAATAAGACGCTTCTGGTGTCTCCGTCGTACGATGAAGGTGAAGCTAGAGGGGACCACCCGGCAAGGATGTTCACACCAGGTCCAGTAACATCAGGCTGATAAATACATTAGTATAGTTAGAGCTAGGCTCATGAAGATGGATGTACAAGCTTAATTTCAAACCTTGAGAATATCCGGGGTGATAGGGCTAGGTCCTCTAGAGGAAAACGAAACCACCTTTGGAGCAACAGCGTCCTTCCACGTCTCCCCAACCATGATGGTCGCCACGGGGTATCTGAAGACGCATCAAATCTTAACACAAGACTAGTACTACTAGTATGGATGTATGTGAAGCTCGAGTCGAGTTTTTTCTTACTTGGTGGATCTTATGTAGGTCATCACCTTCTTGGCGTCGTCTGGGCTTATCAGCGTTGCTGGTAATGGATACGTGAAGGCGTAGTCCGGGTTTATCTCGTCCTCACCCACTATAATACTTCCAACGCCCTTGGACAGCAGAATGGTCGACCCATCCTGCCGGTAACCTTCACACATCACTATCTTCCCCGGTATCATGGCAAGGTTGATCCCTTCTTCATCACAAATTCTAGCAGAAGCTTCACTGAAACCGAAGGTGTAGTTCACAGCATCTCCTCCCCACATCAAAGGATATGATGTCCCGTTCAGGTCAAAGCTATTAACCGCGATTCCCTTCATTTCACACACAAAATCATTAGTAGGAGTATAGTATAGCATGATAAGGAAGAATGTCAAGTAGTGATCAGAAAAGTTGGCATACTGTCAAGATTTGTCCATCTCCAAGTGCTAAGTTAGCAACAAATTTCCTGTCAATGGTGCTTGCAGCAACAGTGAGGATCCAAGGCGCGTAGTTGGCGAGTGAAACAGGATCAGGACCTTCGTTTCCAGCTGAACATGAGGTCAGGATCCCGTTTCTCATGGCGTGGAAAGATCCGATTGCAATGGAGTCTTCAAAGTAATCAGAAATCCCAGTATACCCCAACGAAACTGATAGTACATCAACTCCATCTGCGATTGCATCATCGAAGGCTTTAAGGATGTCTGCATCCTCACAGTAGCCACCCGACCAGCATACTTTGTACACTGCGATTCTTGCGTTTGGAACTCCACCCCTTGCAACTCCCTCTGCTAGTCCCAGGAAGCTCGTTCCAGCTATCTCATTGCCAGCAACTGTTGATGCCGTGTGGGTGCCATGTCCTATAGTGTCTCTCGGAGATGGGATGTCCCCATCATCGTAGTCATTGTCACTATTGTAGTAGCGTGCGCCAATGAGCTTGCTGTCATGACATAAACGAGATTCAAATATAGAGAGGACTGAGCAGCTATTCTTAATGAATAGAATTACTACTTATTAAGATTATGCATACTTGTTGCATGTGAAATTTTTGGTCTGGCATGTCCCTTTCCACTTGGGTGGTGGAGGGCCATAGCCTGTGTCGTTGAAGCTAGGATGCTCCGGCCAGGCTCCTACACGGATAGATATGGAGTAAGGCATCAGAACGCGTTGATTTAATCATGACTTACTCTGTATATTTGATGATTCACCTGTGTCTATTAATCCAACAATGATATTTCCTTCCTGCCCCGGTTCAAGCACGCCTCCGCTGAATCCCATGAAGTCCCATGAACGCGTCGTGTGAAGGTTTAGCTTGCGGCTAGGGAATACAGAGATAACTCCTTCCATCTCTGCCACCAGACATACACATATATGTAAGCGAACTCCTTTTTTAAGTAAACGCGTAGCTAGTCTTATATACCTGCAATTGTTGCTGCTTCTTCCTCACTAAGCTTGGCTGCGAATCCATCGAAACTCTTTCCATAACTATGGACCAACGAATCCTTTGCCGCGGAAGCACTGCAAGAAATGGAAAATTATACTCATTTTTCAACTAGTAGTGATTTCAATGTTTGTCAAGAAGAATGAGCAACCTTCCTAGCACACTCTGCAGCATGCCGTGATGTGTGGATGCTCTATCTTGAGGCCGATCCCCCATGTACACGACGTGCAGCTAATCATGAAAAATGAGATCAGGGTAGCTGCATAGGTGAATGAGGAGCAACTAACAAATAGAAAATTAACGTACCATAGGCTCATCATCACAGTGGCAGGTGAGCACGACACACGCGAGAAGCAAGGTGTACAAAGTCACGGCGTTTGCCATTGTGCTGAGGTAATGCAATGTGGTTAGAGTATCTTAGATACAAGTGTTTATATATGGTGTATCTTAAGAATTGCTTTCTCCGCTTAGCATTGTTGTGTTGCACAATTTTCGTTTGAGAGGAAGAAAAGACAGAATTAGATGATAACTTTGTCTTGTTAAACTATTTGTTGCTTTGATGAACATCAACATCTTTGGCGGCAATGATTAGCAAATATGTCAAAATATAGGATCTTCTTGGGCCTAAGCTGTGCTAAAAGAGCGGTTGGATTCCTTTGTTTCTAACAAAATTTAACTCATATTTTAGTTTTTACAATCCTAATCAAATATGCATTGTTTGTGAATACTGTTGACGTTGAGAAAATGGGAAAGGGATTAAAGTATCATTTGCAGTTAATATTTTTGTGCTTAAACAACTTGGAGATCGACACCGTGTTGTTTTAACTTGCATGTGAGATGATGTTAAAATATCTCTAAGCTTAATAAAGTCGAAATAAGAAAATGAAATATTTGAATGGTAGTATTGATAGGTCTAAGTGTAAGTTTGCCTGATTCTCTTGAAAGTTTTTACGTAAGTAAATTAAGCTACTCACTAGTAGTTACTTGGAACTTGGTGATAACAAAAATTTCTTTGAGTTTGTTTAGTGAAATTTGTGTAAATATTAGTAGTACTTAATAAACCATTATTAGTTCTATTGAAACTAACAAGAAAGGAAATTGTTTATTAATGACAAAGAGGAGAGATTATTTCTAATCACGATCTAATGGCAAGTGAAACAACTCAAAGAAAACCTGAGGAGATTATTAGAGAAAATCTCATTTGCCAGTACAACTTTAGTCCAAGTTTCAATACATAGCTTTTGAACACAAGGAGAGGTTCTATTTCTTAGTTTTGTGCAAAATTTTCAACTTCCTACACTAATCATTTATAATTGTTTCCTACTATTAATGTTTTACTCACTTCTCATGAAATAGCTCAATGCATCATATCGTTGCTGCCAATTTCCACCATAATACCCCAAGATTCCTTTTGGTACTATGACATTGGAATGGAATTGGAAATATATGAACTGAATTTGAAGGAATTATTGTTTAAATAAGAAAATTGTTTTAACGAAAATTTAAGGAAAAAAAAAAACTAATGATAATCATAATTAAATGACCATTAGAGATAATTTAGCATGGAAAATTTATGAAAAAAGATAATGAAATAATGTTTATTGTTACAATTAAAGACCTCAAAGAATTTGTTTAATACTCACTCCGTCCCACAAGAATATGTACTTTTTACTTTTTAATCCGTCCACAAGAATATGCATTTTTTAATTTTGAAAACTATTTTCTCTCTAATGAGATGGAACTCATTCTCCATTAACAAAACTTAATTTACTTTTTCTCTCTACCCCTCTCTTACCTTACCAATTTTGCATTAAAACCCGTGTTGAACCCAAAGTACATATTCTTTGGGGACGGAGGAGTATTAATTAAGTAAATTTGTCTATTTAAAATTTAGTACTACAAACAAAAATTATTAGAACAAATTAAAATCATTAATTTGAGTAAAATTTGGTTCGTGCCCAAATAAAATATTATGTGGGCCAAAATAAATATGCATATGTATGTTGTTGTGTGAGCCCAAGTGAAGAAAAAATCAATGAGATGCCTAATATTCTAATAGGCTTCATTTTGACAACAAAGTCCATCACAATATGATATCAATGAGTATATGATTCTTTCATGTTTTGGCTAGGCAGGGAAATAAAAGACTTACGAAGAAAGAGAAAATTGTCTTCATCTTTTCCACCAACACTTCTTTTATCTCTCCTGAACAATGTTCACTTTTATTTTTCCTTTCATTCTTTTGTCATAAAAATGCAGTCTCTAACTAAGA
Source organism: Salvia hispanica (assembly GCF_029641045.1). Taxonomy (NCBI): domain Eukaryota; kingdom Viridiplantae; phylum Streptophyta; class Magnoliopsida; order Lamiales; family Lamiaceae; genus Salvia; species Salvia hispanica. The sequence continues at coordinate 6,405,975 of NC_142696.1, read as the reverse complement.
AAATTAAAAGTCAAATAAAAATACTTTATAACTTTATTTGATTTAATTAAGAAGAATTAAATGTAAATTTAAACTATACAAATATGTGGGCCGTACACCTTTTCTGTTAAAGAATTGAATGATGATAGGATGAGATAGTATTTCATGTATTGCTTACTTCATATAATGATGAAATACGATTTATATTTTCATCTTATAACAAATTATATTTTGTGTGTTTAAATAGTTTTCATTGAAAAAATTTAGCAAGTTATAAATTTTATTATACCATGATTATTTGAACATATAAATACATTTTATTTTGTAATATAAATTAATTTAATCATTGTTTGCATTATATTTAAAATTATCAAAGAGAAAGTTAAATTTGTTTCTGTTATTTTATTTTTTCTTTAGCGAAAAAGGTGAATATAATATTGAAAGTAATAAATTAGTAATATTAATAAGTTATTCAAAAAATTTATAAACAAATGGAATAAGATATACTAATAAAGGGTCCTATTAGAATGCTTATAGCACCCTAATTCAAAATCAAGACTAAATTTCCACCCTTTGATTTTAAAATGAGTGGATGAGACTAAAGCTCACAAATCTCAATAAATAGTAGACAAAATATCAACAAAAGGGTAATATTGTCATTATGTTATCATATGATAATTTTCGTGGGTGTTTTTTTATATCGTATTACAAATATCAACAATATGACATTAGAATATCAACACAATGACAAGAAAATATCAACACATTTTTATTGAAATTGGACATGCATAATATTGAGATTTTGCCTACAATATATTGAGATTTTTTGTTGCATTTGTTGATAAAAGCTGCTTATCAACATGTACGAAAATTGAAATATAATTTATCAAATTTCATCACCCGAACATCGTCGGAACATATGCAATTGAGATCTCGTTGGAATCCTTATTAAATTATCTTTAATTTGATATATTTTTTGCTAATAAAAATAATTTAAATTGAGAGAGTTACGTAAATTTAATGATTTGAGATGATTTTGAGGAGAGAGAAAGTAGTTAGTTATAATTACTACATATAGGATTTGATATTAATACCCTTTTAATTTAATTAATAATTATTTAAATTTAAAATATATTACACTTGACATTATATCAATCAGATCTTCTAATTTAAATTGGTCTCAATTTTGAATTGCTAATTAGTTAACAATTGATCACCTCCCTACGTAATTATCATTTCAATCTAATGTCCATTCCATCCTTGTTAAAAATGCTCATTTTTATCTCTAGCTTTTTGCAATTATTGGCATCTAAAATTGGAACCACAACACATGTTTACTCTGTCTGTCTGTCAGCACTAATGTCTTTTTGCAGAGACATGAATCTAAAGGCTGAAATATTAAAAATCTTCAACAACCTGGATTTGGAGAGACATGCTTGTCCCACCATTTGCTACTTCAATACACTCCATTCTTAGACTATATAAGTGGTGTTAGGATAGAAGATATAACACAATTTTCACCACAGAGTAAGTGGAATTGGATTGAAAGTAAAACACAATTTGCATTAAGAATAGAAAGTAAAGATTTATGCCAGCTAGGGCTACATTGAATTCATTAAGATGTAGAACAGAATACTGAATACACCCATCATCTGAAGATGCTTCTTTTACAGAATCCAAGAAAAGAAAACAGAGAAAATGAAACTCTGACTACTAATAATTCATCTCTCAAACAAATTTAGATGCTTGTACCAAACAATGAAAATAGATTATTTGTCTATGTGCTGAATTAACTACACAGAAGAAGAGCCAATTTTATGGCATATGATATCTTCAGTGGCCATTCGCAACAGTTCCATTCGTAACGGCCTTCTTGGCATAGAATCTTCGGTATTTGGAGTCAACTTCAGTGAGATAGTATGTACCTGGTGCAAGAAGGCTGCAGTCCTTGCTTGTGATGAAGTCTTTGCCTCCATATCGGTGCTCCATTAGCTGCATCAGTTCGACAAATTTTTCTGGCGGGAACTGCATACGGGGAGAGTTTTAATTAACAACTATCTCTACCAAGAACAAATATTTAAACAAGCACTGCTTCTGGAATCCAAGAAGACTACACTTCCAACGTACCTCATTCCTTGACTTCAACTTCTCTGAAACGTTCATAACAGATGCAATGTTGGACAGGCTGAAAGGTTTTTCTCCCTCAGTGAAACGGAGAGAGAACATGGTGGCTGCAAGACCACTCCCGTAGGAAAACAAGATGACCCTCTGCCCAGCCTGATGAAAAAAATAAAGGAAAAAGAAATCCATCAAGAAAATGTCTCATACTTTGTGTTTGACATCATTCATAAAGCTGAACAAGCCAATCCCATGGGATGAACAGATGTTTACCAGTGTGCTACTTTTGTTGTGGATGAGGGAAGCAAATGCAGCATATAGTGATGCGGTATACATGTTCCCAACTTGTTTTGGGATGAGCGTAGATGGTTGCACCTTGGTATCAAAGAAAGGTTTTGCGACTTGTTGAGATGCCTGTAAGAGAGTTTTTGTATCTTTAGCACAAAAAATGGTATAGCAACAGACTATCATCAACATAAACTGAGAAAAGGGGAAGATGATTCACACCTTCTCAAGATCGCGGCTTTGGTAGCTTTCCTCGTTGCTTAATGATGAAAATGGTGCAAGCTTTTCTTTTGCAGCCTCATCGATGGAGCTGAAAATTCATCCAGAGAGTCAGGTAGGCAGAAACTTGTGACAGGTAGTAAGTCAATGCTGTACAGATAATGATAATGTTCACCTGGCATTCCTCGAAAAGTCATTGAACAACAATCTTGAGAAACTTTTTTGTACAAGCTGCAGGTTTCAAGAAAAATGTCAACAATGCTTTTTCTTTCTCAAGTAGGAGAAAACTGGTACATTAAAACTCTGTACTCTGTTAGGCAGGACCATGGTTTACACAAGTACCTTGTTGTATGGAGAATGGAATACAAAGTAGTCAGCATCCAAGATCGAGAACTGCTTGCCCTCCTGCTTCTCAAACCTATTGTACATAAAAGTTAATACCAGTGAAAAAAGAGCATAGGTGCAAAATTAATTTTCTTCTGAGCTTACTTTTGACAGAAGCCTTTGTAACAAGCATCCAGTGCCATGAGGTAACAAGTCTGTGAAAGCTTGCCATCAACAACCTACAAGCATAGATTCGATCATAAGTGAAACGAACAAATAATGCATTGAGAATTTGTAGCAGGACATCATTTTCATAACACTGGCTACAATAATTTAACCATCATCAAAGATAAATGACAGAACGCTACATGCTTAAGCACAACTTTGAAGGTATGATTGACAACAAGAGCGCATGCAAGAAAAAAGGGATTCAGAAGAAAATTACTGGATATTCACTGGCAAGGTCGGGCTTGTAAAAATCATAAACATGAGCCATGTGACTCGACCTAAGCTTGCCTTCAAAAGCAATAGGCGCATTTGGTCCTATTAGCATGGCAATGGCTGCAGCCCCACCAGTAGGTCTAGCTGGTCCCTCGGCATAGACCTGTCAACGAAGCAAAAGGGTCAATATCTAAACAAGATGTTGTGTTTAATAGAATCTAAAGCAGCACCCATGTTAATTGATGAGATAGACAAAATTCAAAATATACAAAGGATCCTGCTTAAACTTAATGGTAACTATTTATTTTTGGCTCCTTTTACTTAACACTTCATCACTTAGCAACATTAAATCCAAATATACATGGCTATAGAGATGATGATCCTACCGCACTGTCAGTGCAGACAACAAGCCCATATCTTCCATCCCAAGAACTACTTTCCACCCAATTGACACAGTTAAATAGTGCTGCGGTCCCCCCATAGCAAGCATTGCTTGAGTCAACACCTTCGATATCAGTATTGCCACATTTCTGTTCATGCACATGGAGAAATTATAAGAATCATTATTGTGTAAGAGAAATTTATAACAGCAGATGCAGAGTAAAATGGTAAAAATAAAAAGAATTGTTGAGGGTAGTAGTCAGATATGGACCGCAAGGAAATAAAAAAGGCTTTGATCGAATTGAAATTAGAATATTAATCAATCAAAAAATAAAAAGAGAGTAAACGATATAGTCACGTCCAATCATGGAACTACTAATGACTCTTTAAGATATGCCATGAACATACTGTGGTGAAAGGTATTTTCAACAGAAAAGCCAAGGGAAGCTTATTGATGATATGTAACCTTTCTGTTAAGTGTTAACTCTAGGAGGCCTACAGCTACAGCATAAAATAACGTCTCATATATACGTGATAAAGCAGATCCATAGAAAATGTTATTGTAGCTTAAGTGCAGATAATAAAGCCAAACACCTCGAAGATCGGCATCAAAAATGTCTTAATGGATTTGCTCTTGTCGAGTACAGTCTCACTTCCAACTTCAAGGCGTCCAATCTGCTTAGGATCAACATTGTACTTTTCTAGAAGTGAAGTTACTGCCGTCATGCTGAAAGTTCAGAAAGTTAACAATAGTTAGAAAATTCAAGGTAACCAAGTTCCTATTTACTATACTTTGATGAGTTAGTAAGCAAGTGAAAAAGTCAGAATGTTCAGTCTAAGCGTTACAGTCATACAGATCTTTCCCAAATCATAATTATTAACTAATGCAATAGATTTGTGAAGTTTTTAGTCCTTCTGGATACATTTTGAGTTTGAGCAATATATAAAAATTTCACAGAGAACATAAAGTTTGTGATGAAGCACACTTAAAATTTTGTGAACCAAGATTCAGCAAAAAAGGAAAAACACAGAATACTTCCCAACTTAATCGTAACGAATGTACTACCTAATTGATCAACAGTGAAATATTCACTTTTTCAACAGGAAATCAGATGATACATCATGTTTTAAGCCACAAATGCATTTAACTACCGAAAAAAGGCTATTGTAATACTATATGATAACCATAAACTTTCAATGCATGTCTACATCATCGCTATTATACACAACAATACAATTAACCCAGACACGAAGAACGATACAGAGATGTTATTCTGCTCAATCCCTTTTGGTATTTTTTTAATATAGATTAATTACCTCATGGAAATGACATCTTCGACCTCGGAACAAAATGCCATGCAATCTTGACCAAGCCCAATTGTGTACTTTCCTTTGCTTGCTCCATCATGAGCTTCCAACACCTCCTGCAACGCATCATATAACAGCTCTAGTCAACAAAATAAATTCTGCAGATAAGACTCTAAACTAAGATCTGTTTTTCCTCCCAAGTGAATCTGAGATTTTGCTTTATCTAAAACCCTCAAGTTTAAATTTTTATATAAAAAATGAAAATAAAAAAAAGGCCTAAAGAGATTGATTGAGAATTTGAGATAGAGAAAGAGAGCCGGAGCAGAGAAAGTTTGCAATTAAGAGGTGGGTCCACTCCACTCCACCCTATAAGCAATCAAAGAAATCAATCTAAACAAACAGTGACGCACTTCCGCACAACTACAAAATTTCTATAACTAAAGAACCCAGAAACAGATACACACGCAAAACAACAAACACGAAGAGAGCACTATGAACACGAAACAAACTGCACTCTTGAGGCATCAAAATTCGGTGAAAGAAAAAGAGAAATTCGGAGAGGTATCAGACCTGCTGGATGCAAGTGGGAGGGAAGTAGATTTCCATGGCGAGGATCCCGACATTCTTGGCCATCTCGATTTTGTTGAGTTGAGGAAACGAAGGAAATAGCGGATCAGTTAAACAGCCACACAGGAGTTGCAGAGGTTCAGCAATTAGAGAGAGAGAGAATGGGTGTATGTGAATTGGAAGGTGGTGATGCGTATGTGTATATATATAGGGAGGAGGAAGAGATGGTGGATTCAGTATTTCCGAATTTCTTTGCTTCCACAGCCCCAAAATGCAGACTTCGTGAATTTCCACTCACCAACCATATTATTCATTTTTATATTCTTTCTTTTCCCACATTCTCTTTTCTTTTATACGTATATTTCTTACACCCGCAGTAGTATCTTTTTTATACATAATTTATAAAAATAAAATTTACTGAATTAATTAGTAAAAGAAAATAGAGTACAAAAATAAATGATAGAAAACACAAAAGTAGAGAAAAAATAAAATAAAAGTAATACATAAATTATACTCCATCCGTCCCAAAGAAGATGATCCCTTTCTTGGGCGGCACGAGATTTTATGCAAATTTATTTTGTGTGTTGAGATGAGAGAATAAAGTAAGAGGGAGAGAATAAAGTAGAGATAAATGTGTTTCTATTTTAAGTAATGGGTCATCTTAGTTGGGACAAACTAAAAAGGAAAGTGGGTCATCTTCAATGGGACGGAGAGAGTATTTAATAAATTACTTTGCTTTCAACTTAGTATTTCACTGTCTTTGTTGTCATCTCTAAGAGCATCTCCCAGAGAAAAAGAAGTAAATTATGAAGATATAATTCTCATTTATCAGTTCAAAAAATATATACCTTCATAAAAACTAGTTGCAGTAAATTTAAAGGAAAGAGGGTAAACAGAAAAAGGTATTCAAAAATAGTACAGTAGGGTGGCGTTCGGTTGCCATGACTAATAATCATGATACTATCCATTTAGGATTAAGTTGTAGGATTATTTTAGTTGAAGGGAGGATGCTATGACTAATTATCATGAGACTATCCATCTAAGATTAAGTTGAGGAGATTAATTTTATGAACCAAACATGATACATATTTAATCATGAGATTTAGTCTTGCGAATACTATATTTATCTTTTGCGTTGAGAATAGGTAAAAAAAAATTAAAATTGAAGAAGGTATAAAAAAGAGAAGCATATTCTTTATCTATTTATTTACATCCTTTATTAATCCGTTATTAGAGCATCTCTAAGTAAAAACCTACATGATGATTAGGCTGATTAGCTTTGAGATCACAATAATAATTTAATACTCCCTCCGTCCCATAAAAGTTGAGACAAAACTTTTGGGCACGGAAATTAAGAATTTATATTAAATAAATAAGAGAGATGAAAAAAGTATGAAAGATAAGAGGGAGTAAAGTAAATGATGGAATAAAGTAAGAGTGATTAGATGTTTGTTTTTTGTTAAAAAATGAAACGACTCAACTTTGTTGGGACGGACTAAAAAGGAATACGACTCAACTTTTATGGGACGGAGGGAGTATTTATTTTAAAATAATTTGTAATATACTTTACAGCTATTGGATAGGCTATAACTAATTTTTGTTCAACATTTGTTTGTCCTTTCTTTCGAGTTGTAACTGAAAATAATGATATTAAAACATTCACACTAGAGTATTGCTTGCTTGTAGCGCACATTTAATGCGACGCTTGGGGGTTCAATTTCTTGCTTACTCTATTTTCTGCTCTTATATAAGTATGTCCTTAAATTAGGGTGGTAGCTAAAAGAATAATTAAATGTTTTATACTTAATGTATGATTTTATTGCTAATTGTATCTACTTTCATAAGTACTGGGAGTAGCACTTACTGTTGAATGCGTGTCTATATTTATGTGGGTTTATTTTGTGAGCTATAATTTATTTTTATTTTTTTGGTAAATATTGTATGCTATAAATCGATAAATTCGAGGTTGTTTTTGCTCTTAATACAAGTGAAGGGCATATATATTTTATTTTCAATTGCGTAATTAATAAATGTCAAATGAGACTCATTAGATTTTATGATAATTTACAACTTTATACTTCGATTTTTTTGTAATTTGAAAGGAAATGAATATTATTGATTTTTCTTTTTTTTTTTTTCTCTCTCTCATGTTACTTTCTTTTTTAAGCCAATTGACACGATTTACAAATTAGGGCATTCTTCAAAGCAACACTTTTCACAATGAATATTTTTTCCTCTTATGATAATTTTTTAGGGGAATTCTCAATTCCCATTGTTCAATTTAAGTTTAGAAAAGTAACTTTTCAAAAACAAAGAGAAAAAAGTTTGCTCTATTTTACGAGGGAGTGCTATGATCTAGCTAGTCATGTAACTGGCCTGGTTTAGATATAGGAAGGTAGATAATATAGCCAAATAAATACATATTGGATGTGAAATTTATAATCTAATTAGAATAAACTTCTAGGTTAGCTATTCGTTTTATTTTTATTTATTGATTATTTTATTTTCTTTTGAATACGTCTAAGTTATTTTAACTTGGCAGTTCGAACACGAAATAAATAAGAAGCACGCCAATTATTTTTACCATTTGACCCCTTATTTATATTTCTTTATTAGAGAGGATTATTATTGTGTAAACTTAAAGTAGGGTATGAGTAGCATTCCATTGGACTATAGTATATTGGAGTGTTAATTATTAAAAAAGGGAGATAAACAAATGGTGCGGGGATCAAAGTGAGGTAGTTAATAGCATCTACAATTGGGGCATGGTTCCCGGTGGGCGGCGCCTTATGTTGTATAGGAGGGGGAAGGGGCCAGGCCAGGCCGGGAAAGGGGATGCTCGCCGGGGATGGCAGGTGGCGCGCCCACCAATTAGAACGCACACCGCGCATGCTAAGGAATTAGGGGTCGGAATTTTATTTTATTCCAAATTCAAATCCTTATAAATACAACTTTATTTTAACTTTCATTTAAAAAAAATAATCTCTTTTAAAAGTAGATATAATACAAATCATGATTGGTAATTTAATATTTTTAATTATAAGTTTTTCCTAGGATCTACCATATCAAAACTCCTTGAGCTTGGAAGGTGACCACCTTCCATGGACACATTGACCACCAATCTTCTTGATGACACACGATATTGATGTACATTAGATCAAGTACGTAGGATTTGTTGTCCTACTGCAACCTGAATGCGATTCTCTAAATTTTGACATAGCCAAACAGATAAGTTTCTCAAAACAAATTATTTATGGGAAGACAATAACTTGAATCAAACTTATGTGGAAGTTTTTAAAAAAAGTGGAAATCAATAATCTTTAAAAGTAATTAGTTATATCCTCACTCAACGTGTTGGATATAAATCTTACTTCGCACAGAAGTTTCCCGCCTTTGATTTAGCTCTCCTCTCGCATTTAGTCTTAAGAAGATGGAACAAATTAAGGTACTTAGCTTCATAATAAATATACACCTATCAAATATGCATCTTAATTCGAAGCCTAGGTTAAGATATTTCCTTGCACTAATTAGAATTTGGTTAAATTTATAATTAGGTTTTTATTTAAGATTTATTATTCATAATCGAAATGTATTAAATTTTTAAAAATCGAACTAGAATTAAATAATTAAGATTAAGATTTAATTAAAACTGCTCATGATAATAATAATTACATTTTTCATCCTAAGTCGCACAGGTTGTGATATGACCAACATATCGCTTTTAAATAGAGAAGTAATTAGATTGAATTTTACAATGATGTTTCAGAAAAATTGTTAGTATTTCAAAACAAATCCACCCCATCAGAATTATTCCAAAGAAGCCCTAATAAAGAATTAATTCACAGAAATGCTGCAAACTAATTGAATTCCAGCCTTTGTCTGACTAAGAGCACAGGATATCTGCAAAAATTAAAAAAGAAGTGGACGAGTAATTTATCGTATCGGAGGAAATAAACAAAGGTAAGCCAACAACCTAAGCTCGTGATATATTCATATATTTGGATTTATCATACTATTTATTGTAAAAGATGCCTAAATCTTGATAACTTAAAAGAAAATTTAAGAAAAATACCCAGATCTGTCTTAGTCGATGGGGACGATTTTCAGTTAGGAAATGAATATGAAGGCCATTTGATCGATTGGAATCTTACCATTCGTCACCACTTCTCCATATTTGCCTATAACCTTGGAATCTCCGTCGTTTATTTAATTCATAAGTAAGATTATATATATTATATTCACAGAATTAATGTTAAAAATCGGTAATTCTGATACAAGTTCAAGATGATGGTCAAAAATTGGTATTCCAACTAGTAATGCTATCGAACTTCCAATCAATTTAAAGTTGTAGCAAAAGAATTTCCTCCAAATGGGAAAAATAGTTTGTTTTTCACATTGGGAATTAATTGTTTCTCCTAATAATTAATGTAGACATCCAAAGCTGACTTCGTTCAGTTAATGAGTTGCAATAATTAATTAGATAAAATGTCAAATTGTAAACACTTGTTCATTAGTGAATACAACAAACATATAATTAAAGGTAATAACATGTGTTTCTCCTTTAAAGCGCATTACTCCAAGGTTGTATTGCGCAAAAGTACGGTACTATTAAGTTGTATAGTATTTTTAAATCCAATTAAAGCAAACTTTTAGTTTATGTTTATTTTATCTTATAAAATCATTACCATGATTAGGTCTGCTTATTCGGTCGGTTTCGATTTTAACCAGATCGGTTGACCGATTAATTGATCTTAAATTTTCATAATTCCTAGAACTGGAACCGATCGGTTCCGATTTGGAACCGGCCGGTTAAGAACTGGCCGATTCTGGTTCCGAACCGGAACCGATGTGTAATTTCAATCCGATATTATTTATAATTTTAAATAGTGCAATACTAAAAAAATAATAATCCAACATCTAGAAAACATAACAAATAATACCTTAAAATTCAAATAAATACAAAAAAAAATACAAACCAACAATACAATAATATTCACATATGGATAAGAGTGATGCCAAGTGTAGTAGGTCAAACCAGTTTATGTTAGCAATTTTTTTATAAAAAAAATAGGAGTTCTAAACTTTAACAATTTTATTTTAAATTGAATTTCATTTACCTTTTTTTGGATAAACAAATATTCAATGGATTTCCAATACTAATTGATCTTGTTGTGACTTTTTGGTTTATAACGGAACAATTAATAAATTATTGACAAACAGGTTAAAACCCTATGCTAAATAAATTGTTACATAAATTTGTTGTAAAGTTAAATTTCTATCATATGAAATGATATTGTATTTATATAAATTCTTTTGGAAATTAAAAGCAAACATATGATGTCCTACTCATTGTAGTTAGTTCATAAAAAATGGATTGGGAAAATAACTATAGATTCAAAGTATCACGGTTTAAACATTTTAAATACTTCAGAAAACAGGTCGCAAATCTAACACGTTTTAAATCTAAAAATCACTCAATGTTTCAAATTATTTTACTTTAATTCAAAATTAACTTAATTAAATTAGATTTATTAGTATATTAAATTATAAAAATAAAATTAAATTATAATCTGGTTCCCGGTTAGGAACTGAAACCGGAACCGATTTTATTTAAAAAGTTGGAACCAGTATTGGAACGAGAACCGATTTTTCTGGTTCCGGTTTCTCAATTAACCAGTCTGTTTCGATTCTAGTTCCGGTTAACCGAGAACCGGAGAATCGTTTAAGCACCCCTAACCTTGATCAGCTCTGCAATTACAATATATACAATAGGAATGTGATCAAATGAAAACTCTAAATATTGCACAAACTCAAAACTATGATCTGGACCGTTGAAAAATGTCAACAGATCACAAAAAAACATCAACAGGAAAATGTCAACAGATTTTCAACGGTAGTCAATGATTGATGTTGTGTTGATATTGTGTTGATACTATGTTGACATTAAAATCTTGAAATTTTACACTGTGTTGATATTGTATTGAAACAATGTTGAAGTTGTGTTAAGGAGTTTTGAGTTTGTACCATATACTATAAATTTGCATTTTATCACTACCCAAACTATACAACTCTATAGACAACTATAATATTTGTATAACTGAAAGATTTTTCAAAAAATTATTTCAATTAAAATTATACTACTACTAGAATACTTGGGGTGGGTGGCGTCTTTGTTATGTGTTGTTCTGTTCTCAGAATGATTTTCAGTTTTTATTAATCTGCACATATATTTGTCATCATTATATTAAGATTTGGATTGGGAATAATTATATATCAATATGCATGTGAGGTTCCATTATTAGCTAATTTTTTGTAGTACATACTCGTGGCCCTGACTCAGTTGCACGCAATATCCAAATTTGTTAGTTATGAATTTAGCATTGATTGTTATGTGAAAATTTGTTTATATAATAGTAGTAGTTTGATGCCGTAGCTAATTATTGATGCCCATAAAATGTTAGATTAGGCTATTGATCACTGGAGTTTCTTTTTGTGAAAGAAGGGTCAACTTTTTTCTTTTATGAATGTACGATATCTGGATTTAGTAATTTAAGCTTGGTGTTAGCCTTGTACTAAGATGATGATGATGATGATGATGATGATGATGATGATGATGATGATGATGATGATGATGATGATGATGATGATGATGATGATGATGATGATGATAATAATAATGATGATGATGGTAATAATAATAATAATAATAAAATAAAAATAAAAATGGATCGAGCTGCAGTGAAACTAAATTTGCGGGTTGTAATAGTTTATTAATTCTATTTTTGTTTAAATATTTTGAATATGGATTCTTAAAAAAAACTGAATTTTCGATCAGAAAAATTTTCAACTTTGTAATTAATAAATATTGAACTTCCCCATCCTCGCAATAACGTCGACTGTCGACATCCAACTTAAGAGTTTGAAAAGGGCAACCTTTTATTAATAATGTTTTTTTCTTTGTTTTTTGGGTACGTGCAAAATAACAATATTCGACTTTGAACGAGTTTAAGCAAAGGTGGCCAGAAATGACTCAGTAAAAATTTGTTTTTAATTGTGCGCGTGTGTGTGTTTGACAGGTGATAAGCTTTGGCTATTTTTGTAAGTAAAGGTTGCAGTATTAGTCTGAAATTTTCCTTATTATATTATAATAATGTGATATAATATTTAGCACATATTTAATAGGATAGAAAACTCATTTAGGGACGAAATTCTATAAACGTCTTACTAAATATGCATGTAAGATAAGTTTTCGATGATTATCACTGAAAGACGAGGTCTCAGTTATAATTATATCTTAATATTTGTATATAAATTGGCACACAACATTAATTATGCATTGTTTTAATTTACCGCAGCCATATTTACCAAAAGTTATTGAGGTTTAAATAATGCGCATATTTTGTACCAAAATAAACTTGGGTGTGGGATTTCTGATTTAAACTAACATTGGGCCGATTATTTCCCAAAACGGCCCATCAGTCATTCGTATAGATAATAGAGATTTATTGTGAGTTGCAATAAAAATTTAAAAGTTTATTACTTGAAAATTTGATATGCCCTAGCCTGAAGAGCGATTAATTTTCTTTTAAACTACTATGGAGTGTGGAGCGTGAAATTTTCAAGGCCAAGGTATCGTCCAATATATAATGTAAAGAAAAGAATAAATTTTGCGATAGGAAATGTGGAATTGTGACATTCAAACAATAACCGAAAAAAGTCGAAGAAATTTGTTCTATTTCAGATGGTGGATGCTATGAAAGATAGTCATAACTCATAGTCACGGGAAAAAACAATGGCCCTATTGGTTGGCCTTATCAAGGCAAGATTAGATTGCTCAACATCTTATCTTTTATTTTGTTGCCAAGACAACTTATGTTTTTGGCCCGTTATCAAAGCAAGGTTTACATCTCTGTTATTCTTGCCCATTTTCACAATAGAAAAAAAAAAACTGTGATTCTGCATCATCATTTTGGTGATATTAATTTAGTGATTGTTTTCTCCCTCATTGCCCTTACTTTCTTTTTAAATGCAAAAAGACTTATTTACAGGACTGAACAAAACTAATAAAATAAAAATAACATTTAAAAATAGACTAATGCATATCAATTCCATCATCATCAAAACAACCTTGTCCTCAAGGTAAGTAACAACCCAAAACACTGCTCAACTCTTCCAAAGGTTGAACGCCATTGTTAGAGTTGGTAAACTGGAAAAACATGTTTCAAATGAATAAAGAGTGTTGGACTAAATCAAGGGCGATATTGCAATGGTTAAAGGAGTGCCAACTAGTGTGGCATAAAAACAGTCAATCGTTGTTTCCACGGCTTGCATGAATAGGTCTAATGGTAATTTCTAGATAGTTACTCGTTCATCGAGCTTTGCCTCGATTGCTGCTAGGAGATTGGCTTGTTCCTTCATCACTTTCTCTAACGCTTCTAGATGTGCATCCATTCGCGTCACATCCATCTTCATGTGCACCACACCATTTCGTTAGAAAAAGAAGAGATGGATGACCGAGGTTTTTTCAGATTTATTGGGATGCATAGTAGTTTTCATTAGATTGGATTTCTATTTGGATAATATTGTTTTGCCGAGTCTTGATTTTAAGTTGTGTTTTCAACGGTACTATACACTTGCTCTCTCGTCAGCCACTAATTGGTTGATTTTAAGCCTTCGTTTGAATAACAAATTTTACATCTACGTAAGTATCGTATCATAATAATAATAAAATCTTTTCTTTTTCCACCTGAAAATAAATATAAAAGTCCACTCTATATCTACGTAATATGTTTATGGGGACAGGAGGGGGCGGTCGCCCCCTTCGTGCGACTAATTTCCTCTTATCCGGACGTAAAATTACCATGTCCGTCCCCTCCGTTTGTCCTGACGTCGCCCCGAAAATCGACAAAAATTATCATTTTCGCCTAAACCAACCTACTAATATATATTTCGCCCCCTCCGTTTATGAATCCTGGATCCGCCACTTTGCATTTATAAATAAATCCACTATGAAAACCATTCCTACTTTTTATCATTGTCAATGTCATCCTTACACAAAAAAATGTATTTGATTCAATTTTTCTTGCAATGAAATGGAGTAAGAATTATCAACTTGTGTGGGAAACTAAGGATGTAGCATAACCGCTAAACCTCAACAGTTGTCTGATTAAGCGCAGTGTAACGCCATTTCTCCTTCTCCACAAAATCAGCATCCAAAAACCTCGCAACAAATGCCCACAATCTGTACACATCTTCGAAATTGGTTAACATCCCTAGTGAAGCCGATACCACTCCCAAACTTCCCTCAAAACACACGTTTTTCAACATCCCAATGCTGACACAGATGTTGCTCCGACAAGCCAACTTCTGCACCAAAAGCGGCTCCACTCTCTCCCCCTTCCAATCGCACACATTGAACGCGACCGCCGGCCCTCGGTCCAGCCTGATCCTCGGCCCGTACACCGTCACCAGCTGCACCCCGTTCCCCGCGTTCGGATGCCGGAGACTCATCAGCGCGTTCACTAGCCAGTTCACCAGGTACCTCAGCCTGCTGCTGATCAGAATCAGGCCCAATGCGTCCGCATTATCCAGGCCGCGAAACTCGATCGCGTTATCACGATCCAATTCCACTATCTCGGACAACAATTGCGCCCTCCCGCGCTCTTCTGAGCTGGAAGAAGACGATTGGGTGGGTGGTACGAGGTTGATGATTCCCATGTTGGTCGACGATTGAGTGAGAATTGGGACATTGGATTTCTTGACGAAGAGGCAACAGAATCCGGAGGGGTTTCGGCCGAAAATGTTGAAGAATGAAGAGATGAGGAAATCGGGGTGGAAGAGAGAGAGGCCTAATGTCTCCATTTCCTTTGGTGCTAAAGCGGATGCATCCAGCAGCACGTGCCATCCTTTCTCTCTCGCCATATTCATCCACTGATACGAGTATCGAGCTCCGCTCATTTTCGATTGGAGTGGGAACACGAACAGTCCGCGTTTTTTGTTCAGTAAAATTTTCCTCAGTTTCCTGGAATTGACTCTGAGGCCAGGCCAGGAAAACGCGGCGGACTGGGGCCGTGCGCCGCGTTTTCTGGCGGCCTGTATCATCACCTCCAGAGCCTCATTGTCATGGTCATAGACTGTGACGAGGCTCTGGTGGGAGTGGAAGGGGTAGGAGTTTGCGAGGAGGCTGAATGCGGACGACTGAT
The DNA here is from genome assembly GCF_029641045.1 of Salvia hispanica. Lineage (NCBI taxonomy): Eukaryota > Viridiplantae > Streptophyta > Magnoliopsida > Lamiales > Lamiaceae > Salvia > Salvia hispanica. The sequence continues at coordinate 6,390,151 of NC_142696.1, read as the reverse complement.
TGGCCGTGAAGACTAGCGAGTAGTCTTCCTCGGAAAGGTTCATGTATTTCAAGATTCTCCGCTTCGCGGAGGCGTGGAATTCGGCCTCCTCGGCGCCGTAGAGGAGGTAGGAGGTGAAGTTGGTTGAGCTGTGGGAAAAGTCAAAGAACCTCTCGTCTGCATACCGGTTTTGGGCGTAGACGTAGGAGAATAGGCCGTGGCCATGGTAGTCGAGGCAGACGTGGTTGGAGAGAAGGAAGTGGTTGTATTCCTGAGCTCTGACGCTGTCAGCGAGGACAGTGTTGAAGTAGTTGGGGACGGCGTCTCTGAGGTTCGAGAGGAGCTCCCGCAACGAGGGGAGTGACTCGTGATTGGTGAAACTTGTGTGTGGATGGAGGGTGGAGAGGATTGCGGACACGAAGTCGCGGCCAGGGGTGGCCGAGGCCGCGGAGGGAAGGGGATTGGAGCAGCAGGTGCTAAAGCAGGCCTTTGAGGCCTCTTTAATGCAATTTGGTGATTGCATTTGTGAGTTTTGAGTTGCCTTGTTTTCATCCTATCTCTCTTCACTCTAATTTCAATTTGCTGAAAATGAATGGCCAGGTTGTCTCTTGATCATGAGAGCTATCTATGCTTGACCAAGTCTTTCATTAATTACAATGTTTAGTTTCTAATGTGTCAAATGGCACACATTTACTACTATTAATCTTGTTACAAAGTAGTCTTTGACCAAAAAATTCTTCATGGCCTTTTTTTATTTGTCCAAAAATAAATTAAAACATTAATATGACCGATGACTTCGTATAGTCCATTAACAAATGGTGTTAAGCAAAAAGTTGATTGGCATCAATTCTTTTGTTGAATGGGAAAAAGGGCTAAGAAACAAATAAACAAATGGAAATTGTGATGTGGCCGGCGCTTATCTGTGGTGTGGTGGCCAAGAAATAGACCTTTTCCTTTTAAATTTTGTACGTTAGCCGAATTTTAGATAGGGGACCTAGAAAATTAATGATGGTACATAAGTCAATTATTTTTTAGTTTGTATCGTTTGTAATAAAGTCCCCACATGATACACAGTTTCCTGGGTTGATATCTATAATTTTCACACAGTTAGTTTTAAGTTAAAGTTCTCATTGATTGCATAAACCAAAGTAGGGGCTGGGCTTAGTTTCCTTAACTTACGTTATAAGCATGGACGAAGCCAGGAATTTATATCGAGAGGGGCAAAAGTATACGTGGGAAAAATTCAAAGGTTTTAGATGGTGCAATTAGTGAGAAATTCAATATAAAAATATTTATAGTACATAAATTATATATACGTGAGAAAAATGGAGGGGCATTTGCCCCTTCTTGATACATGTCTTCTTGATACATGTCAGATCCGTCCCTGGTTATAAGCTCATACTTATATGATGGATTGAATTGTGATTCATAATTTTATTTTAATTAGTATTTATTTAGTAAGTATGATAGAATCAGAAAATGAAATGAAAATACATAGAAAAATATAAAAATTTATAATTTAATCCTTTTATTTTCATTCATTTCTATCCACATTCCATTTCTTCATTACAAAAAGGGACCTAACATGTGTGGTAGTTGGCTGGGGAGTGGTAATGCATGAGGCAAATATCTCATGTAGGTTTGAATCGCAATTTTGAAATGAAAAAAAAAATCTGAGATTGAGAAACCCCTTAAATTAAGAATACTATATACTCATTCTGTCATTCATGAATATGCATTTTTGGTTGGGCATGAGTTGTAATACACAATTGATAAGGTAAGAGAGAAGTAGAAAGAAAAAGTAAATAACTAAAGTATTATTAATGTAGAACTGATCACACCTCTATAAAAGAGTTTCCAAATTTAGAAAATGCATATTTTTGGGAGACAGATTAAAAAAAAAGTGAATAATCTTATGGGACAAAATGAGTACTCCCTCCGTTTCCGAAAGAGTTACTAATTTCCATTTTGGTCCGTCCTCAATTAAGAGTAGCACTTCACTTTTACCATAAATGGTAAGTAGGTCCCACATTCCACTAACTCATTTTACTCACATTTTATTATAAAACCAATATAAAAAAGTGGTTCCCACATTCCACTAACTTTTTCACCAACTTATCTTTACATTTCTTAAAACCCGTGTCCGGTCAAAGTGCTACTCCTAATGGGGGACGGAGAGAGTAACATATAATACGGTAACTATCATGATTAAGAAAATCTAATTCCTTAAATTAAAAATAAATTAAAAGGTTTAAACTTCACCACTACTTAAACCTTTTATTAATAAACTAATATAAACATTTGTCACATGTCAACTAACTGTTACTCCCTTTGATCCATTGAAGATGACCTACTTTTCTTTTTGGTTGTCTCAATCATTACTAAAATAGAAACACATTTCTCTTTACTTTATTCTCTCTCTTACTTTACTCTCTCCATCTCACACACAAAATAAAGTTGCATAAATTCTCATGCCGCCTAAGGAAGGGGTCATCTTCCTTGTGACGGAGGATAGTAGATAAAGAAATCAAAAGCTGGATATTACTTCTTTCTTATTTAAAATTTTTGTGTATGTTCATAGACAAAAACAACAAAAACAAAGCCTTCAGCTGAATCAACAACAGTAGCATATAGATAAGATAAAATGCTCACATTTTAAGGAAAACGAAGAATTTCCTCATAATATACACATTTATTTAAGCAATCAAAGATCCAAAAATTTGGATATACACACCATAACCAATAAAAAATGAATGAACTAGACCTCAACTCGAAGGCATGGTTACGATACCCAAAATGAGTTTAGTAAAGAGAATTGTAGGTACAGCATGTAGCTACAATGGAACCTATGCAAATCACCAGAGAGGGAATGAGGGTGAGATTTAAGAGGTTACTCTCCCCGAAATAACCACCTATGGTGATTGTTGCATCTGCAATCACACGAGCAAACGTCCCAGCTTCTGTCGACAGAAGTCCACCATTGTATGTTCCACGAGAAAGCCTGGACGACATTACTCTGGAGAGCAGCGACAGATTGACGCCTGTAATGATCCCACAACATATCATCAACAACATTCTTGGATATATTTCGGTTATGCTATTTGTCATGTTTAATGAGATATTACCTTCCAGTACTTCAGCAGCTACAAACATGATGAGCCCTGAACAGACATATTGTGGCACGGAATATGGGACAATAAACTGGAAACTAAAAAGTATACCCAGAAAGACCACAATTTCAGATGCCAGTAATATTTGCCTGCCAAGAGATCGATCGGAATAAATATTAGCACGTTTGGCTCAAGATCACAAGTACTCGCATAAAAATGAGATTGTGCTGTCAAACACGTATGTACTATGTAGTGCACACTTGCTTTAGACGTTCCATTGATATTAGAGATAAGAAAATACCTGTCCTCATACATATTGCTTATGTAACTTCCAACAACAATGTTTATAGGAAGAACCGTAAGGCCAAGGCTGGCAAGAAAGATAGACACTTCGCTAGTTGTCCAACCAAAATAGTATGATGAGATTACACTTGATTCTGAAAGGAGGATCTCCATTGCGTATTTGAGCATGAAGTATATCAACAACTGAACCTGCAAATAGCATAGAGAATATAAACTTTTACCAGGTATATAAACAAGAGTTTTACTACTCAACATGACCAGCAAATAAAAGAGCTTTTGAAACATCAGAAGGACCAAAAATTGGTTATTGCATAAATGCATAAAGTTCCAAGTTATATGATCACGAATCACTGAAATAATCTGAAACATACAAAAAGTACTTTGGTAGTGTTGCAAAAATCTTAATATGCCCCGTTCATAAGTTTGCTCCATTTCTAGTACAACAATCAAGGGGAACTATTAGAAGTCCTCATCCAACAATATGGACATACAAGGTCACTCACCAAAATTAATTGAGAAAAGCATCTCAGTCAAAGTTAGATTCAATAGAGTAGTTTAATGTGGAGTTCGAGCCAGAAATGGAGTGCAGCATTGGAGATGAAGAGGCATAATTTTACCCTATAACTGCATCCTAATCAAATGAATTTGAATGTATCAATGCAGCAGTATTCCAGCTGCATTTTTTCATACATTACCTCAACAAGAAAAAAAAGCCAAGAACTATTATGATGCCTATGAGATTGATTGTACCCCCATTAATCAACTTTGATGGTGTTCTATGATGTGATACAAGATTGCTAATATATAATGTGTTCTGGAAGGATGTAAAACATTAAATTTTATGAGACAAGTGTCCAAAAGAATCATTAATATGACATAGATGCACTAGTTAAAAACCAAAAGGGAACAAATTGCAGGTCTTTTTTCTGAGAATATTATGCAGAAATAGGTAAGTCTAACAGCTCAAACAAACATAAGTCCACAAGTGTTTGTGTTATTATTACCTTTACAGATGGTGTGAGTAGCCTATAGGCTGCTGCTAGCGAGTTGGCTGGTTCACGTGATTCCTCTGGAGCCTCTTCACTAGCATCACATTCTTGATCCCCATCATCATCTTGCTCATGTTCTGTTGACATAAGTAATGGTTGTGCAAGTCCCTTCTCTAGCTTATCATTTTGTGCTGTCACAAACAAATGGATTATCAATTTTAAGTGTCTTTCCGTATTTGCAACTCAGTCTGCTTGTGAGCAGGCCAACACATGAAGCCAGGACAAACAGCTAAGTTAAGAATCATAAATGCTAGATGAAAAAATAAGGGCAGATCTTCAACTTAACGGAATTGCTTAGATCAGCATCAGCCAAGGCTTTGTTCTACAGGAGTCTACCTTTCCAAGTCTATTTCAATTAGGAGTCTTGCAAGTTGTATAAATACCCCCCTATGGATGCATAGGAGAGGCATGAACGGGATTAATTTGTGGCGGAAGTCTTTCCGAGGCCTCGCAAGAGGAAGGCTTTCACCTGTTTCTTTCATTGTTCTTTCAGTTATTTTATCAAAAAGGTTCATGTTCATTCATGGTCTCCTTGTTATTTCATTAAATGTGAATCGAAGCTTTTCTCTCCATATCAAAAGCACTAAATTGCAATGTACATACCAGCACTAGATTTCTCTGGGGCATCGTCGACTTCAACCTCACAAGCAGGTTCTACGAATGAGATCCACAACAATACTAAATAGCACGCCCACGCGATAGTCATTACCCAGCCAGGTAGAGTGACTTGATTAAATGTGATATTGAAGATCCTGAAATTAGTTTGAAGTAGCCCTGCAAATGCAGGGCCGCATGCCATTCCCAAAGCACTTGCACTAACAAAACCAGCAGAAGCCTGCATCCGGATTTTAAGTGGCACACAATCACTAATATAACGCCGATTAACTGCTCTTGCAGAACCCAAACTGCAATTATGCGGAAAACAAGGGGAACCATCAAATCATTAATCCCATCAATGTCAATTACTTCGAGATTAAGTACACATCATTCAGAATGCAAATGTAAGTGCCAGCTTTAAGACAGAAAATCTCATGTGTATATTATCATTCAATGTGTATCAGATCTTCACTTGAATATGGATTTTCTTTTAGGCCCGGTTAAGAAAGTTAGTAAAGAGAACGCTGAAGTCTGCTGACCAAGTAGTAGGACAAACATTAGATTTTAAGCTAGGGAACACATCAATCAGTTTCCCACAAATTGTCCTTAGGTTGTTTTAGGTTGAAGGATTTGATGATCCATTACAAATCAACAGGCTATTTAATTCATAATTTCATATGAATATGAAATTCACCCTCTTGACTTGAATGATCTTTTGCCTATTGTGTGTGTGTGTTGGGGGGGGGGGGGGGGAATCCACTATAAGGACAGACTTGAAATCTATTTCCTTCAAATCCTTCAATTTTAAATTCCTTCGTTTTTCACACAGCATTATTGTCCCTCATCTGGAAAAAAAATCTATTCCTTAATCTATATGATTTTGGACTTTGACTAGGAATCAGCAGCACTTATCAAGATATAGAAAAAGCACCTAAGATGTAGGCAATAAACATTCAGCAATTAACTCATTATAAAAATAAAAGGAAAGAGATATTAAACAAACCACACAGGCATGCTAGCATGCAAATGCTCTATATACATAAACCATACAAGTATGCAAGGAGACCGATCAATAAATAGTAAAATAAGAATAGACACAGAGACACAGGGATACCAATCAGTTACCTACCCGCAAAATACACGACCAAGCAAAAGTAGCGTTAATGACTTGGAGTCATAAGCCAATGCATACATAGCGTTTCCAATAAGGAGAACTATGCTGCTAAAGACCAAAGGTCTGAAGTATGACTTGTTAGACCAAGCACTGAAGTACACAGAAGAAAATATCTGTGCAACTGCCATTGCCCCAATTACGATACCACAGACTGTTGGAGCTGCACCAAGGCTCGTAGAGTAGTCATCTGCGGTGGGAACAATAATATATGTGTTGACCATATAAAGAAAGGTGTTTGCCAAGTTCAGAATTAGTGACATGAAATGGTATCTCTGATTGTCAATATGCTCTTCTACAACAGAAGGCAACTCGTCATGCATGATAAGTGCATGTTGGCCCAAAAACTCAAGGAAATTTGTTGAATGGGTTAATCTGTCAACAGCTGATTGTAGTGAGTCAACAACAGGCTCCTGCCGAACCATAAAAATCATAAAGAAAAATTTTTCAAGCAGTAATATATCACAAAAACAAAGAAAACTATTAAGAATAACAACACATGTATACCTGGAGTGGGAGTGCAGGCTGATCATAAATCGATAAGTAGCTTCCCTGGCGGTCCTGAAGATCAGCAAGATTGCGAGATATAGCTCCAACCACGGCACCCAAACCCTACAGTCAACAGCAATGCTGATCATGTTATGTTTAAATTACATTTTTCTTAGTTTTGGCATCATTAGTAGGCCTCATTATTGATGTTGTGATAGCTTCAGTAAAGCAGAGAAAACAAATATTTTCAGATTATCTAGGTACATTAAAAAAGGGCAAGAAAACAGAAGCAATGAGATCCATTTCCATTTAATCTTACCACATGCTTGAATACTTGCTGAAGCTGGGAATAAGGATGATTAGCACGAGTTTTGACGTAGTAGTCTGTGAATTTGTAACCAAATCGCTTATCAAACTTCTTAAGGATCTTCCTCAGACCAATGGCATTCATTTCAACAAAAAGAAGGAGCTTTAGGAGATCCTTTCCAACTTCCCTGTAAGCTTCTCGTAGCTCAGATATTTTTGATATGTCAGGTTGTTCTAGAAGAGCCTCTTGTTGTTCATTCAGCTGGGCAATCCTGCTAGCGAGTAGGCCTTGTTGTTCCAGCATAAAGAGAACAATTTTTTCTATCTGCAGTGACAGAGAGGCAATATATAAACTACATTGCTAAAGAAGTTGTGAAATCTTAAGCTTACTGTGGTGAGCATGAAAATAACCATTCATAAGAATACAAATGTCTACAAACAAAGTGTCAGAAGTCCTCTACTCCAACATATTTGTTAAAATTCTTTACTTTATTAGATCTGAAGTTATTAGAGATGACAATAAACCTACAGCAAAAACAAAGATGGAATTTGAGAGAGATAGATTACTCGTATTCAGTATTTCAGAAAACACATAAACTGTATGTGGGATTCATATAAAAATAAACCATAATCATTTCCATGTAACTGTAGATTTTCATTTTAACCTTATCAGAAATATTGTATTTGCATTATGATCCAATACTTCTGTCTAGAAACTGGTATCATTTCAATTTACATTATCTAGCTCATACCATGTTGACAGAATACATATATATATACATTTAAAAGCGAAAAGAGTTTGACGAACAGTCAAATATTTACTACTTACCTGATTATCCAGCATTCTGGAGAAATCCTTGAGAACATGGCGCCGTTCCAGTGCCCCGGCTTCAATTTGATTTGCGTACTGCTTTACTTTTTTCTTCATTAATTTGTAGTTGATGTAATATCTAAATTCCACAAAAAGTAAATCCTTTCAAGTAAAGATATGTGAAGGTAATGATAGAAATAATTATGTTCACTAACTTAGACAGCTATAGTGTACATCTAAGGTAAAGTTATCAGTTATTGTAAGGGTTTCTACCACTTCAGTAAACCAATAATTATTAACTTTTGAGAGAAGACTGAATCTGAATTGAATCAGACACATACCCTCTCCATTCTTCAATTTGTCTTTCCTTCAACTTCTTCCCAAATTCAACCATTTCCCTCTGCAACATCGCAATATTCAGGTATGAATTTGCAATACATTTATGCTAATTCTGGTTGGTAACTTTTTTTTGAAATGAAAGCATCATCCATTTCACATAATCTAAGCAATAAACATTAGAACTCACTTGAGAGAATGTCACAGAGCAACTACGCGTTCTTCAATTTGTTCTCCTGAAATTGATACATGATAATTATTAATTAGTGATGAACATTGAGCAGCATCAAATGCACAATCTGGGAATATCATGCCATTATATACAAAAATTAAAGGAAATCAAATCTTCAGAAAGTAAGACAGCAGCGAACACTCACTCACAAACGGAATCTGACTTTGAAGCAGAAGCAAACTACGTTTTCTCAGCTTCACTGCCGACTATGAGAATGATTGTGCCCAACTAAACATACATGTATTTATATAAATATATGAATTTTGTTGACCTTCTATTTAATTGGGAAAAGAATATTTACTGCAACTCCTCATTGGATTGCCACCGTTTCACAGAGATGAAGAGGTAGCAAATATTGGATAAGAATTAAAAACGTAGACTAAACTCCATAGTCCAACCTCTGATCTCTATATTATTCGTATTTTTTCTTTCAAAAATTTTACCTCCCACCAAGAAAGACCAAAATTTCATTATTTCATATATAATTATAAAAAGTTATTTATATAAAAAGTTACATGACTAATTTCATTAAAATTGTTAATTCAATAAATTCATTAAAATTTTAAATGCAATAAATTTAATGAAATTGTTATCCTCACATCACATGCTAATTGAATGCACATGCTGATAGAAAATGAGAGTTTTTAAAAAATGGAAAATGAGGCAAAATGATATTAATGGGCAGATTGATTTGCCATCTAAAGTCAAGACTATTGTAGTTGTTGTATGCATTAACTGATGCTCCATCCCATCCGGTCCCTAAATTATCCTTAATATGTCTTACATTTGACATGTCACAGTTTTAAAAATTGATTGATTTTACGAAGAAAAATTTATTAGAATAAATAATTTTACAGATCGTGTACGTGAATATTTATTTATCATGTATAGTGCGTCCTCCATTTCTTTTTCTTCGAAGTATTTTTTTTTTCTAAGATAATGTTAACGATCTTTTCAAAGACTTAAAAGTATGTGTGCCTACTTCATTTCGTATATATGTAGTGTAACAAGAAGACTTACATTATAAACTACTGTATATTTTTATATTATATCGTATACTAGTACTCAATCTTATGTCGTGTTAAAGTATAATTTTGATGTGGATTGAACTCATAAAACAAGAGATTAAAACTCACTCAAATGCCTAATCAATTGGTCGCCAATGTAAGGTCGTTTATTTTGCTACAGCTGTCAATTAATAATCGTTCTTCAAAAGATTTTTTTTTACACAGTAATCCATCCATCCCTGAAAATTTATCACTAATTTCAATTTTTATTTGTACTTAAAATTTGTCTATCTTTCATTTGTATCATTTTTGGTAGTAAACCCTACATTCCACTAACTCATTCTCACTCACATTTTATTATAAAATACTCCCTCCATCTCACTTTAGGAGTCTCATTTGAGTTCGACACGGGTTTTAAGAAATACTATAAAGGAAAGTTGGTGAAAAAAGACAATGGAATGTGGGTCATACTTTTATATACTTAATTTTATAATAAAATGTGAGTGGAAAAAAGTTAATGGAATGTAGGACTTATTACCATTTTTATGGAATATTCCAACCGGGACATCCAAAAGTAGTAAACCGGGACTCCTAAAGTGGGACGGAAGAAGCATAAAAGTAGGATCAACATATCATTAACTTTTTCAACTCACTTTCTATTATATTTCTTAAAACTCGTGTCGGATCAAATGGTGACAAATTATAAAGGATTGAAGGAGTAACTTTTTCAGTATTCTTAGTACAGTAGTTTTAACTTTTAACATCGTTCAAAAGGAAAATTATGTTAATACTACAGCCGAGCTGCATTTCGTTGTCAAATAACTATATATATTTAGTTCCCTCTATATGTGAAAACAAATTTTCGGGCATTCAAGTAAGTAAAATATATTTTGAAAATAGAGAAATTTAAAGATTACACTACTTTCGATCTACTACTAATTTTCAAGATGCAGAGATTAAGAGTAAAAACTGCAATTTATCATGAAAATGAGCCGTGGGTCCAACAAATGTCTTACAATGGACTACATATATAGCGACTTTGTGGAAGTGACCTCCTTGATGTTTGAGATGATCAAAACTTGATAATAACCACAACTTTTATCATATATTTATATTTATAGTATTTGAAAATGAATTGCAACCACAATTTTATTATAAGACAAGTAAAACCCTGACTTCTCAACAGACTGATTCAGCTCAATTCATGAAAGTGTTAATATCACTTTCAGGCATTAATCTTTTCATTTCTAGAATTTGATGTAACAAATTGTAATTGGGGGTTATCTGTTTAAAAAATTAACTTAGTTATTGCTATCGACATTATAGTAAAAGATAATGAAAGATGAAGTCATTTACAGATAGATTTGCTTATTAATAAAATCAAAATTCAGTTATAGCGCGTTAATTTTTACTTACTAGTATTAATTAAATCTTTTCATTTTATATTTAGATCTTGCCGCAGCAAATTCAAATCGTGACATGCCTCTAACAAGTCTTTAATTTAAATAATGACATTATATGCGACATTTTCTTGTCACCATGTTGACATTTGCTCAACATATATAAAGTTGCTTTAATTTGTTGCAAATGATAAATTGATAATATAAACTCTTTTAATCTTCCCATGTGGACCTTTATTTTCTTCCAAATATTTAAGATGCAATCACAAATAAAATAATTTCACTTGTTTATTTAATTTTTGCTTTGTTGCACATGCTAAGAATTAAGCTCGTTAATTTAATGTTTACTTGTTTCAACAGTGCATATAAATTAAAATGCACAGTAGTAGCTCAATCGCACGTCCATAGCAATATTTTCTTGCATATATTGTACATAATATTTTAATCAATACGTAACAAGATGCATTGAAACTTAGAAACGTATTAACAAGTACGCGAGTCGCGAGTAAATTAATAAATTAACGTGATGTTCGATTGATGATGAATGTTTATAATTATGATCTAGATTTAATTATGTTATTATTTATTAAAACAAGATGTATACATGTCCAGCAATGCACCCATTTTGTTGGATCTCATTTCAATTTTATTTGAACTGGATCACATCTCATTTCATGTAACCCAAATCAGCACTTCTTATAATGGAAAAAAAAAAAGAAATAGATTGTTTATGATCGTATCATTATTTTATTTAGATGCACCCTAGTGTTATCATCATTGTATTTTCTCACGTTAGAATGCATGATTATTTGCCTTTATTAAATAATGGTCATGTATCTATGTAATATTGTAACAGTCCAGAAATTTTAAAGATTGACAAACACAGAAAACATGTTGCTGGCTTCTAAGATTAGCAATCATTATGCGGGTTTTTACAAAACGAATAATGTTAAGTTGAAACAATGTTGTTCTTTTTCCAAATATGTAGTAGTAGTAGTAATAGTATTAAAATACGTTTTCTGAACCCTTGAGGAATTTAATTGTTAATAAAAAAATCTCAAGGAATTTGATTGTTACTATATCTAATTATATTTAAACATTGTCAACATGAAGTTGTTGTAGTATAGTGGTAAGTATTCCGGAAAGTCAATGCAGGTGACCCGAGTTCGATCCTTGCTTCATTGCAAAAAGACTGAACTAAAACTAATAATTTGTGCTCACATAAGGAGCTCATATAAGATATGTAGCATATCATTCTTCTATCTTTCATATCATTTTATATACACCTTATACCATTAGAATTAACAATATGATATTTTGTAGATCTCACTATCATCTAGCACTACATAAATAAACACTACTAACAAAAATCATAGTAGTTCACATCTAAAAAGTATAATGACTAAATGTAAACTACATAATGAAACAGTATTAAAGATGTAATGGAGGAATATCATAAATTGATCTGGTATATAATGTTTGGCGAAAGTTCATATTGGAGATGGATGCAATTAACAAGAGTTGAAGGGACTAAATAGCGAAGAGAAGGTGGCAGTTAGAGCGGGTGAGCTCAAGTGAACACATGCGCCACATGCGCCGAGGTTGAAGGGGTATAAGAGCATCCACAGCGGGGCGGACGATAGTCTGCCCGATGCATCGGGCGTACTATCGTCCGCCACTGTAGCCATGCGGACGATAGGCCTCTCTACACGCATCGTCCACGGTATCGTCTGCCTCATTACGGGTCACGCGGACGATACCGCGGACGATAGAACGCATTTTCTATTTTTTTATTTATATTTATTTTTTATATTTCTTTTATCTATATACACCTCACTTTTCATTCTAATTTTTTCAAACTTTTTTAATTAGACCGACACGATCTATAAAATTATTTATTCTAATAAATTTTCCTTCGTAAAATCAATTAATTTTTAAACCGAGACATGTCAAATGTGAGACATATTAAGGATAATTTGGGGACCGGATGGGAAGGATACAGTATCAATTAATGCATACAACTACCTCAATAAACAACATATGGCGGATAATTCAGTCTTGAGTCTTGACCTTAGATGGCAAATCAATCTGCCCATTAATAGTATCATTTTGCCTTATTTTCCATTTTTTAAAAACTTTCTTATTTACTATCAGCATATGCATTCAATTAGCATAAATATTTGATGTGAGGATAACAATTTATTAAATTTATTGCATTTAAAATTTTAATGAATTTATTGAATTAACAATTTTAATGAATTTATTGAATTAACAAATTAATGAAATTAGTTATGTAACTTTTTATATAAATAATTTTAATTAAGTAATTATAATTATATATGAAATAATAAAAATTTTGGTCTTTCTTCTTGTTGGGAGGTAAAAGTTTTGAAAGAAAAAATACGAATAATATAGAGATCACAGCTTGGACTATGGAGTTTAGTCTACATTTTTATTAAGTTGTGGGTGTGGATTAGGAATGGTGTAGGAAAAATAGATTAGGCGATCCGCTCCGTTTCACTGGCAATCCAATGTGGAGTTGCAGTAAATTTTGTTTTCCCAATTAAATAGGTCAACAAAATTCATGTAAGTGTGTTTATATAAATATATAAATCAAAACGAACAACGTTAAATATTGCGTCAAACGAGAGTGGTGCTCACATAAAGAACTCATATAAGATACGTAGCATATCATTCTTCTATCTTTCATATTATTTTATTTACACCTTATACCATTAAAATTAACAATTTGATATTTTGTAGATCTCACTATCCTCTAGCACTACGTAAATAAACTACTACTAATAAAAATCATAGCAGTTCCCATCTAAAAAGTATAATGACTAAATGTAAACTACATAATGAAACACTATTGAAGATGTAATGGAAGAATATCATAAATTGATCTGGTATATAATGTTTGGCTAAAGTTCATGTGGAGATGGATGCAATTAACAAGAGTTGAAAGGACTAAATAGCAAAGGGAAGGTGACGGTTAGAGCGGGTGAGCTCAAGTGAACACATGCACCGAGACTGAAGGGGTATAAGAGCATTCATAGTGGGGCGGACGATAGTCTGTCCGATGCATCAGGCGTGCTATCTCCACCACTTTAGCCATGTGGATGATGCCCGATGCATCGTCTGCGGACGATAGGCCTCTCGACACACATCGTCCGCGATATCGTCCGCCACATAGCGGGTCACGCGGACGATACCGCCGACAATAGAACGCGTTTTCTATTTTTTTTATTTTTTTAATTTCTTTTCTCTATATATACCTCACTTTTCATTCTATTTTTTTCACTAAAAAAATGAGATCTGACGACGATTGGTGTACCTTGGAGGGCATTACTCGGGCCTTGTTCGATTGCGTTCATGAGGCTGCGGCGGAATGCTTGGCCGAAATGGAGCGCGAGCGTGAAGCGGCAGAGCAGGTCCAAGCGGAGCAGAACAAGAGGCCGATTCGCCGTCGGAACGTTTGTCCGCCGCGAGCACGACCTAGCTCACCAACGTCTGTTCACAGACTATTTTGCGGAGGAACCATGGTGGGCCCCGACGGTTTTTCATCGCCAGTTTAGGATAAGGCGATCTTTTTCTCAGCATTGTCCACACGTTGGAGGCACGTGATCCTTACTTCCAGTATCGGGAAGATGACATCGGCAGACCCAGACTTATGCCGTTGCAAAAGTGCACTGTTTCGCTCCGGCAGTTGGCCTACGACACCAAGGCGGACATGCTCGACGACTACCTTCACGTCGGGGAGACAACTGGCCACGAGTGCCTGAAGAAATTTTGTAGGGGAGTTGTGGAGACTTACAACGACACATATTTGCAAAGGCCGACTACTGACGATTGCCAGGCCCTGATGAAGATGCACGAGACGGCGTACGAATTTTCTGGAATGTTATAGAGCATAGATTGTATGCACTAGAAGTGGATGAATTGCCTGACGGCGTGGAGAGGTCAATTTACTAGTGGGTACAAGGGCAGTTACCCGACGATGATCCTGAAGCCATCGCTGACAACCGGCTCTAGATTTGGCATGCTTACTTCGGTGTGGCGGGGTCGAACAACAACATCAGTGTCCTGAACTCCTCATATCTCTTCACCGAGCAATGAAATGGCAATGGCCCGGCCATCGAGTTCACTGCAAACGGACGCCAACATCATATGTGGTACTACTTGGCCGATGGCATATACCCGAGGTGGCCTGTTTTTTTGAAGACGATTACCTGCCCAATCGGTGAGAGGAGAGTTTTATTCGCGCAAAAGCAGGAGGTTGTGCGGAAGGATGTGGAGCGGACATTTGGTGTGCTCCAATCGCGGTGGGCTATAGTGAAGGGTCCGGCGCGGTTCTGGTACAAGGACGTCATCGCCGATGTCATGTATGTGCGCATCATCTTGCATAACATGATCGTCGAACACGAAGGTGGAAGAGTCACCGATTGGGGTGATGATGAAGCTGGATCTAGCTCCAGCAGGGCGACTCCATCCCACGTTCGAGGATTACCGGCGGGCTACAATGAGGTTCTGCTAGACAGGCCTCCATGCGCAACCAACAAGACCATACTCGGCTCATGTCCGACATGGTTGAAGAAATTTGGAACTGCCACGACCGTTGAATTTGTAGGTTTTTTTATTTCGTACTATACTCTATGAACTTTCAATGGAATGAAGTTTTTTATTCAAATTTTGTAATGTTTATTTATTCAAATAAATAAAATGCTATAGGGCGGACTATAGGACATCCCACTGCAGGTGGAAGGGTAGGAGGATAAAATGCTGATGTGATGGAGGATAGGATGCCCTATAGGGCGGGCTATAGGGCGCCCCATTGTGGATGATCTAAATACATACATGAATCAACTAATAGAGTTCGTTAGTTCACTTCAAAACACACACGCTATCTTTGAGAGGTTCTATCTTCATTAAATTTTGAGAGTTCATTGTAACCGAGAGCTAGAGCTTGAGTGTGAGCGAATTGTATCTTGTTTTCTTGTTCTTTATGTGTAAATAAAAAGTTTGAATCTTGTTCCTCCGTGGACGAAGGCTTTTTAAGGCCGAACCACGTGAATCCCCTAGTCTTACTTCAATTGTATTTTGTATTGCTTTGACATCCATCGATCGTGTTCATTATCTTCGCCCTTGAGCTCAACAGTTCATACTCCAGAATTAGACACTTTATATATTTCAGGGACGTACTAAAAAGAAAATAGTTCATAAACAGAAAATAGTCAATAGTTCGTAGTACTTTTTTGGAGGGAGTAATAATTAACTTACCTTTTATTTTCTTTATCAGTCTCTTTATTACTTTATTCTCTCTGTATGTTATTCTCTTATTTTTTCTTTCTTTTACTTTATCTATTTTTAACTTATCCATTAAACATCCATTTCTTAAATTCAACGTAAAAAGAAAAAAAATTTCAATTATGAAGAAATGGAGCGAATATAAGTTGTGAAAAAAGAATTCTTTTATACTACTACTATCATCTAATTCTACGTGTGTGCGCGTGTGTGTGTGAGAGAGGGGTGAGACTCCTTTCGTAATTGTCTCCTAAAATGAAGCACTTATTGAACTAAATTAACAACAAGAAAAACATTAATTAAACCAAGGCCAAAGATGAAGAGCAATACAAGTAATTTAAATCGATACTGAATACTAAAGAAATAAACATGTAATTAACTCACTAAATTTCCTGTCAACAAGAGGTTGAAAAACTAGTCATTATAGTCATGGGCCTGAGAAAAAAAATGGATAAAGTAGTACTCCTAGTTCTCTACCCAAACATCAAACAAAAATTCTCAAACCCACTATATTTTCCTCCTACAAAGGAACACGAGAAAGAAGCCACATAATTTCATCTCTAGCTAAGGTTTATTTGATTTCTAACTTATGATGTCTAACAACATCTCGTTCAATAGGGCATCATATACCTCAATTTCCAACTCCGAAACCACCTCCCCATTTTCTTGATCCAATCTTTTCCATTCTCCAACATTTTCCATATTTTCAAGATAAGCTGGTCTGTTCTTCTCCACCTCCCATTCCATGAACAACCCGAGGGGGTTGTGTCCATTCATCCAATCCCGAGCTATCTCTACTAACGCATCATGAAATAAGGATTCACATCCTAGTTTTTCTCTAAAAAAATCTAGGATCAACTTATCTGCCTTGGTTTTGAGGCCATAAGATGGCATGATGGCCTTCACTTGACCAAGCAATTCTATTGCCTTGTCCTCTTCTTCTATGTCTTCCTCTTCTTCTTCTTCGTCCGAGGAGGTGGAGGAATGTGGGAGAGGGGAACTCAAGGATTCATTATCTGATTCCGTTTGTGATGCAAATCGTCTAGTTAGGTTCACTGGCTCGAGCTTTGCTAGGCACTCGAATCTCTGAATCTTCTTGAGAAGTTTCTTCCTAGTTCCTATACAATGAAAGATCAAGGTTTTCATCAATCTCTTAACAATACCTACAATGATATCACACCTTCTTGTGGTATTTGCAAGTACATTGTATTATGTATACATGGCCATGTCACATATTCCATCTATATATCATAAATATTAATTGGATTGTCTCAATCTTCAATTTCAAAATTATGTATCAAGAATTCAAGATGACATTTTCACACCTAACATCAAAGTCTGACATGACAAGCCATCGTTTCGGATCGAGTATCATATAATAGCAATTAATTAAGTAGACATCAAACTCAGACATACCACATGAGATGAATCCATATGTGCCAAACATATCACACAACCTTAACACGATATATAAATTTAAAGTCGACGTATAAAAAAAGGATAAATCACCTTCCATAAGAGCGAGTCTATGTTGGAAAGGCGAAGAGACTTCATCATCTTCATCAAATGGACAGTCCAGTACAGACACTGGACTAAACTGCTCCTTCTCTTGATCACTTGTCCATTGTTTCTATAGTTCATGTACACATCACACGTAGTTAACACTAAATACCAAAGAAAATAAACCAAAAACTATATAACCTCTACTAAAAGATTCATTTATTACAATAGTTCATTAATTACATAAGTCAAGATTGCATAATTATTGAATCCATCATTGTGATGGACATTGCTCAAACTTGATTCCCTACATAAAACGCAATGTTGGAGTTTGATGTTGATGAGACAAAATGTATGTCCAATCCAACAAAGACCCACCCCTTCAAAGGGCAATTTTGTGGAATGGGAAGTTTCATTTCAGAGCAATAATGTCGCATAGTAAGCCAAATTATTCAAAAGGGAAACTTTTACACCCAACTTTTCTTATTTCGTTTCAAGTTCGCTATACTCTTTTAGGGGCCTCCCCTAGTTCTATAAATATGATACTATAACCTTCTCGAATTAAAAACTATTGGAACAAAAACAATTTACACTCTGGTTTTGTTTCTTTACTACCAAAATTCATTTTATTATATACTCCATACGCCTACTGAAATTGTATTAATAAACGTAAAATTGAAATTTCTCCAAAAGTATTTTATTAATACCTGACGGCAGTTGAGAAGTACTACTTGTAGATTATCATTCATAACATTAATCTTCACATCCCATTTAAAAATGTTTTTAAAAGTATGTTGGGCATAAATATAGTATACTCTCTATATTCCATAAAAATAGATAATTTTGTGATGGTAAAAGTTTTAATATACAATTGTTAAAGTATGAAATAGATCAAAAGAAAAAGTTATTGAAGTATTGTTAGTGGAAAATTAAACTCACTTCATTAGAGAAAACAGTTGCTAAAAATAGAAGTGAACTATTTTTATGGGACATACCGTAATAGAAAAAATGGTCAATATTTATAGGACCGAGAGATGGAATATTATTAAAAAAAAAACAACAAATTTAATGGCTATAAGACTGCATCAAAGCCCACCTAACCAAGATAAATGATTGAGTTTTCTACTACTGTATTTATTTTAACACTCATCAGTAGAGCCTTAGAGGTATGGTTTACTACCATATAAAGAAGGGAAAGTATAATCTAATTCAATGATAGGGTGTCGATAAAAATTCAATTTCATTCGTACTGTTTTGGAGTTAGAAAAAACAAATTAATCTATGACGTTATATACTCGACGAAAATGAAACTGTATTAGTCTTTCTCATTAGAGACAAGCTAATGTGAAGAAAATTAGATCTAAACGATCGTAGTGACTAGTGACTAGTGACCAATGATGAGTACTCTTAATTAGGAGCTTAATTAGGCATGTTTAATTTTTTTTGGAAAGTAAAATCCGGTTATTGAGCGCAAGTTTGATCTACGTAACCAGCTAAAATTAAGTCAATAATTAATTAAGTACTTATAGTTTATTATTCTTGTTGAAATCATGTTCAATTCAACGATTTCGCAATAGGTTGCTTCTCTTAAAAAATAATACTCCTACAAGGTTTAACGGTTGTCGCAATTGTATATTGAGCAGACTTATTTTATTTTCTTGCGAAGCCCGAATGAAAATAATTAACAATACTAAAGCGGTCAAACAAAAAAATAGTAAAAGCAAATTTAAATAATGACTGTTAGTTTAGTAGTCACAAAAACAAAATAAGTAGCCCCAAGTCCAGATTGAGTAAATATTTTATTGTTTTGTCATTTTCTTGTTAGTGTCATTATTTTTAAAATGGACAGACAAGTAAATTATTTAAAAGGCCAAGTAGCCAAGTTTTTAATTTATTTTTGTGTACATATCATAAATATCAATAAAAAATATAGAATGGTAAAACAAGTATACACACGTGTTCCTCCAGCTGTATTAATTCCATCTCATATCTCACGTTACCGAAAGTTCTAATCTACCATTTCAAATATGCAATTATTTTTATATTCTTTTCTTAAATTCAAATTTTTAAGATAGGTAAGTAGTATTCCAAAACCAATTGATTAGAAAATTTAATGAATTTAAGCAAATTATTGAAAAACTCTAACCTTTGATTGTGTTGAAGAGTTGGTATCTGAGCTTTCACCGCTGCAGGTAGTTGACTCTGCTCCCACAACGACGTCGTTTTCGTGCTGAGGTGGTAAATTTAAAATTACTCCTACTTCTGAAGAAGAGTTACCGCCTTCCGTCGCCGTGAAATCGCTGCTATCATTCGTCGTCGTGATCGAGCTGTTGGAGCGATCGGACGGCGGCTGGACGTCGTCCTCCTTCATCAGCTGATCGAACGATTTCCACTGTAGGATCTCCTCCGGCTCGGCCTGCCTCCTCCAGAAACCGCCTCTTCTAAATAGCCTCTTGGAGAAACTCCGAGGCAAAAAATTCGATTTCACCTTCTTCTTCTTCTCCGACGACTTCGCGAGGCGTTTCACGGCGGCGATGACGCTCTGGAGAGCCGAGAGAGCGGGCGGCTTCACGAAAGCTTTTTGGCTGCGCGTGTTGTCGAGCAATCGGACGGCGGTGCAGCATTGGCGGCGGGGGAATGATTTGAAGCCGTTGGATGAGCAGGAGCTCATGTCATCGAGCAGATGATCCTTCAGCAGCAACGGCGCCCTAATCGGCTTGATCAATCGTCTATCCATTGCAAAAAAAAGCTGATATCGAGAGAAATTGGCAGGCAGAAATTGATTAATCAGAGCGCATTGATTAAAAGCTGCAGGCGTTTAAATTGAATGCAGTCGGTGGAGATTATATAGTGGAAGTGAGAAAGTGAGAGGCAGCTTCTCATAAAATGGTGAAGATCTCAAGGTTAATACAAAATGACAGTAGAGTTTAGCACAAATTTGCAGAGAGGAGAGAGAAGAAGAAGCATGGATGCTTCTTCCCTGCGTTTTGAATCTCAAGTACGATTAAAAAACTAGATTTGAATTTGTGTGGATTTGCGGGTTTTTGTTTGTATGTGATTAACCGTAACATACGGTTTGGTGTGTGTGATTTACACACAAATCTCACCTGTTACTCTGTCTAATGACCAGCAATTGACCTCCTTGCCATTTTTTTATTCATTTTTGCTGCAGATTCATCATTTTCATACACCATCCCACGTGGAAATCCTATTTCTATTTTATTTTTAATTCTTTGCTATTGGTTACTATAGCCAATATGCATTCAAATCCACGGCGTGCTGAGGAGACACAGCAGCACCATGTTGTGCTCATAAACGACGCCGTTCTTTTATTTTCGTCGATGTTAATTTTTGGTTGTACAAGGAATTCGAGTATCAGGAATTGCGCAACCAATGTAATCAAATAATCAACAATATAAACTATACATAGCAGTACTAACTTTGCGATATCTTAGTACAAATAATACAAAATGTCCAACTATGGAACTTTAAATAATGTTTGATGTCTATATTCAGTAGTATATCAGAATATTATCATAATTTAAAATATTGGTTTCTGATAATAATTAATAGCATGCATTCGAAATCAACAAAACAGGTCTAATATAGCCAGTGACGAAGCCACTATGGGGTCTGGGTGCCCCCCCAGCTAGTTATTAATATATATATGCTATGATTAAGCCAAAGTTTGTGAGTAGCGAAGTTGGTTTTCAGTACAGATCAGTGGCCTTGTTTACCCGAGTTCGAATCCTATAGCCCTCAGTCTATTCTTTTTTAATCCTTTGTTTAGTTTTCGTCTATTCTTTTTTAATCCTTTGTTTAGTTTTCGTACATTTTTATGCTCCCAAATCCCAAGTTCAACTCCCCTTAGCCTAAAAATCATTTTTTTTCTTGCTTTGTTTTCTTACTCTTTTATGTCCAAGAGTTTATTTTAAGTTCCCACAGTTCAATTTATTCAACCTACAAATTATTTTTTATTCTTACACTTTTACGTATTTTCTTAGATTTCTAAGTTTCCAAGTTCAAATCCTTCGGCCTATAAATCAAAAAAGAATTCCTTATTTTATTTTCTTACAGTTTTTATGTCTAATAGTTTTACTCCCACTGCTGTTTTATTTTTATATATATGACTTTTAGTCTTATATTATAATTACTTGCATCTTATTTTCTAATGATAATAGACATATATATTTCTAGTTTCTATTATGCATTTTCTATTTTTTTCCTCTCATTATTCATCTACTGCTATATTTTTGCAATTCCCCTTTGCTCATGCTACAAAACTTTTCGACGATGCCAACACCAAAACCCAAACTTTGGACCCCCCAGTATATAATTTCTGGCTTCGTCTCTGAATATAGCAACACTATATTGAGTTAGAATGCCAATCGAGTCAGCTCAGCAGGTTTCGGGCCAACTCCTATTGGGTTGTAAGCTAATCGGAATGGAATTTTATCGAGTTAAAAGTTTTCAAACCTAACCCTGAACATTCGGGTTTCGGGCTAATCGAATTTGCAACAAATAATTGGTGTTAAAATTTCCTAATTTGCAAGATATAAAATTTAATGATGAATTGTTCGACTATAAATTATAAGAAGAAGTCAATGTTTCAAAAACATACTCCATGTAGAATCCAAATATTTGAATGATACGTCAATGGTATTTGAAGTTGTAACATGATCATTCGCTGCCACCTCATCATCTTTAGAGTCGCCTATAGAGTGCTCACATAATGGTCCACAGCATATTAGAGCGTCCACAGTGGGGGAGCCGCGGCTCTCGGCCCGGGCTTGGGCAGCCCGCGGCCCCCCACTACTGAGGCGAGGCATGCCCGCGGCTCGGGGGGGTGGACGAGAGAGAGCCGAGCGCTCGGCCAGGCCGAGGCTCTTGGGCAGGCGGCTCGGCCCGCCACTGCAAGGGCCGAGAGCCGCGGCCCTGCCCACCGGTTTTCATTTTTTTTTTTTTTTTAAAAAATTCAAAAATTATATTTATAAATACTATATTCATTCCATTTTTTTTATCTTCCTCAATTCTAAACCCTAAAAATTTCACTATCTACCATTTTCAAAGTCTACAAAATGCAAGGTGGAGATGATTCTCCCGGCTATGGAGAATCAGGATTTGGCGCATTTTCGTCTTCCCAACTGTGGAGATCGAGTCCGACCCCCCCTCCAACGAACCTGTGGAGTCCACAATCGCCGCCGCCGTGGCAACAGACACCCCAACTCCGGGGTCAGTCCTCCTCTCAGCAGCAGACGAACGTGGGTCGTCCCCAATCAGGGTTCGGCGACTACCGACCCAATATGGACGCGATCAACAACCCTTCTCAGCAATTCCAATCCTCCCAGATCCAAAACACCCAATCCCCTCTATCTGAATCTGATAGATTCACGTGGGAACAGTTGATGGGAACACCACCAGACACCCCGGTGTCCGGTACTCAAGGCGGCCGCGGGCGAAATCAAGGCGTAGGGGGGCGAAACGGCGGCGGAGGTGGGCGAAATGGCGGAAATGGTGGGGTGCGAAGCGGCGGCGGTGGTCGAAGCGCCGGCCACCGAGGAGAGCAAAGCACCGGAGGAGGTGGCGGCCGAAGTGGTCGGCGAGGCGGCGGACGAGGCGGCGGTGATGGTGGCAGCGGCGGCGATGGCGATGGCGGTGGCGGTGGCGGTCGAAGCCGGCGGTCGACCTACTATAGCAATGAAGAATCCATTGCTGTAGCCAGAGCCTGGTATGCGGTCACGACCGATTCTATAGTCGGTACGGATCAGACCGATGTTTGCTTTTGGAATCGCGTTCTCGATGTGTACAACGAATTCAAACCAGATGGAGCGTCGAGCGTACAGCTAGCCAGGTCCGGAAGAAGTTCGAAAGGATTACTAAAGCGTTGAAGAGGTTCAGTGGCATATACGAGACCCAACTCCGCCTTGCTGAGAGCGGCCGCACCGAAGCCGACGTACGAGTGTTGTCGTATCAGTTGTTCAATAGTGAATCGTGGCCGAAGTTTACCTACTGGGACGAATACCTCGTTCTGCGTGACTGCCCGAAATTCAGGGTCCTCATCGACAAAGATCCTGTCTCTGCGCCGAAGCGGACTAGACTGGGCGTCGCTGGCAACTACAGCTGTTGCAGTGACTCACGCGCCTTCGACCTGGACGATGATGCTTCGGAAGAGGAGCCCCCCTCCAGACTCTCTCGGCGCCCACGTCCGCAGGGCCAGCGTGCCGCAATCCGGGAATCTAGAACCGGCTCTCAGTTCTCCACTGCGACCTCTATAGCAATGCTGTAACATCTCGGAATTTAGAACCCTAATTAGAGAGCCCTAGAATTAATTGTTGATGACGTGGAGTCGTGAATGCATTTATTGCATGTGATGCTATGGCCAATTTGAGTCTAGGGTTTGCGTTGAAAGTTTGAAAAGTCAAACTTATTGATTTTATGATGTGGCATGTGATCTATTAAATTATGAAATTTATGTGGTAAATTAATTGTCTAAGGGTGAGTGAGAATATTAGAGAAAATTTCCATGAATATTTGTCACCCTAATTCATGAGATTTTCGACCCCCTTGAAATTTTGAAGAAGAAATTCTATTTTTTTTTTCGGATTTAATTTAATTCTTGGGATATTTATCCAAATTAAATCCAAGACCCAAATATTTCCTTTTGAAGAGAGAAAAATCGAGCCCCTTTGTTCTTGGTGATTTTTGAAAATCACCTATTGTGGGAAGGAAGGAATTATTTTATTTTAGTTAATCCCTTATTTGATTTCCTTCCATACCTAGAATTTAATTATTCTACCAAATCTTTCCATACTTCAAGAAATCTTGCCTTACCTTATTCTAGGCAATATTTAAAAATTCATGCCTTATTTAAATAGGCATAGGGACGCCTATTTCCATCCCAAGTTGGGAGAATCCTTATTTTTATTTTACTCCGTGATATTTTATTCTACTCCGTAAATTATACCAAAACAAAACCATGGCTAATTGGAGAGCCTAATTTTCGAAAACTAGGGAGATTTGCCCTAGGATCTATTTTTGTTAATTCTTCTTCCCTTCTTCACAATATTATTTTATTTATTGTGTAGAATAAAATCTTACCAAATATTCTATTCTAATTACCTAAAGATCTTGTTGAGCACTATAAATAAGAGAAAACCCCAACCCTAGACCCCAAATTTTCGGCCCCCACCATTCCTCACTCTCTCAAATTTTCTTCTTCCACACACCAATATTTTGTCATCCTTTGAGAAGAATTTAGAGTTTGAACGCCAAGATTCTTGAAGAACCAAGTCTCTACTTTGTTTCTACCGATTGTTTTTCTCTAAAAAGGTATTTTGTCTATGAGTTCTTCTTATTCTTCTTCTACTTCTTCTTTTTCTTCTTTCTAACCGATTTATCGGTCTTCTTGAACCCTCATGCATCTTGGTTGAGTGAAAGTGGGATAAAAGGGATGTGGGGATATGTTCATGTGTGTGTGTGGCGTGAGTATGTGTGTGGCGTGAGTATGTGTGTGGCGTGAGTGCGTGCGTGGTGTGCGTGTATGTGTGTGTGTCGTGTATGTGTGTGTTTGTGTAGTGGGTATTTGATGGCTAAATAATCGTGTAAGATAAACATGATCTTGATTAATTAGTAATGATAAGATAAATCAATGGAAAAGGAAAAAGGAGTTTAGAGACATGCATGAGTAAGAGTAGTATTGAACCTAATTTGTATATGTGCCTATGTGATTAAAAGGTGAACCTTTGGTTGCGAAGCAGGATATCGGAAAAGCGAAACTACTTGAAAACTAAGCAGTCGAGGTGGGCTTTACTCTAAAAACTCTCTATTATTTTATCAAAATGTTGTTTGGTGTTATAAGGGTAGTGGGTATTTGATAGCTAAATAATTCGGGTCTGAGTATGGGCCGCAAGCCCTACCAGGCTGTGTACACGATGGGATCGGGAGCCGTCCTTGCTAGTCGGCCGGTCTCGTGGGCGAAAAGTGTGGCCACACTTTCGTCGCACCATGGAATGTTTGTGATTGTTATTTTGATGAGACAATGGGGGATTATTTTGACTGGCCAGTCTATGAAAATATATTTTGTGATACTCGTGATATTTCTTTTATAACTGCTTAAAACTCGAGTTCACTTGGTAAGGGTGGCATAACTTATAAAACGTTTTGGCAATGAGCTCACTGAGTATTTCAAAATACTCAGCCCTGCATGTGTTTTCCTTATGTGCAGGTTGAACGATGGCGAGTGGTGGCGGGTGTTGAGCTTGTTAATTAATTAAGAATGGTGGTTATGAACTTCAAGTATAGTTGTGCCTTCATACATAGCTATTCTTTCTCTTGGTCGTCTTCCGCTGAATTTTGATACACTTATGAATTTGTTTTGGAATATTGACATCTTGCCTTCGGTTTGAGACCTTAGCCCTTTTCTTGTGATTTTGTTTTGGATATTTCGTAATAATCTTCAGATGTTTTAATCGTTATTTTGTGACACCTTCCTTCTTCTTTCATATTCCTAGGTTAAGTTATTGCTTTACATACTCTGATACTTCTTTCTAGTCTTTTGGTCAACACTCTTTGAATGAAACCCTAGCCTATGTTTACTTCTTTGGAGTCTGTTTGGGTAGCAGCCGCCGCATTTATTGTACCCTAGGAGGGCGGGCTGTTACAGTTGGTATAAGAGCCCCAGTTTCTTTCCGCTCTGGACCCAAGAGTCTTTTCAAACTTTAGGTTGTCCTTATAATCTTTTTGTAAACGAACTAAATGCGAAAGGCTCAACACCGCGACTCGTCTCGTTCAACCACGAAGAAAGAGGTACCAAATATTTCTATGATTGAAGTTTTATGCTCTTGGAAATTTTTGTGGAAAATGTCATTTGATTGAGAACATAGAAATCATGCCATGAGCGGAGAACATTGCTGTGCTTGTGAAGCGATGCTTCTTAAATGATGACTCTTAGGAGCTTGGAAATGTTATGAATGTGAAGCGATGCTTCTTGAATTGTTGAATGTTGTATGAGAACTTGTGAAAACTTTGAAATGCGAATGTGATTGCATGAGATTATGTTGAAATGTTGCGATGCCTAGACTTGGACTTTTGAACCTAGCATGCTCTAGATATACTATCACAGCGCTTGTACCAACAATAGAAACGTGGAATGACTAGTATAAGGCCGTTAGTGTATATGGGGATCGGATGAAACGCAAATGGAAAACGCACGAATAGTTATCTTAAGGACGAGAACCTCGGACGCGACGCTACCTTTGAACCATCACCTTTTGACTTTTATACACCTTCGCAGCACCATTTGAGATCACACACTTTCTATTCTTTCCACCTTTTGTGACGGTGCTGACTTGTTCCTTTTCCCCTTTTTGTAGATGGTTCAACCCTATCACGCTCTTATGCGTCACCGCTACGCCAAGAATAGGAACTTTCCGGTAGAACGCTAAAGGGAGCTGGAATGGGACGAAAACCAGTTCCTCTTGAACTTCGTCACCGATTTCTATGGTCATTGGCTGGACGCTTACGCGTACGGAACTACCCATCACGAGGGAATCATGCGACTTATCCATATACTACCTTCCCCTTGGAGCGAGTGGACCGCTCAAGCCTCAGTATCCTACACTTGGTTTAGCCCGCCCAAATACACGCCTCGAGGAGACTTCGTCGGCCTAATAGGAGTCTTACTTCCGGCCATGTCTGCCGCCGTTGACGGACCTCCACTCCATCCGCCAACGCAAAGGTACTCGCCAGGTGCAGCACGTCAGATGAAGTATCGCGATGACGAGGAACCGCACGTTGCTCACGTTCCCCGTAGAAGGACCCTTAGGATGCGCGTTCGGCCCCTCGAAGGATCATAAGAGAGGCCGAAGAGATGCTTACTTCGATTCCTTCGCCCCTAGGCGACGAGAAGAAAGACGAGGAGATGGGGTCGTTGATAAGTCGTATTCTAAGCCTTGGTTAATGGTCAGTATGTCGTGAAATACATGTATTATCTGCAAAACAGTTGCTTAAGTGTGCAGGATTGAAGGATCCAAGTCAGTAGGTGACGATTCGTGTGACGCAAGTGAAAAGGGCACTAGAAGGGTGCGATACTGACCAGAATGCATGCCAGAGAAAAGGCTCGAGATGGAGAAGGAGGATAGCTGGGATGATTATTTTACAAGGGTAAAAAGGTCAAAATGCGGGAGAAGTCTACCCTAAAAGCAAGGGCAAGCCTCCCTATAAAAGAAGCCATTTGGAGAGAGAGAAGGAGTTCGCGGAGTAAGCCAAGCTCGACAGTCATACTTAGTAGAATTTCCTCTAGAAAATCAATCCTTCAGCATTATCCCACCTCTCGTTACTCGCCACAGCCATGGTCACTTGACGTCCAAGAGTCTGCCGGAGAAGTCATCAGTCCGCCTTTCCAGCCAGTCGTCGTAGTAGTATAGTAGTATCATCGCCCGGAGTGGCAAAAACAATCTTAATCGCTTTCTTAGTTAAAGTTTACTTGTTTTCATCGTTAGTTATCCTGCAAACACTCATCGCTGTTGCTCTTTTGAAGTACCTTGTTAATTTACAGCTTTTACATTATGAAGTTTCTATTTCGCATGTCACTTTGGTTTGAGTTTGCTTCATTCTGCCTAGGGAAGTTAGATTTAGTTATTGCTTTCAATTTCTAAGTGTTTTCTTATCGGGAGTTGTTGATTTGAAGTTGTAGCTAAGTTAGTCAAGTTTTCGTGCATGAGTTCTTTTCTGCGCCGTGATTACCACCTTGCATGTCAGTCAGTAGAAGTAAAAGTTGCAGTTTACCGTTTAATTTAAGTTAAACATTTTAATCGATGGATCTTGAGTTTGAATTTGTGAATCTGAAGTTCAGTCATGGTGTTTGTGTTTATCTGAATTCTGTTAATACTTGGTGAAGAAGAAAACGTCAAAATCAACTTTAGTTTGAACCACTTTTACTTTTAAGTTACTTTTTACTTTTGTTCCCTACTTTTCAGAGGTACTGCCCAGATCTGTCAGAAAACCCCAGCCATCAGATACACCTTGTTGTCTAACTTTCCTCTTTTAGTAACTGTCTACTTTCCATATGTCTCTGATACACCTTGTCCCCTATTTTCACGAACACTCCCACATGTCTGTTATTTTCCCGCCTACTAGTCAGTAGGGTACTACCTTATTTCCTGTCTAGGTAAAATCTCAACCCAAGCGTGGTAGCTAACCAAACACCCAGGAAAGTCACCAGTGGCCTTGTTTACCCGAGTTCGAATCCTACAGCCCTCAGTCTATTCTTTTTTAATCCTTTGTTTAGTTTTCGTCTATTATTTTTTAAACCTTTGTTTAGTTTTCTTACATTTTTATGCTCCCAAATCCCAAGTTCAACTCCCCTTAGCCTAAAAATCATTTTTTTTTTCTTGCTTTGTTTTCTTACTCTTTTATGTCCAAGAGTTTATTTTAAGTTCCCACAGTTCAATTTATTCAACCTACAAATTATTTTTTATTCTTACACTTTTACGTATTTTCTTAGATTTCTAAGTTTCCAAGTTCAAATCCTTCGGCCTATAAATCAAAAAAGAATTCCTTATTTTATTTTCTTACAGTTTTTATGTCTAATAGTTTTACTCCCACTGCTGTTTTATTTTTATATATATGACTTTTAGTCTTATATTATAATTACTTGCATCTTATTTTCTAATGATAATAGACATATATATTTCTAGTTTCTATTATGCATTTTCTATTTTTTTCCTCTCATTATTCATCTACTGCTATATTTTTGCAATTCCCCTTTGCTCATGCTACAAAACTTTTCGACGATGCCGACATTAAAACCCAAACTTTGGACCCCCCAGTATATAATTTCTGGCTTCGTCTCTGAATATAGCAACACTATATTGAGTTAGAATGCCAATCGAGTCAGCTCAGCAGGTTTCCGGCCAACTCCTATTGGGTTGTAAGCTAATCGGAATGGAATTTTATCGAGTTAAAAGTTTTCAAACCTAACCCTGAACATTCGGGTTTCGGGCTAATCGAATTTGCAACAAATAATTGGTGTTAAAATTTCCTAATTTGCAAGATATAAAATTTAATGATGAATTGTTCGACTATAAATTATAAGAAGAAGTCAATGTTTCAAAAAGATACTCCATGTAGAATCCAAATATTTGAATGATACGTCAATGGTATTTGAAGTTGTAACATGATCATTCGCTACCACCTCATCATCTTTAGAGTCGCTTATAGAGTGCTCACATAATGGTCCACAGCATATTAGAGCGTCCACAGTGGGGGAGCCGCGGCTCTCGGCCCGGGCTTGGGCAGCCCGCGGCTCGGGGGGGTGGACGAGAGAGAGCCGAGCGCTCGGCCAGGCCGAGGCTCTTGGGCAGGCGGCTCGGCCCGCCACTGCAAGGGGCGAGAGCTGCGGCCCTGCCCACCGGTTTTCATTTTTTTTTTTTAAAAAAAATTCAAAATTTATATTTATAAATACTATATTCATTCCATTTTTTTTATCTTCCTCAAATCTAAACCCTAAAAATTTCACTATCTACCATTTTCAAAGTCTACAAAATGCTAGGTGGAGATGATTCTCCCGGCTATGGAGAATCGGGATTTGGCGCATTTTCGTCTTCCCAACTGTGGAGATCGAGTCCGAACCCCCCTCCAACGAACCTGTGGAGTCCACAATCGCCGCCGCCGTGGCAACAGACACCCCAACTCCGGGGTCAGTCCTCCTCTCAGCCGCAGAGGAACGTGGGTCGTCCCCAATCAGGGTTCGGCGACTACCGACCCAATATGGACGCGATCAACAACCCTTCTCAGCAATTCCAATCCTCCCAGATCCAAAACACCCAATCCTCTCTATCTGAATCTGATAGATTCACGTGGGAACAGTTGATGGGAACACCACCAGACACCCCGGTGTCCGGTACTCAAGGCGGCCGCGGGTGAAATCAAGGCGTAGGGGGGCGAAACGGTGGCGGAGGTGGGCGAAATGGCAGAAATGGTGGGGGGCGAAGCGGCGGCGGTGGTCGAAGCGCCGGCCGCCGAGGAGAGCAAGGCACCGGAGGAGGTGGCGGCCGAAGTGGTCGGCGAGGCGGCGGACGAGGCGGCGGTGATGGTGGCAGCGGCGGCGATGGCGATGGCGGTGGCGGTGGCGGTCGAAGCCGGCGGTCGACCTACTATAGCAATGAAGAATCCATTGCTGTAGCCAGAGCCTGGTATGCGGTCACGACCGATTCTATAGTCGGTACGGATCAGACCGACGTTTGCTTTTGGAATCGCGTTCTCGATGTGTACAACGAATTCAAACCAGATGGAGCGTCGAGCGTACAGCTAGCCAGGTCCGGAAGAAGTTCGGAAGGATTACTAAAGCGTTGAAGAGGTTCAGTGGCATATACGAGACCCAACTCCGCCTTGCTGAGAGCGGCCGCACCGAAGCCGACGTACGAGCATTGTCGTATCAGTTGTTCAATAGTGAATCGTGGCCAAAGTTTACCTACTGGGACGAATACCTCGTTCTGCGTGACTGCCCGAAATTCAGGGTCCTCATCGACAAAGATCCTGTCTCTGCGCCGAAGCGGACTAGACTGGGCGTCGCCGGCAACTACAGCAGTTGCAGTGACTCACGCGCCTTCGACCTGGACGATGATGCTTCGGAAGAGGAGCCCCCTCCAGACTCTCTCGGCGCCCACGTCCGCAGGGCCAGTGTGCCGCAATCCGGGAATCTAGAATCGGCTCTCAGTTCTCCACTGCGACCTCTACAGCAATGCTGTAACATCTCGGAATTTAGAACCCTAATTAGAGAGCCCTAGAATTAATTGTTGATGACGTGGAGTCGTGAATGCATTTATTGCATGTGATGCTATGGCCAATTTGAGTCTAGGGTTTGCGTTGAAAGTTTGAAAAGTCAAACTTATTGATTTTATGATGTGGCATGTGATCAATTAAATTATGAAATTTATGTGGTAAATTAATTGTCTAAGGGTGAGTGAGAATATTAGAGAAAATTTCCATGAATATTTGTCACCCTAATTCTTGAGATTTTCGACCCCCTTGAAATTTTGAAGAAGAAATTCTATTTTTTTTCGGATTTAATTTAATTCTTGGGATATTTATCCAAATTAAATCCAAGACCCAAATATTTCCTTTTGAAGAGAGAAAAATCGAGCCCCTTTGTTCTTGGTGATTTTTGAAAATCACCTATTGTGGGAAGGAAGGAATTATTTTATTTTAGTTAATCCCTTATTTGATTTCCTTCCATACCTAGAATTTAATTATTCTACCAAATCTTTCCATACTTCAAGAAATCTTGCCTTACCTTATTCTAGGCAATATTTAAAAATTCATGTCTTATTTAAATAGGCATAGGGACGCCTATTTCCATCCCAAGTTGGGAGAATCCTTATTTTTATTTTACTCCGTGATATTTTATTCTACTCCGTAAATTATACCAAAACAAAACCATGGCTAATTGGAGAGCCTAATTTTCGAAAACTAGGGAGATTTGCCCTAGGATCTATTTTTGTTAATTCTTCTTCCCTTCTTTACAATATTATTTTATTTATTGTGTAGAATAAAATCTTACCAAATATTCTATTCTAATTACCTAAAGATCTTGTTGAGTACTATAAATAAGAGAAAACCCCAACCCTAGACCCCAAATTTTCGGCCCCCACCATTCCTCACTCTCTCAAATTTTCTTCTTCCACACACCAATATTTTGTCATCCTTTGAGAAGAATTTAGAGTTTGAACGCAAGATTCTTGAAGAACCAAGTCTCTACTTTGTTTCTACCGATTGTTTTTCTCTAAAAAGGTATTTTGTCTATGAGTTCTTCTTATTCTTCTTCTACTTCTTCTTTTTCTTCTTTCTAACCGATTTATCGGTCTTCTTGAACCCTCATGCATCTTGGTTGAGTGAAAGTGGGATAAAAGGGATGTGGGGATATGTTCATGTGTGTGTGTGGCGTGAGTATGTGTGTGGCGTGAGTGCGTGCGTGGTGTGCGTGTATGTGTGTGTGTGTCGTGTATGTGTGTGTTTGTGTAGTGGGTATTTGATGGCTAAATAATCGTGTAAGATAAACATGATCTTGATTAATTAGTAATGATAAGATAAATCAATGTAAAAGGAAAAAGGAGTTTAGAGACATGCATGAGTAAGAGTAGTATTGAACCTAATTTGTATATGTGCCTATGTGATTAAAAGGTGAACCTTTGGTTGCGAAGCCGGATATCGGAAAAGCGAAACTACTTGAAAACTAAGCAGTCGAGGTGGGCTTTACTCTAAAAACTCTCTATTATTTTATCAAAATGTTGTTTGGTGTTATAAGGGTGGTTTAATATCAAAATGTTGTTTGGTGTTATAAGGGTAGTGGGTATTTGATAGCTAAATAATTCGGGTCTGAGTATGGGCCGCAAGCCCTACCAGGCTATGTACAGGATGGGATCGGGAGCCGTCCTTGCTAGTCGGCCGGTCTCGTGGGCGAAAAGTGTGGCCACACTTTTGTCGCACCATGGGTTGTTTGTGATTGTTATTTTGATGAGACAATGGGGGATTATTTTGACTGGCCAGTCTATGAAAATATATTTTGTGATACTCGTGATATTTCTTTTATAACTGCTTAAAACTCGAGTTCACTTGGTAAGGGTGGCATAACTTATAAAATGTTTTGGCAATGAGCTCACTGAGTATTTCAAAATACTCAGCCCTGCATGTGTTTTCCTTATGTGCAGGTTGAACGATGGCGAGTGGTGGCGGGTGTTGAGCTTGTTAATTAATTAAGAATGGTGGTTATGAACTTCAAGTATAGTTGTGCCTTCATACATAGCTATTCTTTCTCTTGGTCGTCTTCCGCTGAATTTTGATACACTTATGAATTTGTTTTGGAATATTGACATCTTGCCTTCGGTTTGAGACCTTAGCCCTTTTCTTGTGATTTTGTTTTGGATATTTCGTAATAATCTTCAGATGTTTTAATCGTTATTTTGTGACACCTTCCTTCTTCTTTCATATTCCTAGGTTAAGTTATTGCTTTACATACTCTGATACTTCTTTCTAGTCTTTTGGTCAACACTCTTTGAATGAAACCCTAGCCTATGTTTACTTCTTTGGAGTCGCATTTATTGTACCCTAGGAGGGCGGGCTGTTACAGTTGGTATAAGAGCCCCAGTTTCTTTCCGCTCTGGACCCAAGAGTCTTTTCAAACTTTAGGTTGTCCTTATAATCTTTTTGTAAACGAACTAAATGCGAAAGGCTCAACACCGCGACTCGTCTCGTTCAACCACGAAGAAAGAGGTACCAAATATTTCTATGATTGAAGTTTTATGCTCTTGGAAATTTTTGTGGAAAATGTCATTTGATTGAGAACATAGAAATCATGCCATGAGCGGAGAACATTGCTGTGCTTGTGAAGCGATGCTTCTTAAATGATGACTCTTAGGAGCTTGGAAATGTTATGAATGTGAAGCGATGCTTCTTGAATTGTTGAATGTTGTATGAGAACTTGTGAAAACTTTGAAATGCGAATGTGATTGCATGAGATTATGTTGAAATGTTGCGATGCCTAGACTTGGACTTTTGAACCTAGCATGCTCTAGATATACTATCACAGCGCTTGTACCAACAATAGAAACGTGGAATGACTAGTATAAGGCCGTTAGTGTATATGGGGATCGGATGAAACGCAAATGGAAAACGCACGAATAGTTATCTTAAGGACGAGAACCTCGGACGCGACGCTACCTTTGAACCATCACCTTTTGACTTTTATACACCTTCGCAGCACCATTTGAGATCACACACTTTCTATTCTTTCCACCTTTTGTGACGGTGCTGACTTGTTCCTTTTCCCCTTTTTGTAGATGGTTCAACCCTATCACGCTCTTATGCGTCACCGCTACGCCAAGAATAGGAACTTTCCGGTAGAACGCTAAAGGGAGCTGGAATGGGACGAAAACCAGTTCCTCTTGAACTTCGTCACCGATTTCTATGGTCATTGGCTGGACGCTTACGCGTACGGAACTACCCATCACGAGGGAATCATGCGACTTATCCATATACTACCTTCCCCTTGGAGCGAGTGGACCGCTCAAGCCTCAGTATCCTACACTTGGTTTAGCCCGCCCAAATACACGCCTCGAGGAGACTTCGTCGGCCTAATAGGAGTCTTACTTCCGGCCATGTCTGCCGCCGTTGACGGACCTCCACTCCATCCGCCAACGCAAAGGTACTCGCCAGGTGCAGCACGTCAGATGAAGTATCGCGATGACGAGGAACCGCACGTTGCTCACGTTCCCCGTAGAAGGACCCTTAGGATGCGCGTTCGGCCCCTCGAAGGATCATAAGAGAGGCCGAAGAGATGCTTACTTCGATTCCTTCGCCCCTAGGCGACGAGAAGAAAGACGAGGAGATGGGG
Source organism: Salvia hispanica (assembly GCF_029641045.1). Classification (NCBI taxonomy): domain Eukaryota; kingdom Viridiplantae; phylum Streptophyta; class Magnoliopsida; order Lamiales; family Lamiaceae; genus Salvia; species Salvia hispanica. The sequence continues at coordinate 6,355,168 of NC_142696.1, read as the reverse complement.
TCGTTGATAAGTCGTATTCTAAGCCTTGGTTAATGGTCAGTATGTCGTGAAATACATGTATTATCTGCAAAACAGTTGCTTAAGTGTGCAGGATTGAAGGATCCAAGTCAGTAGGTGACGATTCGTGTGACGCAAGTGAAAAGGGCACTAGAAGGGTGCGATACTGACCAGAATGCATGCCAGAGAAAAGGCTCGAGATGGAGAAGGAGGATAGCTGGGATGATTATTTTACAAGGGTAAAAAGGTCAAAATGCGGGAGAAGTCTACCCTAAAAGCAAGGGCAAGCCTCCCTATAAAAGAAGCCATTTGGAGAGAGAAAAGGAGTTCGCGGAGTAAGCCAAGCTCGACAGTCATACTTAGTAGAATTTCCTCTAGAAAATCAATCCTTCAGCATTATCCTACCTCTCGTTCCTCGCCACAGCCATGGTCACTTGACGTCCAAGAGTCTGCCGGAGAAGTCATCAGTCCGCCTTTCCAGCCAGTCGTCGTAGTAGTATAGTAGTATCATCGCCCGGAGTGGCAAAAACAATCTTAATCGCTTTCTTAGTGAAGGTTTACTTGTTTTCATCGTTAGTTATTCTGCAAACACTCATCGCTGTTGCTCTTTTGAAGTACCTTGTTAATTTCCAGCTTTTACATTATGAAGTTTCTATTTCGCATGTCAGTTTGGTTAGAGTTTGCTTCATTCTGCCTAGGGAAGTTAGATTTAGTTATTGCTTTCAATTTCTAAGTGTTTTCTTATCGGGAGTTGTTGATTTGAAGTTGTAGCTAAGTTAGTCAAGTTTTCGTGCATGAGTTCTTTTCTGCGCCGTGATTACCACCTTGCATGTCAGTCAGTAGAAGTAAAAGTTGCAGTTTACCGTTTTATTTAAGTTAAACATTTTAATCAATGGATCTTGAGTTTGAATTTGTGAATCTGAAGTTCAGTCATGGTGTTTGTGTTTATCTGAATTCTGTTAATACTTGGTGAAGAAGTAAACGTCAAAATCAACTTTAGTTTGAACCACTTTTACTTTTAAGTTACTTTTTACTTTTGTTCCCTACTTTTCAGAGGTACTGCCCAGATCTGTCATAAAGCCCCAGCCATCAGATACACCTTGTTGTCTAACTTTCCTCTTTTAGTAACTGTCTACTTTCCATATGTCTCTGATACACCTTGTCCCCTATTTTCACGAACACTCCCACATGTCTGTTATTTTCCCGCCTACTAGTCAGTAGGGTACTACCTTATTTCCTGTCTAGGTAAAATCTCAACCCAAGCGTGGTAGCTAACCAAACACCCAGGAAAGTCACCACAGTTATCTAAACGTGTCCATCCTCGTGGGATTCGACCCTTATCTCCGCTATACAAATCAGTAGAAGTGGGTTGAGGATATTTGTTTGAAGTCAGGTCTCGGTCGTCGTATCAACGACTCAGCTGGGTTGGGAATCTCTTCCTGATCAGTTGGATACACTCCAATTTCACATGCGAAACCATCGAGGACAAAGAACCGTGCACTCCAAAATGGCGCCGTTGCCGGGGATGGATGGCGTTTATACCTGTTATTGTATGTGATCTTTTTGGTGTACATATTGTTTATAATTTTTCTTTTCTTTTTATTTTCAGTTCATGAGAAGTGGCTCGGCTCCTGGCCAGTGGAGACCAAGGATACTTCCCAGAAGAACAATACTCGTTACCACTCGTTCTGGCCTGTCGACAGCACTGTCCGACCTGGGCACGAGTAGCGACAAAGAAAAAGAGGAGCTAGAGTACCAGCTCCCGGAGCTTCCACCCCAACCAGTAAGGACACTAGTGAGGATGGCAGACCATGGTGAGGACGATCCCGAGCTCGCGACACTTACCGCACATGCTGACGGAGATCCCCCACAAGCCATAGTGGTCACCCCAGGCCAGACCGCCTGTGATGTGAAACCCCACGTTATCGAAATCTTACCGAAGTACTGTGGGAAGAGCTACGAGGGACCATACGAATTCTTAAATGAGTTCTGCAAAATCTGTAAGGCACAGAGGCGGCCAGCAGGAGCGAGCGAGGATGATTACAGACTGAAGGCCCTGCCTTTTGTCCTAAAAGGAGAGGCCAACACTTGGTTCATGCGCCTGCCAGCCGACTCCATCAATACATGGGCCGACTTCAAGTCAGTATTCCTAGCCGAATTTTTCCCATCTTCGAAGACAAGTGCATTGAAGAGGAAAATATCGTGCATAAGACAAGAATATGATGAAACCCTGAGCGAGTACTGGGAGAAGTACATGAGCCTTCTGGAGTCATGCCCCAACCATCGCATGAAGGAGATAGAGTTGCACCACACTGAGGGGATGAACAAAGAAACCAAGGATCTGGCAAATTCATCGTCTGGAGGTGATTTCACCCAGTTGAGAGTGAGTGAAGCCAAAAAGGTGCTACGCAAGCTGTTGAATACGAAGAAGACGTACGACAACGCGAGAGATGGGTACAGCAGAGAAAGGGTAGCAAGTGCTTCGGCTACTGACCAGGAGGAACGGATGGACTTGAAGATGGAGGAATTAAAGAAGGAACTGCTGACTGCAATCAAACAGAACACTCCACCACCTTCTCCAACTGGAGGCCAAGAAGCCCCAGCACTACCGTATGATCAGCCGGACAACTCGCCGGATGTGGAGCAAGTGAATGCCGCAGGTTACTACAATTCCAAAGGAAATTGGATTCCGGGGAAACAAAGAGATGCACCATGGAGGGACCACCCAAATTTCCGATGGGGAGATGGGAATCAGAATCAGAACCAAAATCAGGCTCCAAATCAACCCAACCCCCAACCGAACCAATATCCCAACCGCGGACCAACAAACCTTGACTACCAGTCTAACTGGGTAGGAAGAAACCAGCATCCTCAGAACCAAAACTCTCAAAACCAGAACCCGAACCCTACCTATGTGCCACCCCATCAGCGAAACTACCAAAACCAAAACCACAATCAAAACCAGAACCAGAACCAATTTAACCCAGGGCCTCAACATAACACCCACCACCAAAACCAAGGTCAGTACCAGCACAACCACGATCAGTATAACCCTTCTGCCCAGTATAACCAGTACCCACCGAACCAAAACCAACAAAATTTCTCAGGCTACCAGTCAAACCCACCACCTCAGTATAACCAGCATCAGAGCTCGAGCCAATTCCATCACCCAAACAGGTCGAGGAGGTCCGTGGAGGACATGATGGGAGAAGTGCTTGCCTCGCAGCAAAGCATTAAAAATGACTTGCAGTCCAGTAATGAAACGATGCAAGGAATGCAAACTGCCCAGAAGGAGCATAGGGCAAATATGGATATGATGAACAGGCAGTTGGCCCAGCTCGCTAACTCAGTGGGCGAAATGAAGGGGAACTCAGGGAAACTCCCATCTACAGTCCATGTACCGGAAAAGGCAAATGTGAGCAAGATTACACTGCGGTCCGGAACAGCTTACAACGGACCTCAGCTTAAGAACCCTGTCAGGGAGTCTAGTGGAGAAGGGGTGCTGAGCGACGTCATCCCAGCGGAAGAGCTCAAGAGGCCTCTGCCTCAGATGGAGGATCGGTTTTTTCTAAACAAGGAGCCTACCGTGGAAGAAAAGGAGGGAGAAACACAACATGGGAATGAGCAACCGGGAGGGGTAATACCCACATCAGACCCTCGAACCCAGGAGGCTCAAACGGGAAATCCACAAGGATTGACTGGAGAGGCTAAAGGAGAAAAACCGTTTCCATACCGGTTTGTGACGAAAAGGAAGAAGGAAAACCCTGTGGATTTCATGTCAATCTTTGGGAAGCTGGATGTCACCATACCATTTCTCCAAGCCGTGAGACTGCCCCCCCTGGGGAAGTTTATAAAGGAGTTCATAGCTGGGAAAGCCCAGGAGGACGGAAAGATCATGGTAGAGGGAATAGCGTCAGCGATTGTACAGGAGAAGCTACCACCCAAGAGAGCCGACCCAGGTATGTTCACCTTATCCATAACGATTGGAGATGTGAAAATCGAGCATGCAATGTGTGATTTGGGAGCATCTATCAATGTTATGCCGTTATCTATTTATAATCGGTTAAAAGGGGTAAAATTGTCAAATACTAGGGTGTTAATCCAACTGGCTGATAGGTCATGTATCAATCCTGAGGGTGTGTTAGAAAATGTGTTGGTCAGGATACAGAACTTTACTTATCCCGCAGATTTTTATGTTATTAAAATGAGTGAACCAGAAGCTAGGGAGTCTAGCGGGATATTGTTAGGAAGACCATTTTTAAGAACAGCTAAGACAATTGTGGATATGGCCGAAGGGACAATATGCATTGACTTTAATGGTGAGAAATTTATCTTTGACATCAACGAAGCCATGAAGAAACCAATAGATTCTGAAAATCTATGTTATGTTGATGTAATTGACCCCCTAGTCCAAGAATTTCTTGAGACCGAATTATTGCAGGAAAAGCTCCAAGCCTTGATTGTGTATGCCCAGGCTGATGTGGAAGCAGCCGCATGGTGTGATCTGATCAGTAGCCGAGGGTTGACTGACGAAGAGATCGAGGAAGCAATTATGGAATTCTGTCAGAAGTCAGAACTAGCAGGATCCGTAGGGGCCGTGGTACCGGCCAGTATGGAGGAAAAATCAGATGCTGAACAGGAACAAGAGGAGGATTCAAAGAAGAACCCTTTACCTACAGACACACTACCCCCGCAAGTGGAGTTGAAAAAATTGCCGGCAAACCTTAAGTATGCCTACCTAGGGGAGGAAGACTCATTCCCCGTAATCATCAACAGCGGGTTGACTGAAGAACAAGAGGCAAGACTACTGACCGTGCTGAGCAAAAACAAGAAGGCTATTGGATGGAGCCTTACGGACCTGGTAGGTATAAGCCCGGACGTCTGCATGCACCACATTAGGCTAGAGGATGGAGCCAAGGTGCATAGGGACTCTCAAAGAAAGGTGAACCCAAACATGCGAGAAGAGATACTGAAGGAAATCTTGAAGTTGCTCTCACTGGGCATTATATACTCGGTGCCAGACAGTGAATGGGTTAGCCCAATCTATATGGTCCCAAAGAAGTCAGGGATCCAGGTAATTAAGAATGAGAGGAATGAACTAGTGCCCACCAGACTAGTTACTGGTTGGCGAATGTGCATAGATTACCGAAAGCTGAACGCTGCAACCAGGAAGGACCACTTCCCCCTGCCATTCATCGATCAAATGCTGGAGCGACTGGCTGGGAGGAAGTACTTCTGCTTTTTGGATGGGTACAGTGGATACTTTCAAATTTATGTGAACCCGGAGGACCAGGATAAGACCACGTTCACGTGCCCATTTGGAACCTATGCGTATAGGCGTATGCCATTTGGCCTATGCAACGCCCCCGGTACTTTCCAACGGTGCATGATGAGCATATTCTCGGACTTGATTGAAGATTGCATAAAGATCTTTATGGATGATTTCACTGTCTATGGAGACTCTTTCGACTCGTGCTTGCAACATTTGGATATGGTGCTAGGAAGGTGTCAAGCAAAGAGTCTGGTCTTGAACTTTGAGAAATGCCACTTTATGGTTACAGAAGGAATTGTCCTAGGACACGTGGTGTCGGAAAAAGGAATCCAGGTGGATCAAGCTAAGGTGGATGTCATATCCAAACTACCCTTCCCTACTGATCAGAAAGGAATAAGAGGTTTCCTTGGCCATGCGGGATTTTATCGAAGATTTATCAAGGATTTCGCCAAGATTGCCCAACCACTCACCAGGCTTCTCCAGAATGAGGTGGAATTCGTCTTCGATGAGCATTGCAAGGCTGCTTTCAACCTCCTTAAGGAAAAATTGATTTCTGCACCGATCATTCAGGCTCCTGACTGGGATCACCCTTTCGAGGTGATGGGCGATGCTAGTGACTATGCAGTGGGGGCCGTGCTGGGTCAAAAGATAGACGGAAAAAGGTACGTGATATTCTATGCATCAAAAACCCTGAATCAAGCCCAACGAAATTATGACACCACCGAGAAGGAGATGTTGGCGGTTGTCTATTCATTCGAGAAGTTCAGGCAGTACCTACTGGGATCCAGAGTCATCGTCTATACTGATCATGCGGCGATCAAGTATCTCATTGCGAAGAAGGAGTCAAAGCCCCGACTAATCAGATGGGTGCTGCTTTTACAAGAATTCGACTGGGAGGTAGAAGACAAGAAGGGAGTTGAGAACAAGGTAGCGGACCACTTGAGCAGAATAATACAAGAAGGGAACAGTGAAGATGTAAGGGATCGATTCCCGGAAGAGCATTTATGTGAAGTAATTTTCTCCGCAAGGAAGATCAATTGGGAAGAAGTGATGAGACTTACTGGTCAGGACGCAACAACCAAGGGTAAGGAGAAAGTGGGATAGGAACCCTGGTATGCGGACTTGGCAAACTACTTAGTAACAGGAGAGCTGCCAATGGTGCCAAACGTAACAAAGGCTCAGAGGATGAAGATCAAGAGCGAAGCAAGGTATTATTTCTGGGATGACCCATACTTGTGGAAGGCAGGAGCAGACCAGGTCATTAGAAGATGTGTTCCTGATTGGGAGCAACGGGATGTACTGACGCACTGCCACTCCTTGGCATGTGGAGGGCATTTCGGGCCTAGGAAGACTGCCAGAAAAGTGCTAGATAGCGGATTCTACTGGCCAACCCTGAATAGAGATGCATACGAGTTCTGCAAGGGTTGTGACCGTTGCCAACTGACCGGTGGAATCTCCGCAAGAGATGAAATGCCGCAAGTTCCAGTAATAGTTTGTGAGGTGTTTGACATCTGGGGTATGGACTTCATGGGTCCTTTTCCCTCATCTTATGGGAACTCCTACATCTTAGTGGCAGTTGACTACGTGTCGAAATGGATAGAAGCCAAGGCCACAAGCACTTGTGAATCTAAAGAAGTCACAAAGTTCCTCAAGAGTCATATATTCAGCCGGTTTGGGATACCAAGAGCAATCATCTCTGATCAAGGGACTCACTTCTGCAACCGAACGGTCGAAGCATTGATGAAGAAGTACGGAGTTCATCACCGCCTATCCAGTCCTTACCACCCCCAAGTCAACGGGCAGGCGGAGATCTCAAACAGGGAAATAAAGAGCATTTTAGAGAAGACAGTCAACCCCTCCAGAAAAGATTGGAGCATAAGGTTGGAAGATGCTCTGTGGGCATATCGGACAGCATACAAAACTCCTATAGGGATGTCCCCCTATCGCATCGTCTTTGGGAAAATGTGTCACTTGCCAGTGGGAATTGAGCACCGAGCTTACTGGGCAGTACAACAGGTTAATGTGGATGCTAAGGCCTGTGAAGAGGAAAGGAAGCTGCAACTGCAAGAGCTGGAAGAGCTCAGATTGGAGTCATTCGACTCAGCCATGTGGTACAATGAGAAAACAAAGATGTGGCACGACAAAAATCTGAGAACCAAGGATCTTCAGGTTGGTCAGAAAGTACTATTCTTCCAGTCAAGACTGAAGCTGATGCCTGGGAAGCTCAAATCCAAATGGGCAGGACCTTATATTATCACTGCATTACGTGCTAATGGAGCGGTCGAGATTTCAGGGAGTATCCCTAACTCTGAACCTTTTGTCGATAATGGACATAGATTAAAAATATATAGGGAAGAAATTCCACTACACTTTAAGAGCATCTAAATGACCAGTAGGAAAGGGATTTGAAGTTCCGCCTGGTCGACGTCATATGTGATGTACTTAATGACCAGGTAAAACTTCAAATACCCTTAGTAATGATGTAAATACTGTAAATATTTGGTAATTTAATTTAAGTCAAGAAAGAAAAAAAACAACGAAAAGATTTTTTTCTCGGATCTTAAATATTAATTCGGAGTTCGTACTGACCACGAGGATGCCACTTAGGTGAAACTCTGAATTATATTAAAGAGCCATTTATTTACTTTTTCTATTTCTAGCTAATTGAGAAGAGGGAGTTGAGTAAGTTTGAATTTTGGGTGTGTTGCAGCTTTACAGGCGAGTGCAGAGACTGGGAGGCGCGTGAGGCAAGGACGTGACAAGCAACGTCCAATCGGCTGCCAGCAAGCACAACCACCTCCCACACGAAGCGTCTCAACCGAGCGACCGCCTGCAACCGATCAAAACCCTCAACTGCCCACCACCCTATAAAACACCCCACCGCCTACTCCCTTCACTTTACAAACCCTCACCTGCACTCTCTCTCCCACAACCGCAACCCCCACTCTGAAAAACTACCACACACTAAAGAAACCGCTGCAAACCATCACCGGTACAGCCATGGCAAAGAAGAAGGCAACCATCAACCGGGCATCTACCGCCGGCGGGGCCTCGTCTGAACTCCAGCCAGCAGCCGAATCGAGGCCGCCAAGCCCACGACGATCACAACCACCGCCGACAACACAAATTCCGGCGATGGTTCCTTTAGACGCACTGGCGGCGTTTCTAAGCCAACAGGACCCCAACAGAGACTGGACAGCAACCCGAGCCGGATTTGGCTTAACCGGAGGAGTGCCGGCGACATCAAACCCTACCCCAACCACAACCACAGAAAATCCACCCACCACCACCCCAAAAACCTCAATTCCAACGTCCGAAAATATTTCCCCAACAATTGCTGCACAAGCAGAATCCTCCCACCCTTCTCTCATACACCAAACAGAGCCGCTAGACGTCAGCCCTCTTTCCGCCTATCAAGATCCCAACTGGGGAGAAGAAGACAAGGAGAGTGGAGGGGGAGCAAGCGAGAGCGAGAAAGGTGAAGCAGAGGAGATTAGGGCCACTGAGAAAAAAATCGATGTAGCGGAGGAGGAGATAAATCTGAACGAGACGGCCAGGAAGCAAGGGATAATGACAGAGGAAGAATTTCAAGCGGTTTTAGGCAAAGGGGATCGAATCGTGGTGAACCCTGAAGGGGTGGCTGAGGTACTGGACCTCGCATCTCAGGCAGTAGGAAAAGAGGAAGTAACAAAGGAAGCGGAAAAGTCGGAAGGGGTGGTCCGCAGATCAGTGGAGGAGAGGATAGACGAACAACGGGAAAAGGCAGAACAACCTAAGGAGGAAAGCCAAGAGCCAGAAACACATCAAGAGGAAGCCTCAGTGGTGACTAAACCCAAGCCAGTAAAGAGGAGGCTAGTGTTGAAAAACGACCCCAAGGCGGAAAGTCAGAAACCCCAAAGAGTGTCACAGAGATGTTTAGGGAAGTGGACGTCCAACAAGGCAGGAGCAAACACCGCAGCAGATGCAGTGGAGGTTTCGAGTGATGATGAGAAGACTACTCCTACAAAACCTGGGGAGGAGCCCTCGAATGCTAGCCAGGAGGACACCCAATTGGCAACAGGGACAGTATCAGCAACGCCGACTGACCAGGAGGAGAATACTGACAAGGTGGCTGAGGGTCTGGACCTCGCATCAGAGTCAGTAGGTCGGGAGGAGACAACAAGAAGTAATACTAGTGCCCGCATGGTGGCCGAACCTACCGCCCAGGAGGACACTTCAACACAAGCCGACGAGAAGGCAGAAGCAATGGATGTCGAAGAGACTAAGTACACTCAAGAAAGGAAGAGGAAGGGGAAGGCCCCTGTCAAGAAGAAACAAGTAAAGAAGAAGCAGCGCACTGCCAATGCAAGCATAGTGATCAGAGAGCCAGAAGAGAAAGAGAGATCGAGTGACACAGACTACACTTCCAGCGAGGATTCTGACTCAGAGAGTGATATCTCTCTGGAAGGAGAAGACTATCACGAGCAGCAGCTCCCAGACAACCACTTTGAACTAGTCCACCCTCCGGTAGAAAGGATCGTGTACAGGCGGTGGAGGGTAACGCTCACTGATGAGCTCATGGAGGACATGAAGCACTTCGACACCCAAAAGCTTCAGGACGCATTTGACGACAAGGATGACAGTAGCAAACAAGTCAAATGCGGAAAGGTACTCCATATACCCTCTTTGGATGAGTTGTCTGTTCATGATTCTTTCCTAGCCAGTATAGAGGCATTGGGCTTTGAGTGGCTGTTAGATAATAGGGACCCAGAGATATTTGTGAGATTAGCAAAGGAGTTTTTCACCACGTTTAGGTTTCAAGTAACTACAGACCTAGACGAGGTGTTAATCTCCTTTAGGATATTCGGTGGTGAACTGTCGATGAGTTTGACAGAGTGGACTGTCAGATTGGGAATGTGTAGCCTGGAGGAGGCTATAGGTCCGGACTGGAGAAGCCGTGAGAGGGGGGTACCGAGGTGACATGTAGAATTTGAGCCCCAGGAAGCCTGGGAGGAGCTAACCCACCCCAACGCTGGCCAGTTCGCCTCCACAAAATCCAGATCCACCCACTTCAACAATTCCATGCTAAGATTGGTGCAGCTTTACTTAGGCTACAACCTGCTGGGGCAGAGTAACTCAGCCGCCAGAACGTCCATGACAGAATTGTACCTAGTGTGGTGTGCTAAGCGTGGAAGAAAACTACACTTGGGATTTTGGACAGCCTACCGATGCCATCTAATAGCCACCTACCCAGCCAGAAACTTGTCCCTCTGCAACATCCTAGGAGCTTTCGTGCGCAACAACTTGGTATAGTACAGAGAAGGAGTACCCCAATTCTACCCAATGGGAAAAGCCCCTGGGGGAAGGGCACAACAAGGCCAAGAGGTGCAAGCTGCCCCGATCGACCAAGCACAGAGGCTGAGGCAAGAGAATCTGGAGCAGGCAGTGACTGAGCTGGCTGAGGAGAATAGACAATCGCGGGCAGAGATGGCGAAATTGACAGCCCTAATGGAGAGCGTACTAAAGGAGTTGGCAAGAAGAAAAGCAAGCAATGAAGCTGGACCAAGCGGACATGGAGGACAAGAAGCTGGAACCACCGGACCTGAGGAAGAAGAAGGTGATGAGCAGGAGGAGGACGATGACAACCAACCGGACCTGCGGAGGAAGAACCAACGGACCCACCTGCACAGACCCCTGCACCACGAAGGAGCAGGAGGAACATCTAACCGAACCACCCCCAACTGACCAGTTAGTTTTCTTTTTATTTTTTTTTTAAGTCTTTCTTTTGTTTATGTTTTCGTACTTTTGTTAAATAGGTAGATTTATGTGTTTTAATTGTATGCAAACCCCATTCATAACACTTAGCCTATTTAATAGTCTAAGTGTGAGAAGTAAAGGGTTTGCTATGTTTATTATGTTTTTCTTTGTGTTTTTCCGTGAGCATGATACCTCACACTTAGCCTACTGCGTAGACTAAGCGTGAGGAGTTATATGTTTATACTTCATGTTTGTAAATATATAGCTCTGTTTTGTTTATAGATATAGGTATATGTCTGAAACTCTTCCACTTAGCCTATTGCATAGTCTAAGTGTGAGAAGTTTTTAGATATAATATGTGTTTGTTATAAGTGTGTGTCCGTCATACTAGCCATTCCCACTTTTCACTTCACAGCCCGTATCTGGGGCAGACACTTCATGTCGGAAAACGGAAACCACCCCCTCCAGTAACCCCATAGTCAGTATAGATGATGCGAGTGTGAAGGAAAAACCCAACCCTTAGGTCAGACACGAAAGCCCTCTTAAAAGGTGAGTTAAAGTCCTAAGGTGGAACCACTTTCCACTAAATACTGAAAAACGAAGAGAGGCTACCACATGATGTCTAGGGCAAGGTGACCGCGTGTAGCAAACCCTGAAGGCAGTAGGAAACCCCCCTCGCAAAAAAAAAAAAAAAAAAAACCTACCCTTAGAACCCCATTTTCTAGCCTGACTTATACCCCGAAATAACCCATCAGCCACTAGAACTGTGTGCGTGCAAGGCATAAGGCAAGGAGGCAACTGCCCAGGAGGACATACAAAAGGAACCAGCTGAAGAAAAGAAAAGCAAAGAAAGAAGGAGAAAATCGATCTGGAATTTCCAGGTCCAAAAAATAAAGAAGGAATAAGGGTGGCAAAGCCACAAAGAAGAAAATTGAAGAAAATGGTCGCAGATACTTGACCACAAAAAGACGAAGGAGGAAGAAGGAATAAGGGTGGCGAAGCCACAAGGAAGCTACTGACCAGTTGGAGGCCAATGTCAGAAATTGTCCGGCCGAAGAAGAAGCCCTAGCAAGAAGCCCGAATGCACACAGTTCTCCCTCATCAAAATAAATAGTTAGTTTTTGAACTTAGAGCCTTAGGGACAACTACCCCAAACGCTACAAGCCACTAGCCCCATTACAAGCCTTAAAGACCTTCGGGAGCTGCATGTGAGATCTGAGTCCGAAACATCTGTGGTTTAGCATTGAGAGAAAACAGTCCTAACATCCCCTGTGAGGAATGAGTGACTGAGCGAACCCCGTGTTTGGCCTAGGATTGGGTGATCTTGACAAGCAGATATACTGACTGGGGAAGAAAAGGGGGGCGGCGGAAGTTCAAGGCTGCCTAAGGCCGGATTGCACCTGATCTCGAGGGGAAGGGTGGTTGAAAATATAGCCTGTTCTATGTGTTTAAGTTAACTATATGTGTAGGTGTTTGTGTCGTTAGTGTTTTCTTTTCTTTTGCGTCAGAGTCTTGAGTCTAGCTAGGTAGAGTCGGTCAGGGAGAGTAACCAGGCTCGAATTCGACTTATTTCTTTTTGTTTGTCTTCACGCTTGAGGACAAGCCTGTGGTAAGTGTGAGCAGTTTGATAAGTCGTATTCTAAGCCTTGGTTACTGGTCAGTATGTCGTGAAATACATGTATTATCTGCAAACCTCTTACTGGTTATACAATTCCGTTTTCTATTTAATACCCGTTTTGTTTTTACTTTGTTTCTTCCCTAAGTTAATCATGATGCTTCATAATTGAGTGACACAATTATGTATGATTCAATACAACTTGCTTCATAACTGTGACAGAGTTCTAGCGAGTTAGATCCACTTAGTAGACACTACAGTTAGCTTCCTTTAATACGGCACTGTTAATTGAGAGTGAGGACTTTTCAAGGGTCTTAGGAGCTTTTTGGAGTTACGTGTTAGGATTGACAACCCTAATGTTAGTAATCAACGTTTGTATCGCATGAGTATAAGCTAGGTGACTCGTCCTTTCAAAGTATTAACTGTGCTAGGGTATTGTAGTTTGGAATTTATATAACCATAAAAGTGAACGCACATCCCTGGGATTCCCCTTATCTCTATACTTTTCTCTCCGTGATTTGCTTGCATTTAGTTGTTTACTGTTTTTAATATTTACTGTTTTCAAAAAGTTACAAAAAATTCTTGTTTCTCCAGATAGTAATTGAGTTCTAGTAGAAGATAGACACTTTGTGTACATCTTCCCCGTGTTCGATACCCGGTACTAACCTTTTGCTATACTATACCTACTCTGTATACTTGCAGGTATTTATAGTGCAAATAAAAAGTGCATCAGCAGTTGCCTTTCCTCTTGACCAAGGGATTTCTCATTTTCCACTGGAGCATGCGGATTGCATTTCTCGATCGCACTTAGCAAGGCCTTTTCCAGTTTATCGATCCTATCTTCCACCTTCTTGTCTTCTTGATCCATCACTGCATTAGCTGATCCTCTCCTCAATATGCTTCGCGGGTTATCATAGGCCTTCTTTGCCTCAATCAATCTCCCCAGCGTTTCCCTGGCTTCACTTGCTTTGTTCTTAGTAAAATTCCCCCGCTCGAGGAGTTTATCAAGTCCTTTGATTCAGGGTTTGCACCTTCATAGAACAAATAATAAGTCTCCGCTTCTATCATCCTGTGGTTTGGACAAGCATCCAGCAGCCCCTTGAAGCGGGACCAATAAGAACTTAGGGACTCATCGTATTCTTGTTTGCACTCCTGAATCTCCTTCTTCAAGGCATTCGTCTTATTAGATGGAAAAAAGTAATCCAAAAATTCCAGTTTAAAATCCTTCCACGTGTTGATCGAGTCCGGTGGAAGCCTCAGCAGCCAAGTGTTCGCCTCCCCTTTGAGAGCGAACGGAATTGCTCGAAGACGGTAGTCCTCTTCTGTTGCCTCGTTGGGTCGCTTCTGAATGCTGCATAGTTTACTGAACTCGTTCAGAAATTCATAAGGGCATTCTTTCCTACGCCCAGAGAAAGTAGGTAGAACTCCAAGCACATTTGTCTTGATGTCGATCGACCTCCGTCGTGGATTCGAGACTATAGCATGAGCGGGTTCACCGTCAAGATGTGCGGTGAGCGACCCTATTTCCGGATCGGGGTCTAGTAGATGAGCCATATCTGGGTCCTTCTCCTCCTCGGTCTCGGAATGCTCTGGTTCGGTTGATGTCCCTGGATTCTCCTCTGTCGATGAATTCCACTCCTTTTCACTTTCTGACTCGAACGGGAATGGATCTTCCGTTCTCAATCCTGATCTAGTAGTGATGGTAGATGTGGATTGCTTGATTCGCCACTCGTACTGGCCACTCCCTGATCCAGATGAACTTGCCCAACTTCCAGATTGGAAGCCCGCTTTCATAAACTGTCAGGGAGAAAGAAAATAACAAAAATTAGAATATTTACACCAAATCCTTAATACAGCAAACGCCATCCATCCCCGGCAACGGCGCCACTTGAAGCTGGTCGGGATGTGACAGTACAAGTGTAGTGTGTGTGCAGTGTTGCGATATTCAAATAAGGTAGGTTCCCCAGATCCAGCAAGTCCACTAGATCACTTGGTCTAGGAACTCGTAGGTTGTGCGGAATCCCGGTCGTCGGACACACAAGTACTTCCCCGCTTCAAAAACCCTCAACCACTTTACTAAACCTAGTATAAGGAAGTAGGGATCGATCCCACAGAGAAGGATGCGTAAGACTCGTAATCAAGGATTTGGGAGTATTTTTGGTGTTGGCTGCTGCCACGCATTTTCTTGGGTTGAGGAAAAATTAAAATTAACTTGACTTGGGAATATTAGAAAGAACTTAACCTAACAGCTAGACCTAGGAGATAATTCTACGGTGGGACCACATCTAAGAAAAAGCAGAGTACGACTGGAAAGTGGCAGAATAACTAACTCTCGTACTAACTGACAGTGACATCGTCTTCTACAACCAAATTCGCATAAAACTTCTTGAGAAAACACATAAGCAAATCAAAAACAGGGCTACTAACTTGAAATCAAATCTATGCATAAATATCGAAGAACTTAACAGATCTGCATACCTAGACGAAGTGAAATAGAAAACAAAGGAAATTAAACAAGTCTATCAACTACTGTTTCTTTCACACGCCAAAACCAACTTCAGACGCTAAATCCACTCCGGATCCAAGCGTCCGACACGGACTCCAAACAGAAGAAATTCTCCATCACGTCAGATTTACAAATTTAAGCTCCGAACACTCAATCAACCACAGATCTGTCACCAAATTCCACATCAAACACCTCAATAACGAAATAAGCAGAGATCGACATAGCAATTTAAGAATTACGCTAACAGCAGAGAGATCTAAGCAAAATAACTTGAAATTAAACAGCTAAACTCAGATCCATGAGCGATAAGCAGTTAAACATTATCAACATCAAAGTCGACTCCCAAAAGTGAAGTTCGACGGTGGAAACTCGCAAAAACAGCTGAAATTAAAAACAATTGTATCTTCGCCCTCACTGGGACGGTGTTACCAAACTCGAGATCTTTAGAAAGTACCCCCCCCTATCACGATTATCCCCAGAATTTTTCCCAAGTGTGTGTAAATGTATGAGCTAAGAAGAGTAAAAACTGTATCCATTACGCTGCATGCTCCTCTCTATTTATAGGCGCTTTAGTGGGTCCAGCGAGGTATTGATAATGACTTTGTTGCCCTCAGCTGTAGACTCCCCCGTCACGCCAATTTTCCTTGTAAATCCTGCTTATTTCGTCCTTTTCTCTCGCTAGACCATCTCCTTCATTACTTCCTTGATCTAGCGATTTTCTTCACACACCTGGCTTAGGAAACGTGTTAGACCCAGCAATTTATAACATTTTTTGCACATTACCGATGCATGAAATTAGCCTTATCAAGAAGTCTACCCTAAAAGCAAGGGCAAGCCTCCCTATAAAAGAAGCCATTTGGAGAGAGAGAAGGAGTTCACGGAGTAAGCCAAGCTCGACAGTCATACTTAGTAGAATTTCCTCTAGAAAATCAATCCTTCAGCATTATCCCACCTCTCGTTCCTCGCCACAGCCATGGTCACTTGACGTCCAAGAGTCTGCCGGAGAAGTCATCAGTCCGCCTTTCCAGCCAGTCGTCGTAGTAGTATAGTAGTATCATCGCCCGGAGTGGCAAAAACAATCTTAATCGCTTTCTTAGTTAAAGTTTACTTGTTTTCATCGTTAGTTATTCTGCAAACACTCATCGTTGTTGCTCTTTTGAAGTACCTTGTTAATTTCCAGCTTTTACATTATGAAGTTTCTATTTCGCATCTCACTTTGGTTTGAGTTTGCTTCATTCTGCCTAGGGAAGTTAGATTTAGTTATTGCTTTCAATTTCTAAGTGTTTTCTTATCGGGAGTTGTTGATTTGAAGTTTTAGCTAAGTTAGTCAAGTTTTCGTGCATGAGTTTTTTTCTGCGCCGTGATTACCACCTTGCATGTCAGTCAGTAGAAGTAAAAGTTGCAGTTTACCGTTTAATTTAAGTTAAACATTTTAATCGATGGATCTTGAGTTTGAATTTGTGAATCTGAAGTTCAGTCATGGTGTTTGTGTTTATCTGAATTCTGTTAATACTTGGTGAAGAAGAAAACGTCAAAATCAACTTTAGTTTGAACCACTTTTACTTTTAAGTTACTTTTTACTTTTTGTTCCCTACTTTTCAGATGTACTGCCCAGATCTGTCAGAAAGCCCCAGCCATCAGATACACCTTGTTGTCTAACTTTCCTCTTTTAGTAACTGTCTACTTTCCATATGTCTCTGATACACCTTGTCCCCTATTTTCACAAACACTCCCACATGTCTGTTATTTTCCCGCCTACTAGTCAGTAGGGTACTACCTTATTTCCTGTCTAGGTAAAATCTCAACCCAAGCGTGGTAGCTAACCAAACACCCAGGAAAGTCACCAGTGGCCTTGTTTACCCGAGTTCGAATCCTACAGCCCTCAGTCTATTCTTTTTTAATCCTTTGTTTAGTTTTCGTCTATTATTTTTTAAACCTTTGTTTAGTTTTCTTACATTTTTATGCTCCCAAATCCCAAGTTCAACTCCCCTTAGCCTAAAAATCATTTTTTTTTTCTTGCTTTGTTTTCTTACTCTTTTATGTCCAAGAGTTTATTTTAAGTTCCCACAGTTCAATTTATTCAACCTACAAATTATTTTTTATTCTTACACTTTTACGTATTTTCTTAGATTTCTAAGTTTCCAAGTTCAAATCCTTCGGCCTATAAATCAAAAAAGAATTCCTTATTTTATTTTCTTACAGTTTTTATGTCTAATAGTTTTACTCCCACTGCTGTTTTATTTTTATATATATGACTTTTAGTCTTATATTATAATTACTTGCATCTTATTTTCTAATGATAATAGACATATATATTTCTAGTTCTATTATGCATTTTCTATTTTTTTCCTCTCATTATTCATCTACTGCTATAATTTTGCAATTCCCCTTTGCTCATGCTACAAAACTTTTCGACGATGCCGACACTAAAACCCAAACTTTGGACCCCCCAGTATATAATTTCTGGCTTCGTCTCTGAATATAGCAACACTATATTGAGTTAGAATGCCAATCGAGTCAGCTCAGTAGGTTTCGGGCCAACTCCTATTGGGTTGTAAGCTAATCGGAATGGAATTTTATCGAGTTAAAAGTTTTCAAACCTAACCTTGAACATTCGGGTTTCGGGCTAATCGAATTTGCAACAAATAATTGGTGTTAAAATTTCCTAATTTGCAAGATATAAAATTTAATGATGAATTGTTCGACTATAAATTATAAGAAGAAGTCAATGTTTCAAAAAGATACTCCATGTAGAATCCAAATATTTGAATGATACGTCAATGGTATTTGAAGTTGTAACATGATCATTCGCTGCCACCTCATCATCTTTAGAGTCGCCTATAGAGTGCTCACATAATGGTCCACAGCATATTAGAGCGTCCACAGTGGGGGAGCCGCGGCTCTCGGCCCGGGCTTGGGCAGCCCGCGGCCCCCCACTACTGAGGCGAGGCATGCCCGCGGCTCGGGGGGGTGGACGAGAGAGAGCCGAGCGCTCGGCCAGGCCGAGGCTCTTGGGCAGGCGGCTCGGCCCGCCACTGCAAGGGCCGAGAGCCGCGGCCCTGCCCACCGGTTTTAATTTTTTTTTTTTTTTTTAAAATTCAAAAATTATATTTATAAATACTATATTCATTCCATTTTTTTTATCTTCCTCAATTCTAAACCCTAAAAATTTCACTATCTACCATTTTTAAAGTCTACAAAATGCAAGGTGGAGATGATTCTCCCGGCTATGGAGAATCGGAATTTGACGCATTTTCGTCTTCCCAACTGTGGAGATCGAGTCCGACCCCCCCTCCAACGAACCTGTGGAGTCCACAATCGCCGCCGCCGTGGCAACAGACACCCGAAGAGGACGAGGGCGGAGATGTCTAGCGCCCGAATAGAAATTTTGTTTTTCCTTTCCCCACGTTTTTGAATTTTAGAACTTCTATTTACGTTGTTATTTTCTTCCGCGATTGTATCACTCATTTTCATTCGTTGTACCAAGACCTTTTGGAGATCATTTCTTTTTGGAAATTTAATGGGGAATTCACACCTTTCATTCTATAATCTGGCGAAGAGCCGTCTTCACTCTTTTCTACCCTTATGGCGTGAATATACTTGCTCGTTCTATTTTCTCCCAAGAGTTTTCCACCTTATGGCGCAACCATATTATATTCTCCCTTGCACAACTGTTTTTCTTTACAACTGCTATTGTGTGGTCTTTCCTTGGACCCTAAGTTCTTTTCGGGTCGTTTTGAATAACCGTGAGCCCTTGTCTATTTAAACACCTTGGTTGACTCACAATTTGTGAGTGATGTCCCTTATTCCTTTTCCTATATCGAGTCATGACTCACTTGGTTTGAAATTTGTGTTTGCCCTCGTAACTTTGGACCTTTTGCTTGAGTAGTATTCTTCGAATTCATAAGAACGATATTTGATTTTATGAGCTTCCGTCATTGAACTTCATTCCTAAAGTTGTTTGTAGTTATGACCTTCAGTATGATCACATCTCCAGACTTATTTTTCTTCAAAGGATGGAATATTCTTCTGGGAACTTTGGTTCACCCCTTTATTTTGTAACCATGTTTGTGGCAAGCTCTTTCTGGCAGAAGTGAAATTCTTTTTAGCTTGGTTTCACTACATATATTGTTGCACACCCAATGATTTTTCTTTCTTCAGCACCAAGTTAAGGCTATCATGTTTTCTTCTTCCTTAACGGTTCTGAAAAGTTCCAATTACTTTGAGTTTCCCTCAACAAACCCGTTGAACCATTACTAGTGCAACTTCATGACATCTATCTATATTCCTTAATTCCGACGCGACTGATTGTTTTAGGCCTTGACATGTGATGTGGATCCATGTATTTTGTGATCCATTTCCCAAGGATTTACCCAATTTGTAGATGATTGGTCTAATATTTTTGTGAAGTAGATTTTCTATTGTATCAATAAAGGCCAACCCAACAAGAAATAAGGAAGCTAAGATAAACAAGAAGGAAATAACATTGGATAGGGTGGAAATTGTGATACACAGTCATTGGTGAAGCAAGCTAAGGCACTTACAACATAACTAACATGCATCCATGGCTAGATCTTCAAGGGAACCACAAACCTCAAAGCATACCTCTACTTGATCCATGCTTCAACTAGAAATTGATGGAAATCCCATGCTTGAACTAGCAATTGATGGATTCAAGCAACCTAAATCTAGGAATTGGATAGAAACCCTCTCCAAGAGGAAACAAAGCTCTCAAGCATATAATTCAGCAAAAACCTAAGGAAAAGAAATGACATCAAGAGGTATTTATACTATGGGTCCAAAAATTGAAAGTTGGCCCACAAAATCTAAAAATTGGCATAATCGCCCGGTCGGGCGTTTTTCACATGCCAAAATGCCCGGCCCGGGCGACTTTCACAAGCGAAAACGCCCGGTCGGGCGTTTTTCCCGAAGCTCCCGGCCTTCTCTGCGCGACTTCCGTAAAACCGCCATAACTCCCTCATTCGGACTCCGATTGGGATGTGCAAGATACCCACGCGAAGCTGTTTCCAAGACGAAGACAATGGTGGTAGTTTTATAGCTTTCAAATGTCATCTCAATAGGACGATTTCCAGTTGAACTGTAGTTGAAATCCTTGACGCACGGCTTCCATGATCGTATCATCCTCCTCTTCTTGGAAAGGATTTGTCCTCAAATCCGAGCCGTCTCTATTCATTGCCTCATCGGGAATCCCTCTAGCTTTGTTGGACCATTGACTTGTCTTCTCTTTCATCCTTGGGCCCCAATCAACCCATGGCTCACGCCGAAATGAAGACCCCTGACGTCTAGTACTCGTGGTCATATTATCCTCCCCTCCTTGGAAAGGATTTGTCCTCAAATCCAGATTTTGTACACCTATGAAATGGAAAAAGAGCAAATCAAATATGAAAGTATGATGAAAAGGATTAAGACCACTAACGGCTCTAAGAGACAATAATACACCAAAGACGTTGTGTGGGCCTCCAAATTCATGTTCCCTCAAGCTCAATGCCAAGTGACAATAAATATGAGAGCACGAATTAATGTATCCTTTCATGTCCAAATCCCTCCCATAAGAAATCAAGACAAAATCATCAAGATACCCTTCATAACAAAACTCAAACAACCTCACAATATAGGTATAAGATGTAGGTGCAAATAAACATAGGCATTCCTTCACAATGTAGTCCCAAACAAAGCCATTAGATATAAAGTTCTTCACAAATAGACCATAAAACATCCCAACTCCATTGAATAGTTTGATGGACATGCAATAAAAGCAATTCAACATGCCAAAACACAAATGCCCCAAGCACCTTGTTTCTATTTGGTTCGATCATCCTCATACAAATGATGCCCAAATTCTTGAACATCTTCACAAAAGATTTGGCATTCTCAACAAGACTAGGCATATACAAGAAAGGGTCCTCATAGTGTGTATATTCAAAGGTAACCGAATAAGGTCTATTCACAAGATTCCTATTCTCAAGGTTAAACAACAAAAGACCGTAAGGAACCATTGATACATCATTCTTGCTCAAATGAGAGCTACTCCACAAATTGACAAGCCCATATTTAACACATAGAGTAGGTTCATCACAACACACATCAAGTTTGCAAGAAGGATTATCATTTAACAAACAAAGTTCATCAATATAGATTTCATCCCATTGCCCCATCAATTTCAAGAGATTATCAAACATAAGGGAGCAATGTGTCCATAAACCTTCATGCACGTCATGGAGACAAGACACAACACCATGCATATGATACTTGTAAAAAACTACATCAAGTATCATGAGAAATGTTTCCAAATTAGCCCCACACAATTGCTCTAGCAATTTTAAAACAATACCACAAACATGAGAACGATGCAATTTTATGCCATTAGTCACAACGTCATCCTCAAGAGACATATGAGTGGAAAAATCCTTCACAAAACAGCCATAGAATACTCCAATCCCATTGAAGAGTTTAACCACTTTGCAATGAAGACATAGCAAACACCAAGTTCTAAAGTTATTATCTATGTTATTCCTCTTGGTCCTACTATCCTCATCCACATACTCATGAAGCTCAAAATTACCAACAAATGAAAGCTTAGGCATCTTAGCATGAAAGAAAGTCACTCCAACATTCAAAGTAGAAGCCACAAGAGAAATTTCATGTCTCTCATTGCTTGGATTTACCAAGAAAGGATCAATATATGGCGTAAAGGTAGATTTAGCATTCAAAGATTCAAGCTCACGAGACCACTTTTTATACAAGTCATCAATAACAAATCTATCAACACAAAGAGGCTTGTCTAATGTAATCTCATTCAATGAAACATCACAAGGAGATAAGGATAGTGCACTTGAACCTTGGGCAAGGAGTTCATCCACTTGCCCTTGTTCCTCTTGTTCCTTCTCCGGGTGAATAGTTTCCAAGCCATGTACAACATGATGCTTCACTTCCATGCCTTCAATTAAATTTCCTACAAACTCATCAACACAAAAACACATAGAAGAAGTGTTAGTGGGTAAGGGTTTAGTTTCCTCACCAAAGGCAAAAGGCAAAGGATCATTTGGTGCCCGCTCAAGGCAGGCCTTAGAATCTAACAAGCACCCTTTACTCACTTGTGCTTGTGGTTTTTCTCTCATTTGATATTTTTCTTTTCTCTCACTCCCACCACTCTCTCTTGACTTTTGCACCTCGTCTTTTATCACGCTCTCTTGGCTTTTTAGACTCACTTTTACTCTCAAGCCTTTTCTCTCTCTCTCGTTCTTTTTCTCTACTAATTTGGTTTAAGCTCATCGAAGAGGAGACATTTCCATATACATCAAGAGGCTTATGTGAGAAATGGAAAGAAGAGGATGTAGTCAAATGACTTGATGAGTTACCTCTTTGGTTTGTGTCAACACCACCATGTGGGTAGGTAGGCCTCCATCGAGCTCTATATGAGACTTCTTCTTCAATTGGCCTCTCAAACTCATTATGGCTAACATGGTCTCTCACCCTCCTAGAATGCCACTCTCCATGAGACATGGGAGCTCGTATCCCTCTACTTCCCTTCTCAAGTCCATCTTCATGGTACCTTGTTTCATAGTCACCTCTATCATCACCATAGAGCTCAACTCTCCCTCGTTTATTACCCATCCCAAATCTTGATCGGAGTTTCTCTTCATAGTACCTAACCCCATAAGGCTCCATCCCTCCATGTTGGTTTCCTACCCCAAAACGACTATACTCCCTATCTCCTCCTCCAAACCTTCCATTCTCCAAGTTTTTAACTCTATCCCGAACATTCCCTCCTTGCCACCCCTCATACTCCTCATCTTCAACATTTTCCTCTGGAACCTCATTAGGCACAAAATTGCCCATAGGAGTGGGAGGCCTCGTCCCCTGCTCTCCCTTCCAAGTGTTGAACTCCTCAAATAAAGTGTTTTGGGCGGCAAGCATGCGGGCTTCGGATTCTTTTGATCGAGCAATGGATTCTTTTGCTCGCACATCCATTTGGATCATCATCTCTTGTTTGAATTCCTTCATCATTCGCGCCATCATGCTCCAAGGTCCCCATCGGGTGTAGGGTGAGTCATGCTTGTTTCCTCCCCTTCCGCACTTGTCCCCGCCATTTTGTTGGACCGGGTGCGAGGAGGCATAGAGTAAGTACCTACAAATCAAACAAACACTAGGAACTAGTCCTAGAGGTTAGTAATAAAAGAAAGTAGAATTTAAGAAGATGAACTCAACCTTGATGTCCCAAACCCCCCTCAAATCACTCCCCAATAACTCTCGACAAAGGCTTAGAATATTGTGAGAAAGGTGGATTCACTCACACTCACAACTCCAATTCCAAGATTTAAGTGCTTGAGGTGGATCAATCAAGGTATATCCCTTGGTCAACAAAATCAAGAAGACAAAGCCATAAAAACATATTAGCAAGATGCAAGTCAAAGAAAAAAAACAAAAACAAACAAGGGGTGACACTTTTGCTGAAATCTGGCTGATCTTTATGATTTTTTTTGGTATTGATTCCCACGCCCAATTTTGATGAATTTTGGTGGATAGATTCCCAAACAAGTATAGATCAAGGGAAAAATGGCCATATATAGTCAGATTTGATAATTGGATAGGTTTTGTATGGTTTTCCCCAACTATGCCAAAACAGGGCAATGATGTTAATCTTCACGGTTAACTAAGCAAACGAAGGAATTTTTTGAAGACCTTTTGCAGGTACGTAGAACACATAACATATATCATACACACCAAATTTCAGCTTAATCTAAGCACAATTGATCAATCCGAGACAGGAGAGAGTTCGAACGCGGAGAGTGTCGGAGAGTCGGGAGAACCCGAAGAGGACGAGGGCGGAGATGTCTAGCGCCCGAATAGAAATTTTGTTTTTCCTTTCCCCACGTTTTTGAATTTTAGAACTTCTATTTACGTTGTTATTTTCTTCCGCGATTGTATCGCTCTTTTTCATTCGTTGTACCAAGACCTTTTGGAGATCATTTCTTTTTGGAAATTTAATGGGGAATTCACACCTTTCATTCTATAATCTGGCGAAGAGCCGTCTTCACTCTTTTCTACCCTTATGGCGTGAATATACTTGCTCGTTCTATTTTCTCCCAAGAGTTTTCCACCTTATGGCGCAACCATATTATATTCTCCCTTGCACAACTGTTTTTCTTTACAACTGCTATTGTGTGGTCTTTCCTTGGACCCTAAGTTCTTTTCGGGACGTTTTGAATAACCGTGAGCCCTTGTCTATTTAAACACCTTGGTTGACTCACAATTTGCGAGTGATGTCCCTTATTCCTTTTCCTATATCGAGTCATGACTCACTTGGTTTGAAATTTGTGTTTGCCCTCGTAACTTTGGACCTTTTGCTTGAGTAGTATTCTTCGAATTCATAAGAACGATATTTGATTTTATGAGCTTCCGTCATTGAACTTCATTCCTAAAGTTGTTTGTAGTTATGACCTTCAGTATGATCACATCTCCAGACTTATTTTTCTTCAAAGGATGGAATATTCTTCTGGGAACTTTGGTTCACCCCTTTATTTTGTAACCATGTTTGTGGCAAACTCTTTCTGGCAGAAGTGAAATTCTTTTTAGCTTGGTTTCACTACATATATTGTTTCACACCCAATGATTTTTCTTTCTTCAGCACCAAGTTAAGGCTATCATGTTCTCTTCTTCCTTAACGGTTCTGAAAAGTTCCAATCACTTTGAGTTTCCCTCAACAAACCCGTTGAACCATTACTAGTGCAACTTCATGACATCTATCTATATTCCTAAATTCCGACGCGACTGATTGTTTTAGGCCTTGACATGTGATGTGGATCCATGTATTTTGTGATCCATTTCCCAAGGATTTACCCAATTTGTAGGTGATTGATCTAATATTTTTGTGAAGTAGATTTTCTATTGTATCAATAAAGGGCAACCCAACAAGAAATAAGGAAGCTAAGATAAACAAGAAGGAAATAACATTGGATAGGGTGGAAATAGTGATACATAGTCATTGATGAAGCAAGCTAAGGCACTTACAACATAACTAACATGCATCCATGGCTAGATCTTCAAGGGAACCACAAACCTCAAAGCATACCTCTACTTGATCCATGCTTGAACTAGCAATTGATGGAAATCTCATTCTTGAACTAGCAATTGATGGATTCAAGCAACCTAAATCTAGGAATTGGATAGAAACCCTCTCCAAGAGGAAACAAAGCTCTCAAGCATATAATTCAGCAAAAACCTAAGGAAAAGAAATGACATCAAGAGGTATTTATACTATGGGTCCAAAAATAGAAAGTTGGCCCACAAAATCTAAAAATCGGCATAATCGCCCGGTAGGGCGTTTTTCACATGCCAAAATGCCCGGCCCGGGCATTTTGCCTGTCCCCGGGCGATATTCACAAGCGAAACGCCCGGTCGGGCGTTTTTCCCGAAGCTCTCGGCCTTCTCTGCGCGACTTCCGTAAAACCGCCATAACTCCCTCATTCGGACTCCGATTGGGATGTGCAAGATACCCACGCGAACCTGTTTCCAAGACGAAGACAATGGTGGTGGTTTCATAGCTTTCGGATGTCATCTCAATAGGACGATTTCCAGTTGAACTGTAGTTGAAATCCTTCACGCACGGCTTCCATGATCGTATCAACATGTTTGATCAATAACCGCTGTCCGAAATTTTTTGCAAATTTTGATCGGGCAGTCTGGTATGGGATTTGAGAATTCTAAAGCTTTTATTCACCTTACCATTTTACTTTCGCATTTGCGTTACTCCTTCTCGTTCGTTGTACTGAGACCCCTTTTGAGACCACATTTTGAGATTCTATGGGGAATTCACACATTTTATTATTTTATCTTGCACTGAGCCACTTCTAATCTTTTCTATCTTATTGCGTGAACCTACTTGCCCGTTCTATTTTCTTCCAAGTACCTTGCATCTTGTTGTGCAACTGCCCTATGTCTTTTCTTGCGCAACTGCCTTCCTCACAATGCTACTGTGTGATCATTCCTCGATACCCCTATTGATGTTTTGTTTGACACGGGCGCATCTCATTCGTTCATCTCTGAGTTATGTGTGTTGGAACATATATACTAAAAAGCATTTTTCGAGTTTTTGAATTTGATAAATTGCTTGTATATTGTAAACACTCTTCATTCAATGAGAATAATAAATGTTTTCTTCACACTGTGTATTTTACTTTAATGGGTATTGACCGTATTTAATTATATATTAAATTATATAATTAAAGCGCCGGAAAGTAAAATCAGTCTAAGTCTTCTACATTGAAAGTTGGGTCGTGGAACAGGTCATCACAGTAGGTGGCCCAACCGGTACCTTGTAGAAGTAAAACCTTTTCACAACCTAGATAGGCTTTGGATACCTATCGTGAAAGGTTGCAGTGTCCATCCGAAAAGTCGTCTTTACCTTGAGAATGACTAGTGATACTGGTGTGGTATAACATTGAATGGATCTAAAGTATATTCGCGTCTTTGTTGCTATCTACTGTAAGACGATGTCTTGGAGATTTAATATTTCCTAATCTTTGTAATAATATAGGGGACACATTATTTAATCATACGCTGCTTTGACTTATCAATAGGTGCGGGTTTTTCGTAACCCAATATTCCTGATATCTTGAGTAGTAGTAATTAATAACTAGTATGGTGTCAGTTTTATTATTACATTGAATCGTGTGCCTGCGCGGTTTGACTATATCCCCAAGAGGTGTTCGAGAGAAGTTCTATTATTCGGAAACCCGGCCGGTTTGGATCTAATCCAAGAATAAATAGAAAAGGAAAAGTATATTTTTAATATACATCTCGTACTAGACAAACTCTTGGAAATAAAAAGATATTAATTAATTTAAAGTCTATACCAGACTACAAATTAATTAATGGATATAGAAAGTCTTAGACACGGGAAATAATATATTAAAGAGGTTAACCCGGATTGCTTGTAATCACGGATTGGATGGGCGGTCAATATTTCTTCTATAGTGGCACAAGAAATATTCCATTGGCCTTATATTAAATTATGGGTTATAATTTAATTAGTAAAGAAGGTCCAATAGGGGAGGCCCAATCCAAGCCCCATAGATCCCTAACCTAGCCCATCATAAACTCTATAAATAAGAATGTAAGGAGAGGAGACAAATAGGTTATCACAAACCCTAGCCTCCACACTTGGCTTTCTTGTCTTCTCCTTCAAGATTCTTATAATTTCTAAGAGATTCCTCCCACAAGGAATTTAGATCTATAGAGTTAAGGGTCATAGGTTAGAAGATCTTTGGTCTTGCATTCACAATCAAGCTTCAAGATCTACACGTGGAGAAGTAGCAAGCCACTTCGATTCTTTGGAGAATCATTGTTGTAAGTATTCAACAACATAATTTAATTTAAATTATGTGATTAATTGCGCAATTATATGTTTCTACATGTTCAAGCATGAAATTGAATCGACCCACATAATCACCTAAATAGATTCTTATGTGGATTTATTTAATTTGCATTTTCCGCTGCGATTATCCCCAACAACTGGTATCAGAGCCATGCTTTTAGGCTCTGATTATGTGGGTTTAATCTTGTTTTTTCAAAATTACATGGATCAATGAAGAATATTTTAGATCTATAAGTGAATACTCTAGATCGGCTAAAGAACATTCTAGATCTATGAATTTTATTCAAGATTGATGAAGAATGTCTTGATCTACAATAGAGTACTCCAAGATCTATAGAATATATTCTAGATCTATTTTATATAGTTGTTAAATGGAATATTCTAGATCTATAAGAATATTCTTAAGAATATTGTAGATCTATGATAGTTTATTCTTGATCTATGTTTATTGTGTTCTACTTGTGTAGATCTACATGTTTGAAAAATGTGATGGATGATTGTTTTCATGCTTGCAATATTGCGTGATTGTTGAATGTTGTTGTTCTTCGTTTTATTGTAAACCCACGGGGGTTGACCGTGGTAGATTAGGTTTTGTTTTTCCCTTGTATATTTCTTTTGTAAACAAATGTAACAGTTAGAATACAAAGAAATGTAATACGATGGAGAAAAACAAGACGAAGACGAAGCCGACGAGGAGAAGGCCTAGGCGGCGGCCGAAACCCTAGCGGGCTCGGCCGCACGCAGATCTAGGCGGCGGCGGCTGGCGGCTGGGCAGGCGGTTAGCAGCGACTGGCGGCAGTCTTGGCGACGACTTATAGCCGCACGCAGATCGAGACGGCGGCGGAGCAGTGGCTGGCGGCTGGCGGAGGCTGGGCGGCGGCAGCTGGGCGCGCAGCCTTGGCGGCGGTCGAGACCCCTAGGTTCGACCGCACGCAGATCGAGGCAGCGGCGGCTGGTGGCTGACGGCGCAGCGGCGGCTCCCGGTGCTCGGCGGCTGGTGGGCAGCCCGATGAAGACGACGGCAGCGCGGATCCCTAGAAGGCGGCGGCGGCGGCTAGTTGCTTTTGTTTTAGGGCAAAACCCTAATTAGGGTTTTAGATGGCCCGTTTAATAGGCAAGGCCCAATGTGTGGTCTTGACCTAATTTTTATGCCCTAGATATTTGTTTTATTCAAATGGGGTATATATATTTTATTTAATCCTTTTTATCCGGAGTACCATGGTTCATGGAATGGATAAATTGTGATCTATTTTAATTATTTGGTTTTAGACACTTAGTGGTTTAAAATCAAACGATTTATTTGGTTATATGTGATGTGACAAAGTGTGCAAATTTATTTGCCTATGTGATTTACATCTTATGTGATTTAAATAATTATTTGCTTGCATGATAATCAAATGAAAACCTTTTTAATTTACGAACAGTCATGTTGTATATGGTCTCCATAAATGGTATTCAAATGTGAAGTAAATTATATAACATTTCGACCTTTCTTTAGAGGAGTTATGTTATTAGTAATATTTACAGCTTTCATAAGATTTGAATAACTAAAATGGTTCTTTTAAATGAAAGGCATATTTCTGAAGGAATATTGTGTCCAGTGGGAGCGATATTATCACGAAGTGAGCATTATTTAAAAGATGTTAACCATGGTCTTAGAATCTTGTTGAGTGGCGTGCGACCTTTCTTTAGAGGAGTATTCAAAGCAAGATAAGATTCTTGAGGACTAGAATTATGGTACTAGCTTAGGCAATATTAGACAGCCATGCCATTCTTATGGTCTCTGGACTATCTGTCGGTATTGTGACCAAGAATTTTTTTTTTTTAAATCTAAATAATCCATGACATCTTTTGGTGCTTGTTTATTTAGCATTTTAATAGCATATGTGATTTTCGAATGTTTTATGGTTTTTAAATTCCTTTATCATGTATGGTTGTGTGATGGATACCTTTTATTTTTCTAAGTCAATATCAATTATGTCGCTCAATCCATTATCTGTGATCTTGAAAGAAAACAAACTCGAGGGGCCTATCTATGTAGACTGGAAACGTAATTTGGACATTGTTCTTATCGCTGATGATTATAAGTTTGTGCTTGAAACTGATTGCCCTGCAAAACCTGCTGATAATGCTTCTGCGGAAGATAAGGCCGTGTACAATAAGTGGATTGGCTTCTATGTCAAATGTGCTTCAACATCAGCATCATTCCTACGAATCCGCTTATGAGATCATGGAGAACCTTAGATCTCTTTTTGGGACTCAGAGTCGATCTGCTAGATCTCTAGCGATTAGGAGTCTCATGAATAAGACGATGAAGGAGGGCACGCCAGTCAGGGACCATGTCCTTGAAATGATGCGCCATCTCAATCAAATTGAGGTCTTGGGAGGATCGATTGATCCAGATTCTCAGGTAGACATAATACTCCAAAGTCTTCCGGCAAGCTTTCAACAGTTTAAAGTCAACTATGAGATGACTAAGCAAGACCTTAACTTGGCTGAGCTTCTAACTGAGCTTCAAAACGCTGAAGGCATTTATGCCCAAGCCAAGCAAGCTATGTTGGTTGACCGCGCCTCCAGTTCCAAAGTCACTAGACCTAGGAAGGATGGCAAGGCGGAGCAGGCTGCCAAGGGATTGAAGGCAAGGAAGGGCAAGAAGAAGGTTAAAGCAAGAAAAACTGGAAAGTGTTTCAAGTGTGGTGAAAAGGGACATTGGAAGCCTGATTGCCCCAAGAAGGGTAAAGGTCCAAATGGTCAAGGTAAACACCAAGCTCATGTTCTTGAAACTTACTTAGCAACTGTTTCTACCCATCAATGGGTAGTAGATACGGGAGCAACTGATCATGTATGTTTCGATCCCGCTTTGTTGCAGGATTCAAGGAAACTAAGTGAAGGGGAGATCATTGTCCATCTGGGGGATGCTACTAGAGTGGGAGCGATTGCAGTGGGAGCTGTTTATATTCGCTTTTCTAGTAGTAGAGTTTTGGTATTAAACAATGTTTTATTGATACCTTCGTTTAGAAGAAAATTGATTTCTGTTTCTAAACTGGTTTTTGACGGATATTCTATTTCTTTCAATGATGCTTGCATTGTAAGGAGAGATGATTATTTTATCTGTCAAGGTATGATGGATAATAACTTGTATACTATACGCTCTACGCATCAAGTTGTTGAGTCAAATAACATATCTGTTTCTCGCAAGAGAAAGACTTCACCACATGATGTGAATGATATGTACTTATGGCATCTAAAGCTTGGGCATGCCAATCCGAGAAGGATCCAAAAGTTGGCGAGCCTTGGCTCAATTGAGGGACTAAGCTTAGACCCTTTTCCAACTTGTGAATCCTGCTTGGAAGGCAAGATGACCAAAAGATCCTTTAAGATCAAAGGAAATAGAGCCAAGAGAGTACTAGATCTCATTCACTCGGATCTGTGTGGTCCATTCCAAATTCAAACTAGGGGAGGCTATGTATATTTCATCACCTTTATTGATGATTATTCAAGACTAGCCCAAGTCTATTTGATGCAACGCACATCAGAATCTTTTGAAAAATTCAAACTATTCAAGGCATTTGCAGAAACGCGTCATAGTAAGACTATAAAAGCCTTACGATCTGATCGAGGAGGCGAGTATCTTAGTGATGAATTTTTGGGCTACTTAGCGGAAGCTGGGATTGAATCCCAACTGACTGCACCTGGCACACCTCAACAAAATGGAGTTGCGGAAAGGAGAAATCGAACATTTCTTGAAATGGTTCGATCAATGATGTGTTATGCTCAGTTGCCAAAATTCCTTTGGGGGTTTGCGCTAGAAACAGCGTGTTATACCCACAATAACTTACCTACAAAGTCAGCGCCCAAAACACCTCATGAGTTGTGGACTGGGCGTAAGCCCAACCTAGAACATCTCAAGATATGGGTTTGTCCGGCGCATGTGCTACTTAAAGATCCAAGTAAATTGGACTCTCGCACAGAGGTATGTTTGTTTGTGGGATATGCCAAAGGAACAAAAGGCTATGAATTCTATAGTCCTCAAGACAACAAAGTATTTGTAAGCACAAATGCAAAGTTCTTGGAAGAGGAGTATATTAAGAATAAAAAACCCAGAAGTGTAATCACTCTTGAAGAAATGAGAGATGATGATGTTCCAATTACACAAGAGAAAACTCCACAAGAAAATATTGCACCACGTAATACAACTTCTTTTACTCCTACGATTGTAGAGCCTCGTCGTAGTGGGAGGGTTTCAAAAGAACCGGAAAGGTGGATTGGTCTGGAACAGTCTTCAGACTCAGCTTCCGGACATCTGGAACCTGACCCCTGGAACTACAAAGAAGCAATAAATGATTTGGATAGTCTCAACTGGATTGAGGCAATGGATTCCGAATTACAATCAATGGAGGATAAGGACGTTTACGACCTTGAAAATCTACCCGAAGGCTGCATTGCCATTGGGAGTAAGTGGGTATTCAAGCGTAAACGAGGTCTGGATGGGAAAGTTAAATTGTTCAAAGCTAGATTAGTGGCAAAGGGTTATACCCAAAGAGAAGGCATCGATTATGATGAGACCTTCTCACCCGTCGCTATGCTTAAATCAATTCGGATTCTCCTATCCATCGCAGCCTACATGGACTGGGAAGTTTGGCAAATGGATGTCAAGACCGCCTTCTTGCATGGTAGTCTTGAGGAAACCATTTACATGAAACAACCCGAGGGCTATGAAATTAAGGGCAAGGAGCACATGGTGTGGAAGCTTAAAAGATCCATTTATGGACTCAAGCAAGCATCCAGAGCATGGAACATGTGCTTCGATAAAACTGTTAAATCATTTGGTTTTGATAAGTGCCCAGAAGAGAGTTGCGTATATAAGAAAGTTGAAGGTGCAAATATGGTGTTCTTGGTACTTTACGTGGATGAAATCTTACTAAAAAGCATTTTTCGAGTTTTTGAATTTGATAAATTGCTTGTATATTGTAAACACTCTTCATTCAATGAGAATAATAAATGTTTTCTTCACACTGTGTATTTTACTTTAATGGGTATTGACCGTATTTAATTATATATTAAATTATATAATTAAAGCGCCGGAAAGTAAAATCAGTCTAAGTCTTCTACATTGAAGGTTGGGTCGTGGAACAGGTCATCACAGTAGGTGGCCCAACCGGTACCTTGTAGAAGTAAAACCTTTTCACAACCTAGATAGGCTTTGGCTACCTATCGTGAAAGGTTGCAGTGTCCATTCGAAAAGTCGTCTTTACCTTGAGAATGACTAGTGACACTGGTGTGGTATAACATTGAATGGATCTAAAGTATATTCGCGTCTTTGTTGCTATCTACTGTAAGACGATGTCTTGGAGATTTAATATTTCCTAATCTTTGTAATAATATAGGGGACACGTTATTTAATCATACGCTGCTTTGACTTATCAATAGGTGCAGGTTTTTCGTAACCCAATATTCCTGATATCTTGGGTAGTAGTAATTAATAACTAGTATGGTGTCAGTTTTATTATTACATTGAATCGTGTGCCTGCGCGGTTTGACTATATCCCCAAGAGGTGTTCGAGAGAAGTTCTATTATTCGGAAACCCGGCCGGTTTGGATTTAATCCAAGAATAAATATAAAAGGAAAAGTATATTTTTAATATACATCTCGTACTAGACAAACTCTTGGAAATAAAAAGATATTAATTAATTTAAAGTCTATAGCAGACTACAAATTAATTAATGGATATAGAAAGTCTTAGACACGGGAAATAATATATTAAAGAGGTTAACCTGGATTGCTTGTAATCACGGATTGGATGGGCGGTCAATATTTCTTCTATAGTGGCACAAGAAATATTCCATTGGCCTTATATTAAATTATGGGTTATAATTTAATTAGTAAAGAAGGTCCAATAGGGGAGGCCCAATCCAAGCCCCATAGATCCCTAACCTAGCCCATCATAAACTCTATAAATAAGAATGTAAGGAGAGGAGACAAATAGGTTATCACAAACCCTAGCCTCCACACTTGGCTTTCTTGTCTTCTCCTTCAAGATTTTTATAATTTCTAAGATATTCCTCCCACAAGGAATTTAGATCTATAGAGTTAAGGGTCATAGGTTAGAAGATCTTTGGTCTTGCATTCACAATCAAGCTTCAAGATCTACACGTGGAGAAGTAGCAAGCCACTTCGATTCTTTGGAGAATCATTGTTGTAAGTATTCAACAACATAATTTAATTTAAATTATGTGATTAATTGCGCAATTATATGTTTCTACATGTTCAAGCATGAAATTGAATCGACCCACATAATCACCTAAATAGATTCTTATGTGGATTTATTTAATTTGCATTTTCCGCTGCGATTATCCCCAACAATGTGTGCATACCTTAAGCTTGCCTACTAGCAAGTCTGAACATAGGATGATGGTGTCCTCACAAGTAGGAGGGATAGTAGAGATTTCTCGTTTTTGCACGAACATAGAAATCACGCTAGGAGAGCTTAAACTAGTTGCCTACGATCTGTGAGTTATAGCGATGAGAGACGTTGACGTAATCTTAGGAATGGATTGGTTAACCGTGAACTTTGCGACGATTCGCTGTAAGGAGAGGCTGATAACCCTACAAGCCCCGGATATGGAACCCGCCGTGTATCACGGAATCTCGATGAACCGACAAATCGCTATAGTCTCCGCGTTACAAGCCACCGCCATGTTAAAGAAAGGACGCCCGACCTACCTTGTCTATCTTCACGGAGAAGAGAAGGAGGAAGCGAGGCTTGAAGACGTTGCTTTCGCACGAGATTTTCCGGACGTTTTTCCCGAGGAGTTACCTGAACCGCCGCCCGATAGGCAGTTAGAGTTTACGATCGATCTCGAACCTGGAGCCGCACCCGTATCGAAGGCACCATACCGCATGGCGCCTAAGGAGTTAGAGGAATTAAAGATTCAGCTACAAGAGCTCATGGACTTAGGTTTCGTTAGGCCCAGTGTTTCACTATGAGTTCGTTGTGATGCCGTTCGGTCTGACGAATGCCCCAGCCGTGTTTATGGACTTGATGAACCGAGTTTTCCACCCGTACCTAGATACGTTCGTCTTAGTATTCATAGATGATATCTTAGTCTACTCGAAGGACGAGAGGGAGCACGCAGAGCACCTGCGAATCGCGCTGGAGACGTTGAGGAAGGAGAAGCTGTACGCCAAATTCAGCTAGTGTGAATTCTGGCTGAAGGAAGTCAACTTTTTAGGGCACATCGTGTCAGCAGAAGGATTCCGAGTGGACCCCGCCAAGGTCGAGGCGGTGCAACAGTGGAAGTCGCCGTCGATGCCGAACGAGATTCGGAGTTTCCTGGGTTTGGCAGGATACTACCGAAGGTTCATAGAAGGGTTCTCTAGGATAGCGAGACCAATGACCCAGCAGCTCAAGAAAGGAATCAAGGTGAACTGGACGCCGGAGTGTGAAGCGAGCTTTCAACTCTTGAAGGAGAAATTGACCACCGCACCAGTGCTAGCTGTGCCAGAGCTTGGAGTGAATTACGTAGTTTACACCGACGCTCCGAAAGTCGGATTAGGATGCATTTTGATGCAGAACCACAAGGTGATCGCTTACGCGTCGCGACAGTTGAAACTGCACGAGTTGAACTACCCCACCCACGATTTAGAGTTAGCCGCAGTAGTGCATGCCCTAAAGATTTGGAGGCACCATCTCTACGGAGTTAGGTGTGAAATCTTTACGGACCATAAGAGTTTGAAGTACTTCTTCGAGCAGAAGGATCTGAACATGCGACAACGGAGATGGCTCGAGCTGGTGAAGGACTATGATTGTGGTATCAACTACCACCCCGGCAAGGCAAACCTAGTAGCAGATGCTTTAAGCCGTAGAGACCATTCGCAACTCGCCGTTTTTCTGACAGAAGAGGAAGGCATAGTACGAGAGTTCAGTAAGTTGCGGATAGAAGTAGTTAGGACACCCGAAACCGTAGAAGGCCGAATCGCCGCATTAGTAGTAGAACCTGATCTAAGAACGAGGATCGTTGCAGCTCAACGGCTAGATGCGAGATTGGAGGAGATTCGAGTCGAAGTGAGAACCGGTGAATCCGGAAATTTTAGCAAGGCTTCCGACAACGCTCTCACCTTTGAAGGGAGACTGTGCGTACCGAACGACGAGGGACTTAGGAACGAGATCATGAGCGAAGCCCACGAAACCCCATACACTGCTCACCCCGGGAGCACGAAGATGTACCAGAATCTGAAGAAGTCCTTTTGGTGGAACGGCATGAAGAGAGATGTCGCAGCTTTTGTGGAGCGGCTGCTTAGCCTGCCAACAGGTGAAAGCCTTACACCAACGACCGTACAAGAAGCTACAACCGCTTGAGATCCCCGAATGGAAATGGGAGCACATCGCTATGGATTTCGTGACTGCATTACCAAAGACCCTTAAAGGGAACACCGGGATCTGGGTGATCATCGATCGACTTACCAAGAGTGCGCATTTCATACCAGTCCACGTAACCCATGGATCAGATAGGCTAGCTCGGATCTACATTCAAGAGATCGTGCGGTTACATGGAGTCCCGATAACGATTACGTCTGATCGTGACCCGAAGTTTACCTCGAAATTTTGGATTAGTTTACAGCGCGAGCTTGGAACACGCTTAAACTTTAGCACTGCTTTTCACCCTCAGTCCGATGGACAATCCGAAAGAACGATACAAACTCTCGAGGATATGCTAAGAGCCGTGGTGCTCGACCGAGGCGGAAGTTGGGAGACCGCACTCCCTTTGATCGAGTTCGCCTACAACAACAGCTTTTAAGCAACGATCGGCATGGCGCCATATGAAGCACTTTATGGGAGAAAGTGTAGATCTCCGCTCTACTGGGATGAAGTTGGCGAACGAAGAGCACTTGGACTCGATGCAGTCGAAGAAATGGTCGAAATCGTTCGACAAATCCGCGCGCGAATGAAGGAAGCCCAAGACAGACAGAAGTCTTACGCCGACGTTCGACGGACGGACTTACAGTTCCACACTGGTGATAAAGTTATCCTCAAAGTATCCCCGTCGAAAGGGATAACGCGTTTTGGAGTCAAAGGCAAACTGAAACCGCGTTTTATCGGGCCGTACGAAATTCTAGAAGGAGTAGGACCCGTAGCTTATCGTTTAGCGCTGCCGCCCAGCCTTGGGAATGTGCACAACGTTTTTCATGTGTCGCAGTTGCGAAAATACGTGTTCGATCCGAAGCATGTGATTCGTTACGAGGATATTGCTGTAAGCCCGGATATGAGCTACGAGGAGCAACCCCAGTTAATCTTAGATCGAAAGGTCCAAACCTTGAGAAATAAAACCACTGCCTTCGTGAAAATTCAATGGAGAAACCACGGGCCCGAGGAAGCCACGTGGGAGCTCGAGGATAAGATGATAGAACTATATCCGGAACTCTTTCCGTAAAGGTACCAAATTTCGGGACGAAATTTTTTTTTAGTGTGGTAGGATGTAACATCTCGGAATTTAGAACCCTAATTAGAGAGCCATAGAATTAATTGTTGATGACGTGGAGTCGTGAATGCATTTATTGCATGTGATGCTATGGCCAATTTGAGTCTAGGGTTTGCGTTGAAAGTTTGAAAAGTCAAACTTATTGATTTTATGATGTGGCATGTGATCTATTAAATTATGAAATTTATGTGGTAAATTAATTGTCTAAGGGTGAGTGAGAATATTAGAGAAAATTTCCATGAATATTTGTCACCCTAATTCTTGAGATTTTCGACCCCCTTGAAATTTTGAAGAAGAAATTCTATATTTTTTTCGGATTTAATTTAATTCTTGGGATATTTATCCAAATTAAATCCAAGACCCAAATATTTCCTTTTGAAGAGAGAAAAATCGAGCCCCTTTGTTCTTGGTGATTTTCGAAAATCACCTATTGTGGGAAGGAAAGAATTATTTTATTTTAGTTAATCCCTTATTTGATTTCCTTCCATACCTAGAATTTAATTATTCTACCAAATCTTTCCATACTTCAAGAAATCTTGCCTTACCTTATTCTAGGCAATATTTAAAAATTCATGGCTTATTTAAATAGGCATAGGGACGCCTATTTCCAAATATTCTATTCTAATTACCAAATATTCTATTCTAATTACCTAAAGATCTTGTTGAGCACTATAAATAAGAGAAAACCCCAACCCTAGACCCCAAATTTTCGGCCCCCACCATTCCTCACTCTCTCAAATTTTCTTCTTCCACACACCAATATTTTGTCATCCTTTGAGAAGAATTTAGAGTTTGAACGCCAAGATTCTTGAAGAACCAAGTCTCTACTTTGTTTCTACCGATTGTTTTTCTCTAAAAAGGAATTTTGTCTATGAGTTCTTCTTATTCTTCTTCTACTTCTTCTTTTTCTTCTTTCTAACCGATTTATCGGTCTTCTTGAACCCTCATGCATCTTGGTTGAGTGAAAGTGGGATAAAAGGGATGTGGGGATATGTTCATGTGTGTGTGTGGCGTGAGTATGTGTGTGGCGTGAGTGCGTGCGTGGTGTGCGTGTATGTGTGTGTGTGTCGTGTATGTGTGTGTTTGTGTAGTGGGTATTTGATGGCTAAATAATCATGTAAGATAAACATGATCTTGATTAATTAGTAATGATAAGATAAATTAATGGAAAAGGAAAAAGGAGTTTAGAGACATGCATGAGTAAGAGTAGTATTGAACCTAATTTGTATATGTGCCTATGTGATTAAAAGGTGAACCTTTGATGGCGAAGCCGGATAACGGAAAAGCGAAACTATTTGAAAACTAAGCAGTCGAGGTGGGCTTTACTCTAAAAACTCTATTATTTTATCAAAATGTTGTTTGCTGTTATAAGGGTGGTTTAACTGTTATGTCATGCCTATGTTTGTTTTTAATGTGATACTTGATATGCTTATACGAATTCGGGTCTGAGTATGGGCCGCAAGCCCTACCAGGCTGTGTACACGATGGGATTGGGAGCCGTCCTTGCTAGTCGGCCGGTCTCGTGAGCGAAAAGTGTGGCCACACTTTCGTCGCACCATGGAATGTTTGTGATTGTTATTTTGATGAGAAAATGGGGGATTATTTTGACTGGCCAGTCTATGAAAATATATTTTGTGATACTCGTGATATTTCTTTTATAACTGCTTAAAACTCGAGTTCACTTGGTAAGGGTGACATAACTTATAAAACGTTTTGGCAATGAGCTCACTGAGTATTTCAAAATACTCATCCCTGCATGTGTTTTCCTTATGTGCAGGTTGAACGATGGCGAGTGGTGGTGGGTGTTGAGCTTGTTAATTAATTAAGAATGGTGGTTATGAACTTCAAGTATAGTTGTGTCTTCATACATAGCTATTCTTTCTCTTGGTCGTCTTCCGCTGAATTTTGATACACTTATGAATTTGTTTTGGAATATTGGCATCTTGCCTTCGGTTTGAGACCTTAGCCCTTTTCTTGTGATTTTGTCTTGGATATTTCGTCGTACTCTTCAGATGTTTTGATCGTTATTTATGACACCTTCCTTCTTCTTTCATATTCCTAGGTTAAGTTATTGCTTTACATACTCTGATACTTCTTTCTAGTCTTTTGGTCAACACTCTTTGAATGAAACCCTAGCCTATGTTTACTTCTTTGGAGTCTGTTTGGATAGCAGCCGCCGCATTTATTGTACCCTAGGAGGGCGGGCTGTTACAAATGCCCTCAACACCGCGGGCGGCTTTTGGCTCATACCCTAGAGGTGCAGATGATGAAGCAACTTCAGGATAATTTGTCCTTGTACGAGAAGTCAACTGATCCGGAGACCAGGAGATTCTACTACGACCTCATTATTCGACTGAGGTCGATGTTGGGATGGTCCGAAGGGTCGCAGTCGGGCGGTGCCAGCGGCAGTGGGGTCGGTGCAAGTGGCAGTGGCGGCGGTGGAGGCGGTGCCGATGATGTGATGGATGACGATGACGACACCGAGTAGTCGGGCGGTGTGCGTCATTTTTTTTATTTACTATAAAACGTTGTCGTTGTATAATTTTACCCTATCTATAATACTACGACAATTTGGTTTCAATTTTTTTTAGTAATTTTTAAAGTATGCATTTTTTTAAAGTATGCATTCTTTACTTATTATATGCATATAATTTTTATTCTAGGAATATTAAAATATATAAAAAATGTATAAAAATAATTTTAATTGTTGAAATAGAAAAAGAAATGGTGGCCCGGAGAGCCACCATTGTGGTGGCCAAGTTTTGAGGGCAAGGGCCAAGTTTGTTGGACATACCCAAGAAATGATGGCTTAGACATGCCCAAGAGGGCCACCATTGTGGACACCCTTAGGTCTCTAGTTTGATAACTTTAAACTTTATAACAAAAGTAAACTTGCTGTTAAAATATTCATGCATCTACACGTGTACAAGTAATTAAGAGCTTGCACTTATCTGGAAAGGAGTCAAGTTTTGATAAAATTTTCATAAAGTAATCACTAGTACTCACTAATAATTAGTTAAGCAGAAACCTAAGAACATAAAAAATTATATAAAGCTTAGGCTTGTAAATGAAAGCATGAAAAGAAGTCCTCCCTCTATTAAATATTAATATCATACTTTGACCGGGTATGACTTTAAGAAATGTAATGTAAAGTAAGTTGAAAAAGTTAATGGAGAATGCTTACTTTTATGTGGAGTATTAGTTTTATAATAAAATATAAGTTAGAATGATTTAGTGGAATATGTGGTCCACTACGAAAAGTGGAAAAAAGTAAAATGTGACAAATTTTGAGGGACGGACAAAAATAGAAAAATGTAGCAAAATTTAAGGGACGGAGGGAGTAATTAAAATTAGGTGATTTCCAACTTTTCCGCCCAGCATACCCGGTCCGCTCGGCATTACTGGACGAATTACCCGTTCTGCTCATATCTGCCGGCGAGATCACCCGGTCCACTCGGCCTCTATGGAGTTCCGCTCCTCGGTCTTCTCTAAGCGGGCTGCTCGGGTTGCTCTGTAAGCTACTACTAGTTAGGGCTACTCGAAGCCTCTGTCTCGTGCCTATCCCATGCTCTTTACCATTTTTCATCACTTTTTTCACCTAATTCTCAAAACATTCTCAACAAACTCGTTAGATAAGCAATTGGTGCGAGAATGACACAAAAATAAACTTCAAGTCACTAATCTCGACAATAAACATGTCATTCAACTAGTCAAAACTACAAAATAATGAGATTATCAAACAACATTTGCAGTGTATCATATCGAAATTCAGAAAATTTGTAAAAATTATATAGTAAAGATATTTATATAAGATACGATCAGTATGTGATAAATTTAGTACAATTAGAGAGTGAATGTATAATTTGAGGTATCACTATACATGGGCGGATCTAGTAAAGGCATAGGAGGACATTTGTCCCAGCTAATATTTTCTATTCCATGTATATATTACCAATTGTAAAATTTATTTCTTTTGATTTCTCACTAAATGCTTCTCTCAAATTCTTAAATTTTCATTATAGATAAATTTGCCCCCTCCCTGCCTGTCACTATATAGATTTTTCTTTTTGAAATAAAGTCTATAGTATAATATAGAATGCATGTAGCTGGGCTGCTATTTTTCAACTCCTACCTTAATCTATAAGCCAAACTGAATATACTTCTCGTGAGTGTCTGCAGAAAGTGTGCTCTAGAAGAGATGTTCTGTTCATTTTGGGTATCTCATTTAAGTATGTCTTGGTCAGTAAGTTGTTTGGTGCGAATTTACTTATGTTTTCCTGCAGGCTTTACAATATGTTTATTAGATGATGCCTAGTCTAGACTTTCGAACCTTTAAATAATTGCTTAAATGTAGTGTTTCTCCGACCAATAATATGATTAAGTACAACTATTTTCTCTGTATTAAATTCATATAAACTTTTGTACCTCCTCGGCTTCGAACAATTTTGCATAAACTTGACTAATGAGAAGCTTCAGCAGCATGCTTGTTGTGCCTATATTTTGTGCAAGTGTTAACCATCTTACTTTTCAGCATGTTTTCAAAATGGAGCAAGAAGAATATACAAAAGAAGAAACTGATTGGAGCTACATTGAGTTCATTGACAATCAAGATATTTTAGATATGATTGAGAAGGTTGAGTTAATTTTGCTACAACTAAACTTGCAGCTCTAGTTTAAAACTGTTCATCCTTGTGGTTTTCTCCAGGCAGTTGTTAAATATGTTTTTATTGATGCTGGACTATTGCAGCAAGTTAGAAAGATGTTTTATACTCCTTCCGTCCCCGTTTTTCTATTTTAATCTGTCCGCAGATAGAAGTCCCGGTTCACTTTTACCACAAATGCTACTACCTCCATCTCCAAATTTTGACACACTTTGACCTGACACGGGTTTTAAGAAATGTAATGGAAAGTGAGTTGAAAAGGTTGGTGGGACGTGGGTCCTATATTAGTTTAATAATAAAATGTGAGTAGGAATGAGTTAGTGGAATATGAGTCCAATACCAAAAATGGTAAAAAGTGAACAGTGTCAAATTTTCAGGGACGGGCCGAAATAGTAAACTGTTTCAAAATTTGGGGGACGGAGGTAGTAATAGAATCCCACATTTTACTAACTAATTTCACTCCATTTCATTTAAAACTAATATATACATGCGCTTGAAACGGAATGTCTACAATAGTTTCTATTTTTTGGAAATCTCTTCCATTGAAAATAGCAATTGTGAGCATTACTGATTCCAACTCTACTCTATACACTTTCCCCTTGTTGACCCTGCATAAATATTCTTTGAATTTTGCAGAAGCGAGCTGGCATTATCGCTCTTCTTGATCATCTTGTAAGGACTCTATTAAATCCATTGGCTTGCTACTACAGGTACTAATAATTCCTTCTTTGTCCTGCAGCATGCTTCCTCCTCGTTGAACCCATGAAACATTTGCCGCAAGCCCAAGCTGGCTCGTTCTGATTTTACCATTTGCCATTACGCTGGTGACGTGAGTTTCAATTACATTGTCCTATCCATTTTGCATGAAAATATGTGTGGATTTCCAAAAAAGTTTCTTTTATCAGGTAACTTATCAAACTGAGTTGTTTCTGGACAAAAACAAGGATTATGTAATTGGGGAGCATTCTGAATGCTCCTTTGTTTCTGGTCTGTTCCCAGTATCAGATGAGGAGTCCTCTAAACACTCCAAATTCTCTTCCATTGGCTCAAGATTTAAGGTATAGAATTGCTTTAATTTTTATTATACTTTTTCAAATTTTTGTCTCATCCTTTCTATTTGTTAGTTGTTACACAAAGGTGCTAAGTTTTCTTCTGTTACTTCTTCTTGCAGCAACAACTGCAATCTCTTCTAGAAACTCTGAGTTATATTCGCTGTGTGAAGCCGGACAATCTTCTTAAGCCTGCAATATTTGAGAATCATAATACTTATTTTCGTTCTATTTGTCGGTTCATAATACTTATTTTCGTTCTATTTGTCGGTTTCTTGGCTTGTGCAAACTTGGTTTAATATATGTACATAGTAATATACTTGCTCTTTATCCATGGTGTTAGTTATTTCAGCTCCAATCGCGCGCTAGCTGTCGACACAATCGGATGGCTTTGGGATTCCAGACATCTAACCCTCCGTGATTTCACCGAAATAATGGATGAAATTTGGCAAATCATTTCGGTGAATAGGGAACGACACGGAACAGTAATTGCGCCATTTCACACATTATATATGTATGGTATAATAGTAAAAATTAAAGTAATTTGAATTAATATATTAATATATTAAAGTAATATGGACAATTTTGATTGGTTAAATAAGAATTCTGTGCCAGAAAAATTGGCTAGGGTTTGGTGGCCCAACAACTAGAAAAAATAAAACCTGACCCAATCGCACTAGGATTAGGCTTGCTCAGTAATTTCAACATATCATCATAACCATAAAAAAAACTTGGCCCAATTGTAGTAGGGTTTGGCTGGTACAATAGATCTTCACCAGAAAAAAAAACAGAAATGAATTTGTTCATGAATCTTGAACAAATGAAAAAGGAAAAATAATACGTTCAGATCAAAAGTTAAAAGTGAATCGTTTCAATAGATCATAACAACTAGACTAAATTAGAAGAAAAAAAATTGATGTTGAGAAAAACTGGATTTGTTCATGAGAAGTATGTAGAATTGTGTAGAATAGGCATAAGAAAATAGCTAGATATTTTAGTAGAATTAACTAGAGATGAAATTCTCTAGAATATAGATATTATCTAAAAATATCTATATTGTTATAGAAAAATATCCAGATATTTAAAATATATAAGTATTAAGTAGAGTATTCTAGATTGAGTTAGAGTGCCTATAAATAGGAGTGAGTTGTAACATTTTGTAGAATTTGAGAAAGTTTGAGAAATAAAAGTGTTCCTTTGTTTTCCCACATCACCAACCTCTCCTAAACCATTTCACATATATTCCACCCATTCTCCTCTCAAATATTTTCTCCAATCTTAATTACTCCTCAAACATATATCTTATATATTCCAACAGAATCTTGAACAACTGAAAGG
Organism: Salvia hispanica; assembly: GCF_029641045.1. Lineage (NCBI taxonomy): Eukaryota > Viridiplantae > Streptophyta > Magnoliopsida > Lamiales > Lamiaceae > Salvia > Salvia hispanica. Next base: position 6,311,117 of record NC_142696.1, on the reverse strand, counting down.
GGGATAAACTGTTGGCTTTAACTAGGCAACGAGCAAACTCGGATCGTGACCAAAGATCTGTTGATTGAACGTTTTCTTCAATCACCTATTTGAACAAAACAATAACAATGTGTTAGCAAATCCCACAAGATTAAAATGGGAAAGTGTGAGCAAAAGCAAAATTTAAAATATGTAAACCTTTAAAACTTGGAATGCAATAACTATTGGTTTATCATCGAGTACCAAATCCATCCTTGAAGGGTACACCAAAACCTTTAGGGACTGGATAATCCTAACCATAGCCAACACCATCCATGCAACCAGAATAATATTAGGAACGATGAAGACCAAGACGCCATTCATGATTTCAATGCCATTACCTTTGAATTTTGCTCAAATAAAACTAATATACAAAATTAAATGAAACCAACAACGGAGTAATTACATTATATATACATAATGTTTTACCGATGTTTCAAATTTGTACAGAATGTTTTAAGTTAATACGAATTATAAAAAAAAGTTTTTAAGTGTTTTAAATTAATACACTTCTGTTAAATTCTTTAAAGCCGTTTAACTTCTTTAAATGGTCAAAGCTCCACTAAGACATGTATGATGTATCACCACATGTTAAGGGCTTTCCCCTTAATGGTGATCGGCGATCAAGAACGTTTTTGGCGCCCTCCGAAAGGGTCGGCGGAAGTCTTAGTTTCAGGTTGTGCGTGGTTTTCCGTCGGGCAGCGTGAAAACTAGGGTTTGCACAAGATATGTGGGAAAATAATATTTTCATTCATAGTGAGTTTACGAACAAAAACCCTATTTATAATCTAAGGACCCTAGGGTTGATTCGACCTAATCCTACTGTGCGCGGTTTTCCGTCGGGCAGCGTGAGAACTAGGGTTTGTAGAGTAATTCACAAGATATGTGGGAAAATAATATTTTCATTCATAATGAGTTTACGAACAAAAGCCCTATATATAACCTAAGGACCCTAGGGCTGATTCGACCTAATCCTATTCATCTCGGGAAAGAATAAACAAAAAAACCTGAAACGGAGCTTATAATTACGCTCGATACTAATTCAAAAATAATTAATAAAGTGCTAATATCCAAAAATAAATAATAACCAAAAATAACGATCTAACTAAGAGTTTATTTGGGAACGAAGTCGCCCAACTTCTCAGGCAGATGCACGTTCTTTTTTTGGCTTCGACTTCGTGATGGATGTCTGACTCGTGACCTGCTCGCCCTTATCGCCGGCTGATTCGGTCGCCGGCATCTCTTCCTTATCCACAGATGCTTTGGCAGCTGATACGCTCGGATTTTGCACTGTTTTAAGGCTATTGTTTGGTCCGTTTTTAAGTCAAAGTCACTCTACACGTCCATTATTTACATATTTTGTCTATTTTGGTATTTTTACGTGTTTTGTGAGAAATGTGCATAATTGAGCCGAAAAAGGGAGCCAAAACGCCAAGTTTGGAAATCTGGTGTCAGACGGCGATCGGCGACCGTCGCGGATGTGTGCAGCGACCGCCGGCGCCCGGCGGGCAGATCAATGCAGCGGTCCGCCTCGGAAAAATATGCTTGGAAGAGAAGTCTCGTCCGGCAACCGCCGGAAGACGTGCGGCGGTCCGCCGCCGAGGGAACAGACTCTCTGGACTCCAACGCGGCGACCGCCGGCCAAGGTGCGGCAGCTCGCCGGAGAAAGGCGGCGAATTCGAGAAGCCCTAGATTTGCGCCCAGATTTACCATATTTTGGAGATCTTTTCCTTTTACAACAAGGAGTGGCTTTCCCCTATAAATAAGACCTCAAGCTTCATCAAAAAGAGAGAACTTCTACTTGCAAAATACTTCATAGAGATCAAGACCTAGAGTACTTCATTGGTGCAAGGAGTTGGAGAAGGATTTCAAGAACATCAAGAACGACAAGGATTCAACCTACGGGTTTTATTTGCTTTAATTTTATGTTCAAATTGTCTTCCCTTCAATCTATGTTTTTAGCTTATTCAATTATGTGTAACTAAACTCAAAGGATTCTAGGGATGTGTTAGTAACGACTTTGGTTATAAAAATTCCTTTTTCTATTTAATATCCGTTTTGTTTTTACTTTGTTTCTTCCCTAAGTAGTTTTGATGCTGCATGATTGAGTGACACAATCGTGTATGATTTTATATAACTTGTTTCATAACTGTGACAGAGTTCTAGCGAGTTAGAATCACTTAGTAGACAGTACAGTTAGCTTCCCTTAAAACAGCACTGTTAATTGAGAGTGAGGACTTTTCAAGGGTTTTAAGAGCTTTTTGGAGTTACGTGTTAGGATTGACAACCCTAATCTTGTAATCAACATTTGTATCGCATGAGCATAAGGTAGGTGACTCGTCCTTTCAAAGTATAAACTGTGCTAGGGTATTGTAGTTGGAATTTTTTATAACCATAACTGTGAACACACATCCATGGGATTCCCTTATCTCTATCGTCTTTATCCGTGTTTTATTCGCTTCTAGTTGGTCTATGCTTTCTATTGTTTTTAGTTTTTCAAAAGTTTTCAAAAACCAATTGTTTTTCCAGATTGTATTTGAGTCTTAGTAGAGGATAGACACTTTGTGTTCGTCTTCCCCGTGTTCGATATCCAGTACTAATCTTTAGCTATACTATATATACTCTGTATACTTGCAGGTTTATTTAGTGCTAATAAAAAGTGCATCAAGTTTTTGGCGCCGTTGCCGGGGAAGACAATTTACTTTGGAGTGATATCTTCAAACGAATAATTTTGCTACTTTGGATTTTAATTGCTTTCAGTTTTCAATTTTAGTTTTCAATTCGTTTTTGTTTGAGGTTCTTGCAGGTTTTGTATGCGAACGCGCTCTGGGAAGGACAACCTAGAACCGCTCGATTTGGAACTTGAAAGAACTCGTAGGAAAATAAGAAGTGAAAAAGGATCAGGAACAATGGGTGACCGAACAGACATCGAGAAATTGCAGGAAATGGTGAAGCTACTGATGGATGAGAGAGATGCGGAAAGGGCAACCCGAGAGGCTTTGGAGAAGAAGAATCAGGAAATACAACCCGTGATGAACATGTTCAATCATGGGAATATGATTACCTTTCCCGAAGGACCTCGTATTGACGCTAACAATTTCAAGTTACGCATGCCCCATATTCAAAGGGTCGAGCAAACTCCTTTTGCAAGAAGGGCCACGGAGGATGCCAATCGCCATCTCTCCAAATTTGTGGAGATCTCAAATACTCTCAAATTGAACGGTATCGATGACGATTCCATAAGGGTAAGACTCTTTCCCTTTTCATTAACTGATTCTGCTAAAGAGTGGTTTGAATGTATGCCCAGAGAAAAAGTCTCCACATGGAAGGACATTGTAGCTGCCTTCCTCGACAAGTACTATCCGCCGGGCACAATTTTGAAGCTCAAAAGCGAGATCTTCCAATTCATACAAGGCCATGATGAACCCCTCTATGAGGCATTTGCTCGTTTCAAAGCCCTTCTCCGAAAGTGCCCTAACCATGGTTTCACCGTGGACCATCGGGTAGGAATTCTCTACAATGGGTTTAACGAGAAAATTTTTGCTATGCTTGATTCATGTGCAAATGGAGGGTTCTTAAGGAATTCAGGTGAGGAAGCCATGGCGGTGATAGAGGAATTCGCCACCAACAGCATGGGGTGGTCGAAAGAAAGACATAACCTAAAAAGGATAGCTGCAGTTGAAGAAGCCGAGGAAAGCTCTTTTGCAAAGGAATTGGCCGAGCTTCGAGTTAGGGTGGACCAAATGGATTCGTCAAGGAAGGAGGACCCGATTCTACCAACCTCTATTATAGCAGTCTCTAAATCCGAAACTCCTACCCCGACAATGGAGGAAATCAACTACATGCAAGGAGGCGGTCCCAATAGAAATTACAACAATAATTGTCGCCCTAACCAGGGGGGCGGTAATTTCAATAATTATTAATGGAAACCGACCTCATCCTAATCTCTCTTATTCTAACAATAATTACTTGCAACCCCCCGCAGGATTTAATGTTAGCAAGGGAGGAGTAGTTGAGACACTCAAGAAGGAGGAAAAGTATGAACAAGGGATCATAAGGATCTTGGAGGTAATCGCGCAAGACAGGAAGGTTAATGACACCAAGATCGGAGTGGTTGAAGCTAGAATAAACAACCTCGAGCAGGGAATGAACACGATCTCAACTGCCATAACCAACATCAACACGCAAATGGAGAAAATACAAAAGAAGCTAGATGAGGACAGGGCAAAGGCAGCCGCACTAGTGGACAACGTCAACAAAAAGTGGGTGGCAAAGCAGAAAACTGGGGACTGCCCAGTCGCCGGCGGACCGCCGGACACCACGCGGCGGACCGCCACTGAAGCACATAATGGAGTCTGCCCAGCCGCCGGCGGACCGCCGCACACTTCGCGGCGGGCCGCCACAGAGAAGGCAGAAGCACCCGCTCAGCAGGGACTCGTGCGGCATAATGGGATTGTGCTACCTTTCTAGCCAAAGAGGAAGTTTAAGCTCGAAGAGCAGGTCAAACATTTTTTGAACATGTTTTGTAAAGTTCATACTAACATTCCTCTAGTTGAATCGTTGCAGGAAATACCTAAATATGCGAAGCTACTAAGGGAGACAGTGATGAGAAAGAGAAAGCCGACAAAAGCCGACCTTAAGCTACCACATCATTGCAGCGAGATCATCCAAAAGGAGAAGGCAGTGAAGCAAAGAGATCCGGGCCAATTCATTATCCGATGCCGGATTGGAGAGGGAAAGGTTTACAAGGCCCTATGTGATCTAGGATCTTCCATCAATCTCATGCCGCTGAAGTACTACGAAAAGCTCAACATTAGGCGACTAAAAACTTCAGACGTAACACTCAGGTTGGCCGATAACTCGACCATAAAAACTTTTGGTATGATTGAGGATGTCTTAGTGAAAATAGATGATTTCATTTTTCCCGCCGATTTTATTGTGTTTGACATGAAAGTAGACAAGAATGTCCCTCTAATCTTAGGGAGAGATTTTCTCGCTACTTGCAAAGCTTTGATTGATGTAGGTCGTGGCGATAACCATAGCCAATCCACCTATAAGATCGAAAGCGAGATGCTCAAGTTTGAGGAAGCAAAGCAGGCAAAGATGGAACAGCAGTGTAGGGCAATCATGGTCACGAATTTGACCAAACCTCAAGACCCCTTTGAAGTGGAGGATTCTACTACCTCCACTATCTACATTGTCAACGAGGTAAGACGTTCTACCAAAAAGGACGATACTAACCCCTCCACCTCTATCCCGTAGAAAAAGAAGCAAAAGAGGAAGAAGGCAACCAAGGAGGACCCCGAGATTTATGTTATCAAAACAAATAAGGGGAAATACAAGTGGTGGAAGAAGCTAGGGACCAAGTTGCTTCCTATGCCCATTTTCAACACTAGGGTCGCTGATTTAGTTATTTTCTTTTATTTTCAACAAAAGCGCTTGTTGGGAGGCAACCCAATTTTTCGTTGATTTAGTTATTTTCTTTTATTTTAATTTTCGTTTCCGTTTTCGTTTAAAAAATAAAAAAATAAAAAAATAAAATTAATTGAACGCTTCAATATGCTTTGATACCAATTGAAGGGGGTTGGCAGCGGAAGCGCTCACATAAATCAATTACATAATAATTCTGATCTATTTAGCGGATTATTTAGACAAATTCTATTCGCGTAATTATCACATGTATCATGCTCAAAACTCAAATAAAACATCCTTTAAATTAATTGAAACCTAAAACATGCTTTTCTACGGTTTAGCCATTATACCTTGAAGATTTTCCAAAGAATCGAAGATGGCTAGCGCCATTATACCTTGAAGATTTTCCAAAAAATAAAAAAATAAAATTAATTGAACGCTTCAATATGCTTTGATACCAATTGAAGGGGGTTGGCAGCGGAAGCGCTCACATAAATCAATTACATAATAATTCTGATCTATTTAGCGGATTATTTAGACAAATTCTATTCGCGTAATTATCACATGTATCATGCTCAAAACTCAAATAAAACATGCTTTAAATTAATTGAAACCTAAAACATGCTTTTCTACGGTTTAGCCATTATACCTTGAAGATTTTCCAAAGAATCGAAGATGGCTAGCGCCTTCTCCACGTGAAGATCTTTAGTACAAAACCACGGATCTTCTGTCTGGTTCCCGGACTGTAAACTGATATCAAGGTGGACTGATCTCACCAGTGTATTTTCTGTCTCTTTTATTCTCCTATTTATATTAAGTCACATATTGGACTCAGACAGGGATCTATAAAATGCTTTGGATATGGGCTCCTCCAATTAGCTTTTTATAAAAAAACAAATTCATACACAAACATTAAAAATATAAATGAGATATAAAAAAATAATAAAATTTAGCTACCAAATACTTGCAAAATAAAAAGAAAGAACGTTCAAAACCAACTTAAAATAGGCACACATTAAAACTAGAAAAAGCTCAACATAAACATGTACCAGTGGGAATCAAGCACTGGTCTATCCTATGAAGAAGTGCTACATTAACCGCTAGACCACATGAGGTTTTTTGTAAAAATTGTATCAATAATAAATTAAGAACACTATATTTTGGGGATACAGTTGTACCCCCTTGTTTTTAGCTGGATACGCCAGTGGCTGCATTAAGGTTTACTCACTAGCCGAAAGTACCATAGACTGAAGTGCCTTTGTAATTTGTGGCCTTGCTGTTTTCATTTTCAGCTTTTGAAAACGAGACTTTGTTATAGTTATACCTTTTCTTTTCTGTGTATGTGGGCCTCATTTTAACTTTGTGGTAAGAAATAGTAAAGATTAAAAGGTGTTAGTGGTGGATTCAATAGAGTGATGCATCATGTTTGAGCTATGATGAAACATGACTGATAATTTGATATGGAGTAGGATTTTAATATGGGTCCGATATTGAAGTGCCCTTCATGTCACGGAGGATATTTTTATTCGAAAATTTTTGGAAAATAATAAAAAAATACTTTAATTGATATTAAGTCGTAATTCAAATAATATTTTCAAAGTTCAACGAATCTAATATAGTTTCATAAAACAAAAAAACATTCACTCATATAATTATAGGTGTATGCACGTATGAACGAACTGTGTGATAGTGTGTAGTTTATTTTGTGATGGGAAAGGAATACAAAGAAGGATATCATAAAAGGGCAGTGGGTCCCACAGGCTGGCCTACATGTAATAACAATCAAGGGAATCTTGACGTGGCAGTCCAGTCTTCAACCTTTTCAGTTTGTTCGGCAACTTCCTCTTTCATTCCCTCCCTCCGTCCCCAATTAAGAATCACACTTTAACCGGGCACAAATTTTAAGAAATGTAAAGAAAAGTTGGTTGAAAAAGTTAGTGGAATGTGAAACTCATTTGTTTATATTGGTTTTATAATAAAATGTGAGTGAATTGAGTTAGTGAAATGTAGGACCTACTTACTATTTATGGTAAAAATGAAGTGTGACTTTTAATTGGAAGCGGACCGAAATAGAAAAGTGTGACTCTTGATCGGGGACGTAGGGAGTATAATTTTCTTTTCCGTTGCATTTTCAATGTCATGTATGAACACTCGTAGGACTATATAGTTGGGCTCTATATTTACGTGGTTTTACGAATTATATTCACCCCATCCCATTAATTAAGTCTCAAACGACTCTAGTGACAGAGATTAACTAATGCATTTTGAGATAATGTTAAATAATAAGACAACTCATAAGGAATTTTTAGACATTGTTAGTCAAGCATTAAGCAATTAAATTTAATCTCTTAATTACTTAATTTAGAAATTACTGTTATCAGTTATAAATATATTTTAAAAACAAATATTCTCTCCGTTTTATGTTAATTTAGTCATTTTTTTATTTTAGAAAGTTCCAACATAATTGAGTCATTTCTCTTTTTGCCAAAAAGTGATCCTTTCACTTACTTATTCTATCTTCATCTCTCTCTTGTTTTATTCTCGCTTACTTTATTCACCATCCAAACACACTATTCTTAAACTCTGTGCCAAAAAAAAATATCTATATTAACAAGGAACGGGAGGGAGTACAAAAGTATGAAGTAACTCGTTTGGTAGACTATCTATGTTACAGCTAGTCACGATAATTACCATGATATACTCATATCATAGTTCGTGGGACTTTAATTTTCTAGTTAAAAATATAAACTTCTAAATGGGTTTTAGGGCCTTGAAAATAAAACCAACTATTCGCTAAGGCAAATGTGAAAATCAAATGCATGAATAAAGCTAGATAAAAGCCTATAACTTACTCTAACATAGCTACTAAGAGCTTCCACAACCCTGACCTGGGTTTAAGCCCCAAATTCCATTCACATCATCATTCTCCTAAATTTGAGTCCTAGGTCACAACTCCTTTAACTCCGCAGGCCCTATCTCAGGCCCCAACTAGATGTCCGTGTTCGTATAGGGAGCGTTCGTTGAGACTAGATGTCCATGTTCGTATCCATCGTAACAAGAGATCTTTACATTTGTTTTCATTTATAAAAGAAAAATACAGAAATGGACATTTATAATTAGTTACCACACTAAATATAAACAAATGGATTATTAACTCAAAACTAAAACTCATATACTCGTAATTATTTAATAACTCCACAACTCCAAGTCCACCTGAGCATCTATCTCCACCTCATCCCAGCTGAATCGCCACCCCAACAACGGCGGCGGCGACATCAGAACGGCTTCCGCCAGTCCCGCTACGTCCGACAGCTCGCATATCCCCGAGAACTCCGTCTCGTCCTTCTCCGCAAAAGCTTCCTGCGGCCGGAACGCCTCAGCGGCGGCGGCGGCAGCCTTCCGGAGGTCCTTGGCGTCCTTGGAGAGGGGGACGTGAAGGCGCCAGACGGAGTCGGCGAAGTTGAGGCAGGCGGCGGAGCCCCGGAGGGCCAATGCGGCGAGGTCGTGGGCTCTGGCTGCCATCTCCGGCGTGGGGTAGGTGCCGAGCCAGACGCGCTTCTGGTGGCGAGGCTCCCGAAGCTCGCACACCCACTTGTTGGAGTTCCTGAGGCGGACGCCGCGGTACACCGGGTGCCGCGTCTCCTTGAATTTCTTCCTTCCGGCGCGTCGCTTGGGCTGGGTCGCGGCGAGGATGATCACCTCCTCCTCCTCATCTGGACGCGTCTCTTGCATTCTTGTGTGTTATAATTAATTAACTAATGATGGATTTGTGATTTAATTTGTGTGCTAGATGATTTGCGATTGCGGCAGTTAGTCGCAGTCCGAGTATTATATAGATCTATAGAGAGATGCATGCATGTATGTTGTGAGAAGTGTGAAGTGTGAAGTGTGAATCGTGAGAGTATAGTTGCAAATACTTGGTGCTGGGAAAAGAGGGAACACGTGCGTGAATACGTAGCGGACGCGATATTAACAAGTGGAATCATTCATCGATAAGGGAGAACGCATGGGTCCCTCACATATTACGTCGACTTGCCACTCATTCTTAATTCAGTGATTTAAACTTATTAGAGAATAAAGAGAATAGTCAACGCCCCCATTTCATTCATTTTATCAAATTTTATACAATAAAGAGAATAAAAGGAAAATAAGAGATAGTAAAGTAAGAATGGGAAAGAATGTTACCATATATATAGAAATTATGACTCAATTATGAGGGAACTTTTAAAAATAGAAAATGACACAACTATGAGGGAACGAATGGAGTAGTAATTTGGGCCCACAGGATTAAAATTCTGGCTCCTCCATTGCCCTTACATACCCAGTACCCACTCATCACACTCATTTAATTTTTTCATGCAAAAAATTGCCTTAGCAATAAAGGAACGAATGGAGTACTTTTTTCTATTTAAGTGGCTAAATTTCACTTAGTTAGCAGTTGAACTGGAGGGGGGATAATAAAATTTTTGTACTCCCTCCATTCCAAGGAAGATGACATCTTCCTTTTTTGAAAGATTTTATGCAGTTTTATTTTATGTATTAGATGGATAGAATAAAGTTAGAGAGAATGAATAAAGTAGAGATAAGATTTCTATTTTTAGTTATGCGTCATCTTGAATGTGACAAACTAAAAAGGAAAGTGGGTCATCGTTGGTGGTGGGACAATTAGTATTCCATTTGCCCATAAAAATATAGTACTCCCTCCGTCCCACTTAAGATTGCCAAATTCTTGAGTGGCACGGGATTTTAGGAAGTGTTGTTAGATGGAATAAAGTAGAGAGAAAAAGGTAGTTGAATATTTTAATGAGGAGAGATAAGAGAGGGGGTTATTTCCAAAATTGGAAAGTGATTATCTTGATTGGAATAAACAAAAAAGGAAAAATGGTTATCTTAAATGGGATGGAGAAAGTATAATTTTTATATTAATGTGAAAAAAAACAATTTAATAATAAAAATATAACGTGTTTAGTGGGATTAACTAAAAATGAAATTAAAATAATTTTTAAAATGGAAGGAGTATATAAATAGGGCTGACCAATTCTTTTATTATTATTTCTCCTTCTTATGCTCGGGGTTCAACTCGGGGGTCAAGCCGCTATCCTTGCAATCTTTAATCTTTTCAAAATTTAATTACGCACTCCTCCATTCAACGGTTCAACCGTGGTGGAATCATTTTAATATTTTGCTACGTTATGTGATATGGAATCATTTTTCATTTTAATAAAAGTTAATATATTTTTTTTCATTTACTTTATTTTCTTCTTTATTTATTTACATTTTTCATTTTCTATTTAATTTTACCTTTACTTAACTTAGTTAAAGACAATTTTTTTAAATCTCATATGAAAAAAAGAACGCTTCCAATAACGGAGGAAGTACATAACAAATGCGGGTAACACGTTTTTTACCTGGAATGCTGCACATTCTTAATTCCTAGATTGTAGGCAGATACATACATATGGGCAACGTTACTTTGGGACATGTATATGCTCTCTTCATTCAAAAAAAATATGAGTATTTGAGATGAGATGAGATGAGAGGAGAATTAGTGTACAATTGGTAAAGGAAGAGAGATATGAATAGAAAAATAGTTGAAATAATATTAGTGGATCCATATTATTATTAAAATTTAATAATATGTCGTAGTGATATAAGTCATAAATAAATTATGTATATAGATAATGAGTTGGTGATAATTTTTTATAAATAAAAATACTCATATTTTTATAGAAAGAATGGGCTACATTATTAGATTGTTTGAATTTAACTAAATCTAAATATTAGTAGCAGAGTATCTTCTAACTCAACTTTTTTGGTTCCAATGAGGCCACCCATCCCATCAAGCCTAAATAGAGCAAGTGGCATTTAGTCCATGTGTGCAAAATGATGGTTGACGGATACTATAAGTAGTGACTAGTGGCCATGTGAACCGAATATAGACAACTTGATAACTATAAGACGATCAACAATGGGTAGAAATGGAAAACGTCTTTAATTGTGTGTATCTATTCCTTTCTTTTTTAACAAAATGAACTATACTACAAATCAAAAAATTTGGTGCCGCTATTAGTTAAATGTAAAAAGTGAAATTTAAATTATAATTGTGGTCAATCTCATAAATCATAGTAGTAATTTGAAACCATAATTTTGCTACACCTAAAATTATTTTTAAATTCACATGATTGAAAAGTTATGATATTAACTAAATATTATGATTTCAATAATAAAATACTTATTTTAGTTAAATTTATCTTTAAAGGATAATCTCATAATTAAAACAAATAAATATATAAAAATAATATTAAATTTGAAGCAGAATTTATTCATCCCGGCAAGAGCAGAGTTTGAGTAGTATAGAGTATCAAACTCTAATACAGATACTTGGTTGACAATTTTTTACGCGATATAATAATCTGATAAGAATTTGCACAAAATTAATGGGTTTAGATCAAGTTTTATTGAGTTTGTGTCCTTATTGGATTGACCCGTAAAGAACTCGATAATTTCGGGTTTGGTTTGGGTTGGAAATGGATGACCCATTAAAAAATACTCCATCTTTATTATTCTCTCCGTCCATAAAAATTAGAGCAATTGGTGTGTGACCCGAGTTTTAATGTAGAATTGGTAAAGTAAGAGAGAAGAAAAAATAGTAAGAGAGAAAGAGAAAAAGTAAGAGAGAAAGAGAATAAGTAAGTGAGAAGTAGTGTTAGTAGAATGATGTATAGGGTTATTATTTGTTGAAAATTTTCCATAAATGATTGTGTTTATTTTTGAAAAACAATGCTTTACTCTAGTTATTTAATTTAGTGTAAATTAGATTTAAATAGTGTAAAATGATTTTTTTTTGTTGTAAATCAAGTTTAAATATTAGATTTATTTTATGATCTTGATTTACATTATATCTAGACTAGAATAGAACCTTGGACCTCAACGGGCCAATAAGAATGTTGCGGGCCAGCAATAAAAGAATCGTACTGCATCAAATACAGGAATTTGACTGATTCCCACTTATTTTAATTTCAATAATAATTAGATTAAGTAGAAGTCAACAGAAAAATTACTACGGTTTAAATAACAATTATTTCTAATATATATGCATGGAGATGTGCTTATAAAATAACTAGTTTTAAAAAGTATAATTTACTTCCAATCTCGTGCTGTTACATTGCACGAAACATGCAGTATTATAAATACTAAAATGCAATATAAATTTGTGGAAGTTGTAGATGGATTCCCACAGATTGCATTTTAATTATAGACAGATTGCATTTTTTATTGTTCAGTTTTGCATTTTAGACAGATTTTTTAATTTGCATTATATACGTAGACAAATTAAATTTATATATATATTTATTTTGCATTGTAGACAATTTAAGTTTATAATTCAACACTAATAATATAAAATACAATATTTCTATAACTAAAATGCAATCGACAGAAATCCATCTACATCTTCACAAATGTATATTACTACATTTTAGTATATACAATATTGCATGTTTCATGCCACGTGGTAGTATAAGATTGAAAGTACTCTGTGACTCTAATTAAAGATGTGCCCTAATGGTCTCCTACATGCAAAACATGTAAATTTAGAGGACTTTTTAGCTCATGAAAATGTTAGTTTATTTTTCACATAACTTTTTATATTTGGCTATTTTATTTATTGCTTATAATTTCAAGATAGAAATTGTTCTATACATTTTCTTAACAAAGATATTGTGAGTAAAATATATACAATTCCGAATGATTATGAAAAATAAAGTTAATACTCCCACCCTCTTTTATAAGTGAGATGTAAAGTTAATACTCCCACCCTCTTTTATAAGTGAGATGTTTTTTAGGCATGAGATTTTTAAAAATAGTACGGAGTAACTAAAAAATAATTAGAGAATGAGTATAATATTTTTTCTGTTCCAAAGTAGATGTCACATTTTTCTTTTTAGTTTGTCCCATAAAAAATATCATCTTTCCTTTTATTTGGAAAACCTTGTCTCACCCTTTAGATGCTTTGACAAGAAGCTTTGGATCTCTATCTTTTATGTCACTGCATGGTCTATTTGGAAGATCCATAACAAGACTGTATTCAAAAACTTCCAACCCTATTGGGAGTTTGAGAAAAGTCAGACTGTTTTGGCTTGTAGACCGCACTTCCCCTTTTCACTGGGACAAATACTGAAGGATTGGAATGTCATCAGAGAGTGAGAGGGTTAACATCAGGTTTAAAGGCCTGAGAAACACACGAAATAGGCAGCGCTGGCTCTTGCTTCCTACTCGTTGTCTGATGTTCTCTCAGGTACCCCTTGGGTCTTACTTTGCTCTTGTTGTTTGCCTTCTCTTTGTTAATTTGTGGTTTGCCTTGCTTTCGACGATTGCTTTTTTCTTTCTAGCTCTGTTGGTTTTGCACCTATTGTGCTATTAGCTTTGTTGAGTTTTTTGCTTCTGTTTTATTATTTTTATACTTTTGATGATGTTGTATTCTACCGGCCACTTTTGGATGGTTTGAGATTTTTGAATTATAAAAAAAAAATCAATATATTAAAATATATTTTACTCTCTTTATTTAATATATAAAATAATATTATTATCTAAATATAACATGTATTATAGGATTAAGAGAATATAAAAAAAATTAAAATAGAAAATTAATAGAGAATAGAGTAACTTAAAAATTAAGCAATTTCAATAATACAAAAATAATGTGGGGTGATCAACATAGAGACAGAGTGTTGGGCCCTTATTTTTTGACCGAATGAGTAGAATCAGTTTTAGACTTCGTGTATTGAAATATGATCAGGCCCATGTCTAGGTTTTAGTTAATTTGGTAAAGGGTTTTGATTGGGGCCTTAAAGAAATAACAAGTGGGCTGAACAAATTAATAAATATAAATACTACGAGTTTGTTTATTATTTCATATATACTTTTGCATTTTAAAAGTGTTAGTATAAGCAATAAAAAACGGACTAAAAGTTATAAAATGATTCTATAAACCCAAACTAAATTACTTTATAAGTGCTCTTGTATTACTGGATGGAGTATTATTTTCTCTATTCTGAGAGAGGGATAACTAGACTCTGAATTGGTATGATTTTTTTCTTTTACATATAAATTTAAAAGTTGCTTCTTTTTATAATTCCAAATTTCATTTATTAAAAAGTTTTGTAAAGCGTTTAAAGCCAAAACACGTGTTAATTTTGTCATTAAATGTTAATTTCAATACGACTTTTATCTAGAGAGTTGATATCGCATGTTTGATAAGTTAGTAATACCAAGATAGAGAATTATATATGGACATTTCTAATTGTTTGATATCAAAGTTAAGCTTAACTCAAAGCCCAATATAAGACAGGGCCCTATCTAATCTTACCAAAATTATAACATTAACCTTATTAATGTATCTCACCAATTTGTCAAGTTAAGTCATGTTATTTAATATACAATACAAATTTAGATAATTTCTATTCTATCAAACAACAACGGAAAAAATCATATATCTGCATATCTAGACATAAAGCCCGTATTTCTTATTTTGTTTTACATATCTTCTCATATCCCATCTTTTGTATCAAACGAGTCCTTAAGAGTGGCTGCCTCGTATAAATTAATATTCTCTATATATATTTCTAGTGTACAAAAAGATGTATTAAATATTATTTTAATATTATTTTAATATGAATTATTTTAAGTATAGTCTGGCTAAATTTATTGATCCATGTGAGACCTAGCTAGCTAGATCCTGTTGGTTAAATATTGAAGCTCGTCCAATGATAAAATTATCTACTCAATGATAATAATTAATACTCCTAGTGGAAACCATATAAAAATAATTTCCTTGACATAGGTAGGCACACGTGAGGTGTTAGACATACTTTCGTTCATGATTCATACCCCAATTCATAAAACAACAAATTATCTTAACTGTTTTCTCATATTATTTCATAATAGTACTGTATTATTTATGTTCTCCACATCAGCAACACCGTTGATGTTTAATTTTCTTGGAACTATTAGAAATGGGTCACTCACCCCTTAAAAGACCTCATAAGGGAGAGGGTTATCCATCCTTATATAGAAGAGATAGGATCTTCACCAAGCCGATGTGGGACAAGATAATAGAATTTTAACACGCCCCCTCACGTGTGGGCCGGAATGACACATCGGACTTCCATCACGTGGATAGGCAAGAGAAGAGATTAAGAGATAAACCATCATCGACTTGGGCCCTGCTCTGATACCATATTAGAAATGAGCCACTCACCCCTTAAAAGGCCTCATAAGGGGGAGGGTTATCCACACTTATATAGATTAGATTGGATCATCACCAAGTCGATGTACCAAGTCGATGTGGGACAAAATTGAGAGAATTTAACACATTAGAAATGGGCCACTCACCCCTTAAAAAGCCTCATAAGGGGGAGGGTTATCCACACTTATATAGATTAGATTGGATCATCACCAAGTCGATGTGGGACAGAATTGAGAGAATTTAACACGCCCCCTCACGTGTGGCCGGAAAGGACATCGGTCTTCCATCACGTGGGTAGGCAATGCAAGAGATAAGAGAGAACCATCATCGATGTGGGCCGGAAAGGACATCGGTCTTCCACTCGTGAGGTAGATAAGAAATAAAGAGAAATCCATCATCGACTTGAGCCCGCTCTGATACCATATTAGAAATGAGCCATTCACCCCTTAAAAGGCCTCATAAGGAGGAGGGTTATCCATCCTTATATAGAAGAGATAGGATCATCACCAAGCCGATGTGGGACAAGATAATAGAATTTTAACATGAACACTCGAACTCAATACCCATATTATTATTGTTTATTTTATAGAAAAGCAATATCACCATGTATTACATATTATAGTTGCTAGACAATTTCATTCTAATATTTTCGATATCTGAATAATTTTATTAGCATTATTAGTCTCGGATATGGAGTATAATCACGTTGGAGGAACTTTGCACTATTCTCAAAATATATTTTTATATATTGATGTAAGCAGTTACATGTTTTTGGTGTTAACTTTTGGCATTTGCGATCAAGTGAATAATTAAAAAAATAAATTGCTTGAAAATAATGATTACTATCTCCATTTTTTAAAAATAGAAACTACTCTCTCCGTTTACCAATAAACGTCTCATTTTGCCATTTCCATCCATTCACCGATAAATGTCCTATTTGCTTTTTTACTGCTTTTAATAATGAACTCCACATTCCACTAATTATATTTCACTATAAAACTAATACTTAGTATTAAAAATAGGACTCACCTTCCACTAATATTTTCCACTCACTTTCTACTATATTTCTTAAAGCTCGTGCCCGGTCAAAATTGACCTTGTATTGGTGGACGGAGGGAGTATTTCCATTTTGGTCGTCTCTTAAAAATAGAAATTTTCTGAACTTTCTATTTTATGAAGCGGAACCCACGATCCATTAACATATTACTTTCACTATATTTTTTTTTCTTCCTCTCTCTTACTTTATTCTTTTTTTTCTCTATTTTTATTATTTTACCAATTATATATTAAAACTCGTGACGTTTCAAAAGTTTTAATTTTTCCAAAGACTGATGTGGTATAATGTATACAATAACTATTCCTTGAAGATTATGATCATCTACATGTTAACTTTATGTATGAGGTGGTTCAAAAATCCCCACAAATATATAGTTAATTTATAGTAATATTTTTAGTGTTAATTAAATTTGAGGGGCAATCCTCGTTTTACTCTTGTGTAAATATCATCACGAGAACCGGACAATCACTCGATTAAAGTATTCGACTCAAATGCTATAAAATCCCCAAAAATCTAATACTTCAGTAAATATCATCACGAGAACCGGACAATCACTCGATTAAAGTATTCGACTCAAATGCTATAAAATATTGTTCATCCTATGACTTCTGAAATTAAGTTCTTATAGGCTAATCTAAAAAATCAATTATGATTTGTTTAATTTCGTAACAAAAATAATGTTTATAGATGGTCAACAAATATGTAAATGGGCCAATTAGAGATGCAGGCCAGATGCTGACAAGAAAACTTTGTCTTATTAAGGTTTCTTTTGACAATATAATTTGCCGACTTTGCGAAAGATCCAAACTTTTGGATCATCTTTTACTCTTGTTCACCTAAAGCTTTTAGATAAACTTGTTAAATCAAATTATAATATGCAACAATTTTTAGGTACTCCAAGTTTAATCTACAAGGAGAGTTCAACGTTTTGTAGGATTCTGATAGCTGGATTAGTATATATTTTACAATAATTGAATCATTTAAGGGCAGGTGCTAAATATAAAACTAAATCTAAACTATTTCCCTTCATTAATTATATCGTATTACCAAAAATATTGTTTTAATTATTAACCATTAATTTTATCTAGTTATTATTTTCGACTCTGAATATTATCACTAGTACTCTCAGTTTAGGCGAGTCATCACCAATGAAGAGACAAGTTCGTTTTCTTTGTTGTAGCATCACTAACAGAACGTGCTGCAACGAAGCGTTTCAGATGCTATGAGTTATCCAATGTGTGGAACATCAAATAAATAATCACTCCACTTTTTTTCTTCCCACTTTACTTTCTCTTATCTCATTTTATTTCATTTAACTAAATTAACTAAATTAACTTTTGGTATCTTTACATATATATTTAATATATTACTTCTACTATTACTATTACTATTTGAAGTTACAGAAGTGAATTTTCTTGTATGCAATTGTTTATTCAAATGTAAATTTAACCTGATAAAAGTAGTAATATGATATACTACAATCAGAAAACATGCACTCCACCATTGTATCTTCTCGAAGGTAAGATTTTAGCCAATTTCAAATAAAAATAATTCTCCTTAACACACACACACACAGGGAGAAAACATAATGTGTGTGTGAGTGGTTATCCATAATTGTTAGTTAACTGTCGACACGTAGTTAATGAAGATTAAATATATTCAACAAAGCAGTTTCCATTCCTCACTAGGGCATTTAACTCTCGACTTAAATTAAGCCACATAAAACCTTTTAACTTTCGGTCAAAATTGACATATTTAAGTCAAACATTCTTTATTCGAAATCAGCCTATTATGCCGTCTACCATCCTCAATCGTTATCCTAACATATACCCAAATTAATTAATATAGAAGTTATTTTTTTTTATTATTCAGAAAAGGAAAAAATAATATGCTAAAGAAAAGCCGACCCATTTGGCAACTTCATGCCACATGGTGGAGAAGTTTGTTGCACTTAGAATGTCAAAATCAATTCATCATTAATGGAACCGTCCATACCACTTTTTTCTTCTAAAAAAACAATCAAGATCGACATAAAAATCATATCTTCTGCATACACGATGAATTATTTGTTTTAGGTTATCCCACTATCATTCTTATAAAATTAATTACATATGTGGATCAAGTAACTTTCACTACTAAGAATATCAGTTGTCGGCATTATTAGAAACGTTTCGTGTAATATACTAATAGTTGAACGAAAATATTAAATTTCTAAGCCTCTAAAAACGTTTTTTACGCCTGCAAGACATCTTAACAAAGAATTGCAGGCTAAATAGTGTGACGACTAGGGTCGGTCACAAGCCAACAAAATCATTAAACCATACTCTTCTTAAATATTACTCCACCAAAGTTTTGTTTGTTGTTATTTTTTCTTCATAGAATTTTAATTTTTATATTCTTGACGATCCCATCTCCTAAATGTGTCGAGCTCGTGTTGAATTGGTGATATATGATGTGTATGTTACAGCTATTTTTTCCATGTTTTAATTTAATCAAATTCACACGCTTGTTTAATTTGTTTTTGCACCCTATTCCTTATAGTTACACACTGAGTCAAAGAGTCAACCAAAAACTAAAGGCACTTACTAATGTTTATTTAATTAAATATATAAAAGCCGTCCCTCTGTTGCAACCAACAACTCCAATGGTTTTACTTATTTCCTCCAAAAAAAGACAAAACCATTTCCCATATATATAAGTAGACGAGGCTGTTACAATAACATAAAAAACACCATCTCCAACTTTGCTTATCCCAACCTTCAACACACACATTACATTACATTAACACATTCTCTATCAAGTCTAAAATCCAACCCAAAAAAGGAAAAAAAGAAGAAAAATGGAAGAAGCAATGTTGAATCCATTGGTGTCCGAGAAACCAACAACATCCAATTCCCATCTCACACAAGCTCTGAATGAAGTAAAATCAATCTCAAAAATCTCCCTCCCAATGATCCTAACCGGCCTAATCCTCTACTCCCGGTCCATGATCTCGATGCTCTTTCTCGGGCGCCTCGGCGGCCTCTCCCTAGCCGGGGGAGCCCTGGCCGTGGGGTTCGCCAACATCACCGGCTACTCCATCCTCTCGGGCCTGGCCGTGGGCATGGAGCCCATCTGCGGCCAGGCCTACGGAGCCCAACGCTTCAAGCTCCTCGGCCTCACTCTCCAACGCACAATCCTCCTCCTCCTCCTCACCTCCCTCCCCATCTCCCTCCTATGGCTCAACATCCACAAAATCCTCCTCCTCTGCGGCCAGGATCCAGACATCGCCGCCACCGCGAAATCCTACATCCTCTTCTCCCTCCCCGACCTCATCGCTCAATCCTTCCTCCACCCTCTCCGTATATATCTCAGAAGCCAATCCATCACAATGCCGCTCACATATTGCGCCGCGCTCTCCATCTTCCTTCATATCCCAATCAACTACCTCCTTGTAACCGTCCTCGGCCTCGGCCTCAAGGGCGTCGCCATCGCGGCCGTCTGGACGAACTTAAACCTCGTCGGCTCGCTCCTCGCCTACGTGGCAATGTCGGGGGTTTACGCAAAAACATGGGGCGGGATTTCGACGGATTGCTTCAGGGAATGGGGATCGCTTCTGAATCTCGCGATCCCGAGCTGCATCAGCGTGTGTTTGGAGTGGTGGTGGTATGAAATCATGATTTTACTCTGCGGTATACTCGTGAACCCACGCGCCACCGTGGCCTCGATGGGGATTCTCATCCAGACCACTTCCTTCATCTATATATTCCCTTCTTCTTTAAGCTTCGGCGTGTCGACGAGGGTCGGCAACGAGCTCGGCGCGGGGCAGCCGCGGAGGGCGAGGATGGCCGCCATCGTCGGCCTCTCCGCGAGCTTCCTTATCGGACTCCTCGCGGTGGCGTTTGCGGTCTCCGTGAGGAATGTGTGGGCGGGGTTGTTCACTGGCGACAAGGAGATTGTGGCGCTGACGGCGGCGGTGCTGCCGATCATCGGGCTGTGCGAGCTCGGGAACTGCCCGCAGACGACAGGGTGCGGCGTGCTGAGGGGCACGGCGCGGCCCAAGATGGGGGCGAATATCAATCTGGGGTGTTTTTATTTGGTGGGGATGCCGGTGGCGCTGCTGCTTAGCTTCTACCTTGGGTATGACTTCAAGGGGCTGTGGATGGGGCTGCTCGCGGCGCAGGCTTCCTGCGCCGCGGCAATGCTCTTTGTGCTCCATAGAACGGACTGGGAGGTCCAAGCCTCCCGGGCCAAGGAGTTGACCGCCAAAACCGACACGTCGGATTATATCAAAATGGAGGATAATTAATTAATTAAGTCTCATTAGTTACATTACTTCATAAATTCATTCTTTATTTTGGGATAGTGTAAATGAAAGGATAGGGATAGAGGAATTGTTTTTTCTTTTTTTACCTATTTGTTTTTATGTTTGTGTTTTAGATGTAAAAGTCAAGGGAGAAACAAAGATTTTGTTGTTGGAATAGTGAGAGTGAGAGCTTGCAAAGTGACTGACACAAGATCAAAATGCTTTCCCCCCATTCCATGCCTTTACTCACACTTTTGGGTTTAATTAAGTATTCAACTGCATTGATCATGCAAATTAAGGGTGTCGTAGATGCTACGTTTGGTAAACTATGCTAGATACTCAATTTATTATCTATGTGCATTTATAATTGCGGCCCACTGCATGTGTGTGATTCTGTATTTATGGTATACATGACAGATACGCATCCACTGTATATGCATTAATTCTTTATTTTATTTTTGTAGAATATATAAGACTAACAAATTACGTGGGATGAGTTGTTATGGAATCACCTCAATATCATTTCAGTCCAATAAGACTTAATCCAAACTCAACACGAAATCAATTGAGTTTGTATTGAGTTGATCCAACAAGGATCCAAATACATTAAAGCTTAACCCAAATCCATCAACTTCATGCATGGTTGACTCAGTGCCTAAAATTATCATCCTTAATTATATAGTACATCCTCGTATGGAAGGTTTTCAAGTAATGCTCTCCCCATTCCATAAAAAGAGGGAAAGAAAAATCTATTGAATTATTATCAGTGGAAAATAAAATTCATCTTATAAAAGAAGAAAAAATTGCCAAAAAGAGAAAAAGACTATTTTTGTGGGGCAGATAAAAATAGAAAAAGAAGACTATTTTCATATGACGGGAAGTATATAATTACATAAAGTCAAAACAATTTCATTATCCATATCAAAACTAATAGTGATTAATCTGTCATAATTAATGATCATCCATTTACATAATACTATGATTAAAAGTATTTGTCTTGAAAATATCTCATTGGCAAATAGTGCCATATTTGGAATGTCTTGAATTGATGAATTAGTTCATTATCCGTATGACAAAGAATGTGGGATCGATGCAAAGAATAGAAAGAGAGAGTCAACATGTTAATTCGGTTGGGACAAGCTACAGATTTTCAACTTTCCAAGTATGGGATTGGAAAAATTTAAACAAAAAGTGATGGACCATTCAATCTTCTCAACTGCCGGCTTACGTATACGAGTAAACAACCATAGCTTTTCACACACAACACATAGAGTTTGTGTTTGATTTTGAATGAGAATGTTAAAGCATTGGTCTATAACTTTGCACGTATTTTGAACTCTTTTTTATTTTATTCCATTTGGGTATCTGAATTGGACTTTCCCACCCACCAACTTGTCAATAGTTTCCGATTGCAAGTAACAATATCTTTGATCCCCTAAGGCTAACACCCTTCTTATACGTCACGTGTTTATTAATAACATCCGCCATCCGCATGTGTCCAAAGAGCATGTTCGAGACTTTGCACGTATCTTAATTACCTACGCACTGAATTTAGACGTTTTCACCCCACGACTTGTCGGTAACCGGCGACTGTTTAGGGTTCTGCGTATGCTAAAAATAGTAATATCACGAGATAATAGGCTTGTCAATTCTGGGCGGAGCCGGAATGCATGAAAATCCTTGCGAAATACATGGAATTGTTGGGTAAAATTAACCTATGCATAGTGTTAAAGACGTGTGATATATTCACAACAAATGCCTTTGATTAGCATAGGGCGGTTGATGTTGGACTCGTGCTTGATCAATGCACTTTGACTTATAATAAATAGTCCCTCACTTAAATTTTATCATATTTTTATTTATGTCTATCCCACAAAATTTGTTACATTTCACTTTAGACCATTTTTGGCAGTGGACCATATATTCCACTAACTCATTTTCACTCACATTTTATTATAAAACTAATATATAAAAAAAGGACTCACTTTCCACTAACTTTTTCAACTCACATTCCATCACATTTCTTAAAACTCGTGCTCTGTCAAAGTGTGATAAAATTTATGGGACGGAGGGAGTATGACGAAATGTTTTAATTTGTGAAATTAAATGTTATAGTGTCGACTCTCGGTGAGTGAGAAATAACGGATTAAAGTTGGTCAGAATAAAGCTAAAATGAGCTATGAGAAAAACCAAGAGATTAATCAATGAAGGGTTAATTATCCCACATTGGAGATGATAATCTTATTTAAGAGGTACTACTATTTAATAAGATGAATTATTACATGTAATAACTATCGTGAACTAAAAAGGGTTGTAGAGCCCACACGCGCGTGCCGTCTCGGCCCGGCCCGCCGATGCCCCGAGCCACGTGCCTTGGACTTGGACTTATGGCATGATGACAGACATTATGTTTGTGTTGACTCCAGCACCCCTTGCAGTGGACTCGGTCTATATATAGGCATGCATCCCATGCATTCCAACACACTATCAAGCGTACGCGTCTTGAATCCCCGAACGCCGAACTTGAGGAGTCTATCCCGGGCTGTTTGACCCGTTAAGGTGCAAGGTAAGACTCCTATATTATATTTCCTCCGTCCACTAAAAAGTAGATCATATTTACCATTTTGTAATGTTCCTTAAAAATAGACCAATTCTATTTAAGAAAACTTTTATCTCTCCAATCTTCACTAACAATACTCCAATCACTTGTTCTTTATAACTCTCTCTTATTTACTCCAATCTCTATTAACTATGTTCCAATCATTTTCTCTTTCTAACACTCTCTTTATTTTACCAATTATAGACTTTACTCATGGCGTTTCAAATATTATTTATATTTTTAGGAACTGAGCGAGTACTATTCTCCCATGTCGATATGCATGAAGCGAATGTATGATGAATAAAAATTGAAAATGCTGTGGCCTTTCGGCTAAACAGACATTGTATATGGTCACGCGGTGAAGAAATAAAGAACAACTAACAGTAACCTGTGGGCTTAAAAGCCAAACAAGCATTTATGCTCTATTATATTAGAAATAAAATAGTAATCTATGGTGTAGCTTAGTTAAGTATTGCGAAAAAGATGATTGAATTATGGTTGGTGCAGCACCAACCAAAAATAGAGGAATTCTGGTGCAGGAGATTAGGTAATGATTATGCTTTCATCAATTACACCAAAATCCTAAATTAGTCCCCACCTACTCGAATAAAAGATTTATTATATAGACTAATGTTCTTTAGGGTCACGGACCAACAGACTTGGCTAAATGATTCATTGTTAAAAAATGAAGGCATGGTCCATTTAATAAAGGAGTAGTGTTTGGTTGCTATTACTTGTGATTATAATTATGATTAATTCTTTTTTTTTTGTTGGATTATTTTTTTGTGGAGTAAACTTTGGTTGCTATTACTTAGTGATTAAAACTATGATTAATCCTTTTTATTGACGTTGGATTATTTTTTTCTATAAAGCTTGACATGCGACAATGTATCTTGATACGTCACTACTAGATTTTATCTTATAATTTAACCATCTCACGTTCACTTTTATGACTAATTTAACCCTAGACAAGTTCTATTATAACTTATTCCATATTAATATTGTATCTCGTTGTTATTTTGCCTAACGAATCAAACGCCATAGTAGTGTATTATGTGTGTCGCTTGATTGAGTAGGAGGATGTTAGGTTCAGATTCATATTTTGATCTCTCATTCTTAGGATCCATTCAGAATAAGAATTGGTCACCTATCTACAATAAAAAATTAATCCAATAAACATGCAAGTCTTTTTTTTTTTTTTTTCTTGAGGGGAGATACCAAAACAAGTAGCTTACTAATTAATTTTACTTCAAATTCTCGATGTTATCAACTGTTTAGTAGTACATATATAGATTGGACATTTGGACTGAATCCAGTGCCCCTTGTTTGTAAGATTATGGACTTTGGTCTTTGAATTATTTGGGCCTTGGCTCCCCCTCACACGAGGGACTTCTAAATTACAAACTACTAGTAAATTATATTTTCAAATGAAGGTGAGTAAATCAAAAGTAGATAACATAGACTATTCATACATGTTTAGTAGCAATTCTTGATGAGAACATTATATAAGAAAGCCCTTAAACCTCCACTTTACCAATTTTTATATACAAATTGGAAGAAGATACTCACTTCACACAACCACCAAAATCTGAGTTCAGAAAAGAATTTGAAAACAGTCATATTTCCCAAGACCATCCACCCATATATATTAATATTTTCAAGATAAAACAAGCAAGCATATGTGCATGATACCAATAAAAATCAAATAATATGGATTTTTTTTTTCAGCACAGCAACTTTCTTGGACTTAAACCTGCTTTGGATCCATCAAAATGTCTCCCATTTTGTTGTAACTACCACTTGACCATAATTGAAATTCCCATTAATCTTCTTCATTTCTTGCTGTTTTTGGAAAGTTTTCGACATCGATCCCTTATAAATCTGCCGGTGTTGCTGCAATTTTTCTAGGCTAGAATTCCTCACCTTCAGCATATCAAGAGTTTCTATATACTTCTGCACCCTTTTCACCTTCATTAATTCATTCAGTTCATTAAATCAACTCTGAGGAATTAAATTAATATTACTTTTTATCAGTAAAATAATTTGTACCTGCATTCTTCTATGGAGCTTTACATCTCCATCAGCATCAATTGCATCCAACTTTATGAGCTGTGTCATTAACAATTCAATCAAGCTCAAAAAAACTGTCTCCACAACTTTCTTGCCTCCATTAATTTCCAATTCAATTGCTGCCACCTACCAAATTAACAACCAATCACAAATCATGAACAAAACTACTAGTATTATTCAAGTAAACAAAATAGCTTTGGTGAATACCTTTTTTGAGAGGGTATCAACCTCAAATTTGATATCTGCAATTTCCTTTGATGCCTTGTCCAGTTTAGCATTCTTTCGAGATTCAAGGCGCCGTCTCTCTCGGCTAACTTCATCTTCAACCAACACAATCTTTGATCCATCTCTCACGCCAGCACTATCAAGAAACCATTTTGAATCCCTCTCTTTTTCCTTGTAAATCAGCTTCTGATCTTGTGTGTGCACCCCTGTTACACCTGCCACTAACTTTTTCAGTTCACCTGCATCAAAATAAACAAAATTAAATAAATATACAATCAAGAATAAATCAAAATCATCACAAAAAAGCAGTCTTCACCAAAACTGGCTTGAGAGCTGATCACAACTTCATGGTAAACTGAGCCATATTTCACTCTAACTTTAATGTTTGGAACAATGTGATTACAGTCTGAGTTCCTCTTCTGCACAAGCATCCCTCCTGGCCTGACTTCCCACCCTCCAACAACCTCGGTGTTGGCGGCGGTGGGAGAGGAGCCTTTGTTGGATTTCATTCTCAAAATGGAGTCTTTGCTTATGGTGGTGAATGTGACACCTTGATTTATATGGTACTCAAATGTGTGAAGAAACATTTGGGAAAAAAGTTATTTGTTGTGTAACAAGAAATTTGGAAGTGCTTGTCTGCTAAGCTAAGAACATACCTATGTAGGAAGAATGGAACCAAATTCTGACCCACAAAATGTCAGAGCAACAACAACATGGTGTCTTAAGTTATGCGTACATACAAATTCCCCAAGGCCTAATGAAAATCCCACCAAAAATATTTAATACATCTGTGTTTCTAGCTAGAATAGAGGGAGGTTTTCGTGGAAATTTCAGGAAGAATATGTTAATGATGCTTGGTAGGATTTATTTCATGTATATATAAATATAAAGAAGGGGGGTGGGGTGGTTAGGGAAAGGAGAATATGTCTTGGTTGGATTGTTGTTGGGTATTTTTTTGGTATTGGTTTTTGTTTTCTTTTCCTTTTTTGTTGTTTTGTATTTTTGTTTGGTAGGATTTATTGTTAATTTGATTGAAATAATGCATGTCACTAGTGTATGCACATTATAAACGTTGCATTAACATTATATCAATATTTGGGATAACGCAAAGTGTAAAGGAAAAAAAGGTTGGACCTTTCATATTTACTAAGGAGAATTTATGGCTTTTGTCACTATTGGATTCTTTGCTTGTACATGTTCTTTATCCTTATTATGCATAAAATTAAAAGTTAGGTAGAGAGAAATTAAAAATTTACTCCTGATTGAACTATCCATAAATAGATACTTCTATAATATAACTAAATGTATTAATGATGATTAATTTATTTTCAAATTAAATGTGACATCATGTTTGAACATGCTAAAAAGTACTCCCTCCGTCCCAAGGAAGATGACCCCTTTCTTGGGCGGCACATGATTTTATGTAGTTATATTTTGTGTGTGAAAAGGAGAAAGTAAAGTAAGAGAGAGAGAATAAAGTAGAGATAAAAATGTTTCCATTTTAAGTAATGAGTCATCTTAATTGGGACAAACCAAAAAGGAAAGTGGGTCATCTTCAATGGGACGGAGGGAGTACCGGTAAGAAGTAAAGTTGAACATCTTCGGAATAGAAGAGAGTTTTTATTTCTTTATGTTTTTTAATAAAATTATTGTGAACTATACATAATTATAATTCTATATTCAAATTATTAACAAAAATGTCTCAAGGTTCAGTTTGTGATAACAGAATATAATTACGTGACTTGTCATAAATTATTAACAAAGAATTGGATTTTAGGATTGTTTTTTAGCAAGCAATAGGCTATGTTGTTAAAATATCAATAAGTTAGGTATTGATATTAATTGCTAACTTTTTTAACTTACTAACTCTGCTAATTTATCAACGCATTGTATTAAAATTTTTAATACGATCAACATTAAAATATCAACACATAATTTTATTGCCATTTCTGTCACACCCAACTCTATCTAACGGAACTACTCATAGTAAATAAATTCAAAATTTAAAATAAATAATCCACACGTCAAATAAATAAAATACACATATTATATGATTTCAAAAACCAACATTTATCAAGTACATATTTCAAAATATTCTGAGCTATAGTGGGACCCACTCACCACTCTATATACTATACACTTATTTACATGCAAAAATGATGAGGAGGAGATGCCAAAACGTGTCAGCCACCGAACCTGATAACAAATGCAGTTCATATAACCCACGTCAACCAAAAATTTCACTGATATCTTATTCCTGAAAAATATTAGTGGTTTATATGAGCCACAACTCAGTGTATATAAACCTTACCTTTAATTCCACATCTCAAAATCAAACGTATTCTTTAATCAATATATATAACCATAACCAACAAATATTAGAAACAATTTCATATACATATGCATATGCCACTCTGTTCAATTTATTATTCTGTGACTGGTCAAGCCTGGTAACTGCCTGAGTTCTCCATTGTATATGACCTGCAGGTCCCTTTTAATTATTTGACCTTTCCATGAAGGTCCCTGATTTGACCTTTCCACGAAGGTCCCTCTTTGCATTTTGACTTTCCAAGAAGGCCCCTCTTTGATTTGACCTTTCCACGAAGGTCCATTTTTGCATATTTTCTTTGACCCGTAGGTCCATTATCATTGTATATGACCCGTAGGTCTATTTTAATTACCATAGATATCAGACCCTGGGCAAAATTGTCACATATCCTCTTTAATCTCATGATTCAAGTACTTCTAATGCCATATAAAAGCATATCAAAAACACCACTCACATATCCATATCATATTTCCCCATCAATATCAAATAACATATAACCATTTAGTCTCATATCATATAATTCAAATATTCACTCCAAGTAATTAATCACATAAAATATGTAAAATTAAAAGTGTGATTTATACACATCTGGATAAAAACTGAACTCCAGATTCCAGTCTACTAATTTACTCCTCGATCTTCAATCTATTTCCATCCCATTTGTTATATCTCTCGTTCGCCTTCTTTTTAAGAACTTTTGTTTCTATCCTCCACCAGAAAAATCACTCACATATATAAGGTAAGTTTCTCTTCTGCCGACTTAATCTATATGACTAAAACGGTGTAAATTTAATAATAATAACTTGGCTAATCTTTTCCTATACTCATCACACGTGCACTACTAATTATATACTATTATTTTATTAACTAATAGGATAAATATAAGAAATTAAGATTACATTATTCCATGCACACATTCACGGTATTACACATGCACACACTTAAAATAAATTATTTAGTATTTAAAGTACATCTACACATACAATTTATATGTGTGTACGATGTATAATTATTCAAATAAATATTATAATTATGCAATGATAAATAAAATTATATCAGGATGCAAAATGATGCAAGTTTCGAGTTAGAAATGTCCCAATTTCAATATATTTTGTGAATATTTTAATGTCATCATATTGACATTTTTATTAAACGTCGTTGAGTAGTTAGCAGAGTTAGTAAATTAAAACTTGAGTAATATAACCTCTTTGACTATAAATACGTAGAATCAACACATTTCTATGAGAAAATATTGTCATTAAATTATATTCCGTTTATAAAAGAATGTGCGTGCGTGGACACGTACTTACTGGGAATAATTTATGCCTCTGATATAATAAATATGCATATCAGTATTACTTTTACTACTAATATAGTGTAAGATGCACGAGGTCCTGTATCTATAAATGTGGGATGTTTATATGTAACATTACCCTTCACCACGTCTCTAGTTTTGCCTGGATTGAAATTGAGAAAAATAAAAGGGTGAAGTTAAATAATTAATCTATATATATGTCATAATTATTTATTTTAATAGAAGTGTGGTAGAAATATTCAGTTACATGGATTTTCACTATTGCCCCCATCTACTCACCTAGAATCTAGATTGACACCAAATTATGGATGGATAATAATAAAAAAAAATATTCTAATGTTTGATTTACTGCTGATCACTTTTTAAATTAAAAACTTTCACCAATAATGCAGACGTAGGTAGGGAGATCAATTTGGTGACAATTAGGACAGCACGATCATATAGCGTGACGTCTAGTTTTACGATGTTGAACTTGATTTTTAAAAAGTAAACAAATCAATTTTGAAACAGCAGTTCTGTAATCGATTGGAATGGGACTCGCTCATCCTTAACTAAATATTTAGGAGTCAGCTATACCACCCATTGAGATGCTTACAAATGTTTTTTAACCTGGGTGTGCTGACCTAATAGTAGAGTGATTAATGCCCCCAAGGTCTCGGATCAAGATCATCGTGACAATGTCTTTAAACTTTTTGTTTATTTACGCATTCAAAAAAATGTCTTGGACCTCGACATTATCATCTGTGTAGTCTTGATTAATATTGAAGTTGAGCCACTTTCTTTCTTAATCCATAATGATACACAATGCAAAAGAAATTATAGGCTAAGCGAATAGTAGAGGAATCAGTTTCTTGAAGCAACTGTTTTCAAATTTGATTGGCGACTAAAATTAATTAATGCTCAATGATTCATAATTTTTCTTTGAGTTATCATGTAATTTCTTAATTTCGGATAAAGATACTACTCAAGACATAATCTCAGTTTTTTTCACTATTAACCATCATGACTTTCCATTTTCTGGATTAGTATACATCAATATGAAACATATAAGGAAATTTTCCCATGCACGCATAACACTTAAAAGGTCTAAAGCATTATTGTAACAACCCGCCCTCCCAGAGTACAATAAATGCGGCGGCTGCTACTCAAACGGACTCTAAAGAAGTAAACATAGGCTAGGGTTTCATTTAAAGAGTTTTGACCAAAGCATTTAAAGAAAAACATCAGAGAAATAAAACAACAACTTAACCTAGAAGCTTAAATACGAAATAGGAAGGTATCATAAATAACGAGCATAATCTCAAGAGTATGACATGGTTTCCAAGATAAAATCTTCAAGAAAAGCCTAAGGCCTCAAAAGCCAAAGGAATAAGTGCAAAGTATCCATAACAACACTAAGGTGTATCAAAAACTCAGCGGAAGACGACCAAGAGAAAAAGAGCAGCTATGTATGAAGACACAACTACACTTGAAGTTCAAATTATCCATCTTAATTAGTTAACAAGCTCAACACCCGCCACCGCTCGTCATCGTTCAACCTGCACATAAGGAAAACACATGCAGGGCTGAGTATTTTGAAATACTCAGTGAACTCGTTGCCAAAAATTTTTATAAGTTATGCCACCCTTACCAAGTGAACTCGAGTTTTAAGCAGTTATAAAGAATATCACGAGTATCACAAAATATATTTTTCCATAGACTGGCCAGTCAAAATAACTCCCCATTTTCTCATAAATTTCCACAATCACAATTACAATATTTCCATGGTGCGACGAAAGTGTGGCCACACTTTACGCCCACGAGACCGGCCGACTAGCAAGGACGGCTCCCGATCCCATTGTGTACACAGCCTGATAGGGTTTGCGGCCCATACTCAGACCTGAATTCGTATAATCACATCCATAGCCCTATAGCCCAATGGAGCGAACTCACAAACTAGGCATCAGACACACAATATCAAAAATAAAACGAACATAGGCATGGCATAACAGTTAAACCACCCTTATAACACCAATCAATATTTTTGACAAAAAAAAGAGAGTTTTAAGAGTAAAGCTCACCTCGACTTCTTAAATTTCAAGTAGTTTCGCTTTTCTGTTATCCGGCTTCGCAACCGAGGTTTCACCTTTTAGTCACATAGGCACGTATCACAAATTAGATTCAACACAAACTCCTAACTTATGCATGTCTCACTACTTTCCCTTTTTCCCATCGATTTATCTTAACGCTATCATTCAACAAAATGCAAGTCATGCTTATCATAAAATTTCATTAGTATTCTACCTCTAGATCTATCATCAACATGTGTCATACAAGAGTATTTTGCCAACATACACAACACACACACACACACGTACACGCACGCACACACACACGCGTACACGCACACACACGCACACCCACCCACATGCATACATATTTACATATCCCTTTTTATCCCACGTTCACTCAAATAAGATGCATGAGGGTTCAAGAAGACCGATTCATCGGTTAGAAAGAAGAGGAATCAAGTAGAAAGAAGAGGATTAAATATGAGGATACCTTATGAGAAAAATGAACGGTTGAAATTTAGTATTAGCCTTGTTTCTTCAAAATTCTTGGATTGAACTTCAATTCTTCTCCAAAGGATGACAAAGTATTTGAGAATAGGAGAAGAAAAATTAGAGAGAGTGGAGGAGGGAGGGGGGCGAAAATATGGGGGCTAGGGTTTAGGAGTCCTCTTATTTGTAGTGCTCAACAAGATCTGTAGGTAATTAAGATAGAATATTTGGTAAGATTTTATTCTCCACAATTAAATAAAATAATATTGTGGAGTGGGGGAGAAGAGTTAACAAAAATAGACTCTAGGGCAAATCCCCTAATTTTCGAAAATTTAGGCTACTTAATTAGCCAAGACTTTGTTTTGGTATATTTTACGGAGTAGAATAAAATATCACGGAACAAAATAAAAATAAAAATCCTCCCCATTGGCATAGAAATAGGCGTGTAATGGCCTTGTAAATAAGGCATGGATTTTTTAATATTAACTAAAATAAGGTATGGCAAGGATCTCTTGAAATATGGAAAGATTTGGTAGAATATTTAAATTCTAGATATGGAAGGAAATCAAATAAGGAACCAATAAAATAAGCAAAATATTATTTCCTTCCCAACATAGTGATTTTCGAAAATCACTATTAAATAAGGGGGGTGTCGAAAATCATAAAAATTAGATGGCTAGTATTTATGGAAATTTTCTCTAATATTCTCCCTCACCTTTAAACAATTAATTCACCTCATAATTTAATAAATCACATGCCACATCACATAGTCAACAAATTTGACTTTTCAAACTTCCCGGTCAAAGAGACTCATGCAATAAATTCACTTATCAAATAATTCACATCTTCTATGTCATCAAAAATAAATTTTAGGGCTCTAAAACTAGGGTTCTAAATTCCGAGATGTTACAATTATAATAATGTTTTAGGAAATGATGTGTTATGTATAAACTATCCCCATCTTTTTATAATAAGCAAAATGCACATGCCGAATACAATCTAGAAGATCAAACAAGTACGAAAAATAGGATACTATACAAGCCGCCGCAGGCGCAAGATTTTAGTACTGCGGGATCCAAACTGCAATCAATGAAAGATAAATAATTTGGAAATGAACAATAAAAATTAAAGATACATATAATGATAGGGTCGATGTCAAAATAATTGAAGATTATATATGTTTAGAATGAAAACATCAGTTTGAAATGAAATTTACTAATATTATACATATAATTTACTAATTATAAGGTTAAAAATTACTCCCTCGGTCCCATAAATTTTGTCACACTTTGATCGGGCCCGAGTTTTAAGAAATATAATCCCTGGAATTCCCTTATCTCTATCGTTTATCTGTGTGTTTATTTGTATCTAGTTGTTATTTGCTTTTAATTGTTTTCTGTTTTCAAAAGTTTTCAAAAATTCTCTCGGTTCTCCATATAGTAATTGAGTCTTAGTAGAAGATAGACAGTTTGTGTTTGCCTTCCCTGTGTTCGATATCCGGTACTGACCTTTGGCTACACTATTTCTATTATGTATACTTGCAGGTATTAATAGTGCTAAAAAATAGTGCATCACGTATGCACACCTCGGCGTGGGGGAGACCTCGCGGTTAAGCTTCCGGCTTCATCCTCGTCTTAAAAGTTAGCCGTCCTCGGTCCTTCGTCAGCTATAATCATGTTGTGCAAGATAATACACGTGTACATGATGTCGGTGATATTCTTAACGTACCACAACCGAGACGGGGCCTTCACAATGTTGAATCGGGCTTGAAGGACCTCAAAAGCTCTTTCGACATCTTTTCGAGCAGACTCTTGACGCTGCACAAAAAGAATCCGTCTCGGATCTTCCGGATTGCTGAACAACTTCACGAAAGTCGACCACCTTGGGTAGATACCATCGGCGAGATAGTAAACCATGTG
This sequence comes from Salvia hispanica, assembly GCF_029641045.1. NCBI lineage: Eukaryota > Viridiplantae > Streptophyta > Magnoliopsida > Lamiales > Lamiaceae > Salvia > Salvia hispanica. The sequence continues at coordinate 6,277,102 of NC_142696.1, read as the reverse complement.
GTATGCATTTCCGTTGACGGTGAAGTCGATCGCTGGTGCTACACCATTCAAAACATCATTGAAGAGTGGTGAAGAATAGGTCACGTTCAAGTCGTTGTTGGATCCGACAACACCGAAATATGCATGCCAAATCCATAGGTGGTAGTCGGCGACCGCTTCAAGGATAAGCGTTGGGCCGCTGCCATTATGGCCGCTTAAGTATTGCCCCCTCCAAGCAGTCGGGAAATTCTTCCACTTCCAATGCATGCAGTCAATGCTGCCAAGCATACCGGAAAAACCGTTGACTGTTTTTGACAATCTTCGGTGGTGGGTGCCCAAAGGAATTCCTCACCGAAAGCAGAACGAACGATGTCGCAAAAATTTTTGAGGAATAAGATTCCAGTTGACTCACCCACATGCAAATACTCGTTGAAGAGGTCATCCGTTTGCCCATTAGCAAGTTGTCGGATGGCACAAGTACACTTCTGTAACGCCGAGAGACTTTTCCGACCGGTTGCGTCTCTAAGTGATTGAAAGTATTCAACACGGGCGGAAATTTGTTGATAATACGCATAAACAACCGTTTTGACATGCAAAAACGGCGCCGAAAGTAATCTTCTGAAAACCGCGGCTGATCGAACAAATAGTCGGCAACGAGCCTTTTGTTGGCTCCCTCCCGGTCACGAGGGATGTAGCAGTGAATTGATCTAGTTGGTCGAAGTGGAGGGGCGGGGGTATTGGCGGTGACATAGGCTTCATAGACAGCACGATATTGTTCATAGTATTCTTGTTCTTCGCACTCCGCTTCCGCAATGACATCGGTGAAATTCATTTTTGAATTTTTTAGAGAGGGTTTGAACCGTGGAGACCTCTAAAAATAACTCAAAATTTGCACCGAACAAATATGAGATATTTAAATGGAAACTAGAGGAGTAGTTAAGGGTGGTGTAGCTCGTTAGCCTTACCGACAAAAAAGGTGTTACACACAATCGTCTTATTTTCATTATACCAAACACGACCCAGTTCAAGTTTTGTTTCCATATTTTTGTAAATATACCAAACGACAGGTTAAATCTTCAGATTCCTTATCTTTGAGATTGGTGTATAATCACACGCATTAGTCTTAATTTCATCATACCAAACACGACCCAGTTCAAGTTTTGTCCCCCTATGTTTGTAAATATATCAAAGATATAGGTTGACATCTCTCCAATCCTTTCCAATTCAACAACCGAAACACACACTGAATTGTATTTAAGATAGTGAGAGAAGTGAGAAATATTAATCTCACAGTCGCAATTAAACATGGATATGGATGAATATTTCTTGAATTTAGAAGGCAATGGCATTAATCTTTTGACAATTACCCTATTGATCGCCATCGCTCTCTTCTTCTTACTCAAAAAATCTGAAGCTGCTCCACCACTCCCACCAGGCCCAAATCCATGGCCAATCATAAGCAACATCAATCATCTCCTCACCCACAAACCTCTTCACATCTCCTTAGCAAATCTCGCCCAAACCCACGGCCCTATCATGCACATCAAGCTCGGAACACAACACCTCATCGTCGGATCCTCCCCGGCCGCCGCCGCCGAAATCCTCAAGGCCAACGACCGCCATCTCTCGGGGCGGTTCGTCCCCCACGCCGTGCCAAGAACGCCGGCCCAGATCGACACCATGTCGTTCTGGGCCAACTCCACCAGCCGCCACTGGAAGAGCCTCCGCGCACTTTGCCGCGCAGAGCTCTTTGCGGCTGCGGCGCTGGATCGGAATGGCCGCGCGAGGGAGGAGAAGGCGGCGGAGCTGGTGGCGGAGATGAGGCTGAAGTGAGGTGTGGTGAATGTGGGGGAGATGGTTTGGGCGACGATGGTTAATATGTTTAGCAATGTTTATTTTTTGAGAGATTTGGTGGTTGGGTTTGGGGAGAATCCGATGGCGGATGTTTTGAAAGGGATCGGTGAAGCGTTCGATGCTAAGGATTTGTCGGATTTGTACCCGTTTTTGAGGGTGTTCGATCCTCGGGGTTTGCGAAGGATATATATGGAATGTTCGAAGAGGACGTGGGGAATATGGGAGCCTATTGTTAGGGAGAGGAGAGTCTCGGAATTGAAGCACTGTGATTTTTTGGACACACTTATTTCCAGAGGTTTTGGTGATGATCAAATTAATCACTTGTTAGAGGTATGGTATCACCCCTTTTCAATCTATTTTATTTTGTAGAGAAATATGTTATGCATCATACTTGAACTCCCTCCGTCTCATTATAAGTGACGCGTATTTTTTTTGGCCTATCCAACTATATGTGACACATTTCTTTTTATAGTAAAAAAATAATACCCTATCTCTCTCTAGCTTTATCATTTCTTCTACTTTTTCTCTCTATTGATTTCTCATTTCTACTATATTCTCTATTTATTTAACCACATAACTCAATTACAAAAAGAATTGTGCACAAAATAAATGTGTCACATATAATGGGATGTAGGAAGTACTATATATTTTGGACTTATGTGAGCATCAATTATGAGTAGGTCTTTTATTTAGTACGCTTTGTTGCCTTATATTCCCTTCCGTTTGATAAGAGTATGCACTTTTGATTAGACACAAGATTACTACATAATTGTAAAATAAAAAAGATATACAAGAAAGCAAAAGTAATTAAATTATTGTTGGTGGAGAATGAGTCTCACCTCATTAGAGAAAAAAGAATTTTCAAAATTAGAAAGTGTATACTTTTGTGGGACGAACTAAAAAGGAAATAGTGCATGCTCTTATGGGATAGAGGATTATGTATTTAGCTTGACTCTAATATAGTTCATTATAGGGAATTCAGAGATTAAAAACAATGACTTCATCTGACTTAATTTAAAATTCAGAGTTCATTATAAGCTTGTTATTAGTTCATATAATGAACTCCGATTTATCTTATTAGGATGTTGTTCAACACAGTCTTGATGTTAGTAAATGACTAAATAGCATAACACACACACATACATAATCTATGCCACCACCACAAGATCTGTTCTCAGGTGGTATACACACAACAAGTTTAACCATCATCAAAACAATAACGGAGCTTCTCACATCACCACATTCCATAGCTAAACTCAGACAAGAACTGGACGCTACATTCGGCGGTCAAGATTCACTCACTACAATAGCCTCCAAAATCGACAATCTACCATACCTCCAAGCGTGTATTAAGGAGATGTTGAGGCTGCATCCTCCGGCCCCGTTGATGCTCACCCACCGCGCCTACACGGCCTGTCTCGTCATGAACTATACCGTCCCACGCCACGCCCAGGTTCTCATCAATGTGTGGGAGATTGGGCGCGATCCGACACTATGGGACGACCCTCTGCACTACCGACCAGAGAGATTTCTTGGCTCGCCCATCGACTTTAAAGGGAACAATTTTGAGTTTCTTCCGTTCGTATCGGGGAGGAGAATTTGCCCCCGGAATTAGCATGGCTACCAAGATTGTTGCACTAGTGGTGGCGACGTTGGTTTATTTTTTCGATTGGTCAGCTCCGGTGACTAATGGACCGTTACTTATCACTCCTAGAGTAAGAAAGTGAAGTTTTTACCAATCACAATATGATGATAAAATTGTGTATGTATGTGTAATGACCATAGTTGTCGCAACTCACTCCATATCATAATATGTTTTACTAGTAAATTTTATAGTATTATTAATAAAGAGGACATGTTGCTGGTTCGTTTATTATTTAGATTTACATATCTAATGTCACAGTTCACAAAATGAAATTGTATGCAATTACGCGCCACAATAATCAACAAGAATAGAACTAAGAACAAGAAAACAAGTGATGGAACAATCTTGATTTAAGAAAACCAAATAAAAAACTCTTATTGATGATTGTGTGCAATGTTTTAAAAACCGGACTGGCAAGCGAACCAGCGAAGCTATTGGTTCATGGTTCAACTGGTCGGAACGGTCCGACCAGTGGTCAGACCGTTTTACTGTAGCATATATAATTATATAAGGGTGTGTTATATTGCTAACTAATTCTTAAATTGCTAACTACATCTAAATGATATGTCTTGTATCATTAAAGTAATGCACAAAATCATTCATCTAAGAATATCAATACGAAGCACAAAAAATGTCAATTAGGGGATATTAGTGTCAATTAACAAAAAGTTAGTTATAACCAACTTTTAAAATGTCAATGCTAAATTGTGTCGACATTTTCAATGAATCGTATTGATATGTTTAATAATTAATACACTATATCGACATTTTGATTCAAAATCATAATTTTGGTAGTTTTAAATAATAATAAAAAGAAATTACACATAGCAATTTATAAACTACTAGATCTCTACATATCTTATGGTTTTAAATTAGTTGGAGTTAGCAATTAAAGGTTAAGTTAGCAATTGATTACCCTCCTAATTAATTATATATTATATAAATATATCAAATTTATTATATAACAAAATGTAGTTTTTATCAAATTCAAATATATTTTTATGTAATTTAGTGGAAAAAAATATTATTAAACTTAATTGATGATAAGTATAATTAAATTTTGAAGAAATATAAATATAAATTATATAAATATATACCTAATATATTAAAACTTATATTTAATTAAATATATATATGACAATATTTAAATTTAGTGTAATAAATTATTATTAAAGTTTATTAAATAACAAATTTAATTAACATATTTTATTTACAATTAATTACAATGAATTAATCAATTTATAAAAATAATAATTAATCATAGAATGAATGAAAATTTATTCATTGATTATAAGAATAATTAAAGTTATTGTTATGCCACACTAATTGAAGTGATATAGTGGTAATGGAGTTGCACTTAGAGCATCCGCAATGGTTGGCTAGCGACCGGCTAGCCGATTCGTCGCGGTTTTAATTGATGAACCGGACACCGGTCCGACTGGCCTGTCCGGTCCGGTTTTTAAAACATTGTGTGTGTGTGTGTGTCAACAAACGCGAACCGGTCCAACCAGCCGGTCTGGTCCGGTTTTTATAACACTGATGATTGTGTATGTGTTAACAAACTGAACTACACACACGTGACAAGAAAACAAACGGTTCTATTACTAAGCGTTTTAACGGATTTTGTGAAGCCTCCAACAGAACTACATTTACCATTTTGGATTCTCCCTCAAATTAGAGCAGGTGTAAATATGAAAAGTTTTTAACCAATTACACACCACTAATATTGTGGACCCCACAATTTACTAACACTATTTCCGCTATCTTTTCTCATCTATCTACAAATTACACATTAAAACCTGTGTCATTACTAGTTTGTCTATTTTTTTAAGACATGAGTATTTATTTACCTAATTAACAGTGTCGAGTGAAGAGTGGCTCGGTCACTAACCCTGCTTCTGATGAGAAGATGGTTACTCGGGGTGGACAGTTCCAAGGAATGTGTCAATTACCAAGTACATTGTATCACTCGGTAACGTACCACCCAGAGTTGGTGTAGGCTTGGATAAATAGCGAGATGTTGATTAATGTGTTCGACGTGTGCTCAGTAAAGTGCGAAACCAATAGAGTTATTTTCTTAAGTACCGTCAAATAAGGTCACAATTTTTATAGCGATAAAATCATGGCTCGTATATAAAAATGTACTCCAAAGCCCAATGATATAATGGTGAATTCGTATAAAAAATGATACAGCAAAGCCCAATTATATTAGGGGGAAATTATTAGTACCATGAGAACAGTCCACATCTCACATACATTTGAAGAGAGGAATTTTTGCACGTGTGTCGTAGGCACGTGTTCCTCCTTTCAACAAGATTTATAGTTTCCCACTTTTGCAACAAATATTACCAAGTATAAGCGGCAAGAGAGGAGTCGACCCACAAAGACCATGGACCTACTCAAGATTGTTTCTACGACACAGGTTTGGTGTTAGCCACCACGCCTTAAGCACTTGAATATGGACCTAATTACTAGTGTGGGAAACTTGAACTTTAAACATGAAAACTGAGTAAGGGAGCTTAAAGTAAGCTAACTAAGAAAGCATGAAATGAAATGTAATCCCGACGTCGGAGTTGTCAATTCCTCCGTCAGGGCTACAGAGCTAAGCTACATGGATCTAAACATCTAAACTATCAATTGCGAAAAGCATCCAAGAAACACGAATAAATAACATCATCAACATGAAAATAAACCAAAGCTTCATAAACCTGGAAAAAACCGAGATCCAACAGCGGAGTCGTCAATTCCTCCATGAAACTCTGGATCTAACTACAGCGTCTCAAAAGCGGCAAAGAAAGCAAGGATCCAACATCAGAGTCGTTATTTCCTCTGCCGAACCATTAAATCCAATGACAGGTCCCTAGAGTGCAGTGCAGGTGCGGTGTGATATGTGTCACTCGATCTAACAGGTCCAGAGGATTCGACTAGACTTCAGAGGCTAGAAGATCATGAAACTTATCAGAAAGGGGTCGTTGGGTGCACTCTGTTCCTTCAAAAACCTCAACCCACTATACTACAACTTAGCATAGGGAAGTAAAGGATCGATCCCACGAGGACGAAGGTGCTACGAAACTGCATTTGAGGATGTTTTGGGAAAAAGGGGTTGGCTGCTGCCACGCAATTTTGTGGGTCGAGAACTTAAAACTACCGGGTCTGAGAGATAAGCAAAACTTTACTCTACCTATTGGGTCTAATAGATCAGAAGAACTTTACTCTACCTACTGGGTCTAAGAACTGAGAGCGTACGGAACATACATGACTTAGAGAAACTGAGATATTTTAAAGTTCTAAAACTGAAAGGCTTTCCTAATTTGGACAGACAAGCATAAAGCAAAAAGCAAGACAAGTTTCCTTAAACTACCAGTGTCTGGAAAAACATGCAGAAAAGTAAAAGAGACAAAGTGGATCGTACTGACAGGTCCAGGGGACATGCAGAATAAGCAAAGTACATGCTGAAAAGTACTGACATAAAGCAGATCTGGTTCTAACTACCAACAACTTCATCTTCTTCGTGAATCAAACGAGAATAGCAGAGAAAACAAAGTTTTAAACACCATGAAAACAGAGCAAACTTTAGATCTAGACATAAAACGAGAAATTAAAGCCTAAACTAACAGATCTACACTACTGGACCTAAAGGATGCAGAAACAGAAAGTAAATAGCCATAATCATGCACAACGTAAACATCAAGCACCAAATATGCGAAACTTCAACTCCAAGATTCAACAAATCCAAACATCTCCATATACAAATCCCCAACCTCCAACAACAAACCAATAGATCTCAGCTCCAAACATCCAACAACAAACAAAGAACGAAAGCTAAAAACAAGAGATGAACATAAACTCAGAGATATCCAACCAAAAGCAAACATAAACTTCCATAATAACTAGAAATAAGTCTGAATCCAGCAGATCAAAGTCAGAAGCTAAAGTTGCGAACTAAAAAACCACAAAGTACTAAACGAAAGCAATAAAATTGTTTCTTCGCCTTCACAAGGCGGTGTTACACAGCAAAATAACGATGACGATGAGAACCACGGTGGCCAGAATCCTCCATGTCCAAGTGCGCAGCAACACGAAATGCAAATTTGAAGTATGGAACTAAAACTAGAGCTAGGAAAGCGTAGGAGTGGGTGTTCACTCTCTCATGTTCTTCAAGGTTGAGCTCCTTATATATGCGAGGCTCTGATCCCTAGGGTATCCCTCTGGTGATTTTAAACTCCTGCCCTTGAGTAAGACTCTTTAAAATAATCTGCTTTCGCTCCATTCTGCTCCTGTCGCCAACTTTTGATTCTCCCAGGTCCGAACAACGACTTCTGATTTTTGCTTCGATTTCATCTCTTTTGCATCTGCCAGGTCAGGTAACAGCAACTCCTGGGTCCGACAGATTTACTACGCACCTGAACTCATAAACGCACATTAGCGCCCCAAATGCACAGAATTTTAACCCTAAACCAATGCATGAAACGAGCCTTATCAAACTGCTCACACTTAAACCATACTTACCCTCAAGTATGAAGACAAGAAAAAGGAATAAGGCACGTTTCAATGCATGGTTTCCCCTTAACCGACTCTATAAAAAAAAAGACTCAAACTACTAGACCTAGACGCTAAGGACTTAGACCAAGAAAACAGATAAAAACACATACTAACACATAAACACACAAATGCATAAACTGGTTCATTTTCTAGCAGCCATCCCCACAAGATTGAGGTCAATTCAAGAACCTACAGTCTCCGAATCTTCCCCTTCCCTTCTTCTATCTAATTGGCTTGTCAGTTTGTCAAGATAGCCCCTAACTTCACTAACTGTTGGATTCGCTCGATCACTTATTCCTCACCAGGGATGTTAGGATCGTTCGCTCTTATAGTGCTATACCACTGATGCCTCGGGTCAGAGAGTTCCCTTGTCTTAGCTCTTATTATAATTTTCTCCTTCCCTCATGGACTTCGTCCAGCTTATACCTCCCTGGACTTCGTCCAGCTTATAACTCCAAATTATTATTATTATTATTATTTTTTATCTGGACCTTGTTCCAGTTTATTCCTCCCTTTTTAGACCCTGGACTTCGTCCAACTTATACCTCCAGTACCCTTCCCTTAGGCCCGAGAGGTTACTTCTATCACCAAAATTTTTCTCCTTCTAAGTTCTTTCCCTAAGCATCAAGTGGCAGCCCTCTCATTTTGTGTTAGTTGAAGTGTTTAAGGCTTATAACTCACTTTTATGGAGGGCTTCACAACTAGATTAGTCGAGGCATATTCTATCGTCCTTACTTCATCCAAACCGACTTTGATTTCTTAAGGAAAAGGGCATTAAAGGTGACATGCATTCTCTCTTCAATCACTCGGGCTTTGCTTTCTATTCACCAGTTATGCATTGACACATAATTTCCTACTAACTGACTACTACTAACTCCTAGACCTAGTAAACAGACACACATGACATTAACTTGCACTAACTCCCTCCCCCCTCCCACTTCACCATGCTTGTCGCCAAGCATTTTTTGTGAAGTGGAAAACAGGGCTAAGTTAGTGCGACACCTAACAGACTCACAAAACACATATTATATAAAAACAAACTTCTCACACTTAGACCGAGCATCGGGCTAAGTGGGAGAAGGTACACAAATTAACATATACCAAAGCATGCTATATCCAAAAAGAAAACAAACTTCTCACACTTAGACCGAGCATCGGGCTAAGTGGGAGAAGATAGCTAACGAACAAATATTTACAGACACATAAAAAAAACGGGCATGCTTTGTAAAAAACAAACTAAAACATAAAAAGACATAAAAAAACTGAAATTTAAAATTACTTGGTTATGGGGGGGGTCAATTCTGGCTTTGGTCCCCCGTGGAACCAAACTTCTTGGGCACCGTCTTTGCTTTCTTTTGGCTGTGCTTTGGTTCATCATCCTTCTTGGCCTTCTGTTCCGCTGGCCTGGGGGTATCCTTCTTCACTGGTACGCTGGTGGTGGTCTCGCTGTCCTTCCTCTTCTTTTCTGGTACACTGGTGGTGGTCTCGCTGTCCTTTCTCTTATTCTCTGGTGGCATTCCCTGGGCGCCGGAGGCTGGCTTCTCTGGGGTGACTCCTGGGGTCAGCTGCCTAGATTCTGTGGGCAACTTCGGAGGTATGCGCGGCTGCTGGGCCCGGTGGATCTTCTGGTCAACCACGGTGACCATTTTCATCATTGTCTCCACGGCCTGGGCCATCTTGTCAGCGTGCGCAGCCATCATCTCCCTCTAAGTTACCGCCTCTTGGTGCAGCTTCAGCAAGATCTCTTGCTGCTGCACCGTATTTGCTCCCTGCTTCAACATCGTTTCTTCCATCCTTGTCTGCCACCCTTCACTTGCCACTTTCTCCTCATCTTCTTCATCTGCCCTCTCTGTCTTTATCTTCACTCCGTCAGCTTTCCCTACTTCGTAAAATCTCAACACGCCATCCTTCATTATCGTCAATCCCTTGTTGAAGAAGAATGGGAGATCGAAGTATCCTGGGTCGTTACACATTGGCAGGTTGGTGACCGAGTTGGCTATCTTCATTGACACATTTCTCTGGAGGTATGCTCCCAGCAAGTTGCACGTATAGAGATGGCGGTCGGAGTGAGTTCTGACTCTCTGGCATGCATAGGCAGTCCAGTACCCAAGGTGGACTTTCACGTTGTTCAGCATGCACCACATGAAATACAGCTCTGGAGTAGTGAGGGTTGCACCCACTTGACGAGATTGTACCCGATATATACTTGTGCCATTCGGAGTACAGGGTCAGTGATGTGTATCCCCTTCGACGAGCTCGTCTTGAACCTGGCCACCTTTTTGTGGGCAACCATCCTCCAGGCTTCCTCAGCATCAAAGCCTGCTGTATACTTGGGTGCGCCGATCTCTCTCTCATTCAACGCTCCTTCTTCCTCCTCTTCGGGTGTCAGTAGTCCCAGTCTCAACGACCACTCCCTTATACTCATTTCCATCTCCTCGTTGAACAGCCTGAAGGAGATTGTGTCTGCATCAAGATCTGTAGATTGCTTGAACTTGAAGGACGTGAAGAACTCCTTCGCCAGAGCCACTGGTACCTCCGCGTTGCTGTGGTTGAGAATCCACTCAAACCCGATGCTTTTGAAGTAGGAGATGAACTTCTTCTCCACTCCCAGTTCCTCTAGGTCCGAGAGGCACAGCTTCTTTCCGAATTTTGCCGACTTTCCATTCGTGGCTCGGCCATCGCACGCCTTCTGCAGCTTTGGGTCCTAAAACTGGACCATGGCTTCCAACAACCTTTTGGTCACAAGGACCTCCATCGTCTCGAACGGGCTCTCCTCCATGGCTGGTATCTCAGCCTCTTCTTCTTCATTTGGATGGGCAAACGGCACACGGATCGCCTCCGGCTCGCTAATCACCACAGTGGTGTTTGCGGGGCGAGATTTCTTCTGTTGGGGCTTAGCAGTATGCTTCCCCTTCCTTTTCCTTTCTGCTTCGTATCTCGTCTCCATAGCCTCCAGAGTGATTTCCTTCTCGGCCGCCACAGTTTCCTGGACCAGGGGGATATCATCCCCTGCCTCCTCTGTGTCCTCCAGCCTTAGGCGCTCGGGCCTGCCTGCCTCTGCCTCATCCACTTGCTTCCTATTACGACGGGAGTGCCTCCTCGTCAGCCTCTCATCAGTTGGTGTCCCTTGGTCATCAGTAGTTATATCGTCTATCACGACGATGTCAGTCTCTATCTTTTCACACACTTTCTCGGCATTTTGTTCATCGCTGTCTCTTTCTTCCTCCTTCTCAACATCCTCTCCTTTAGCCTTTTCTTCCTCCCCAGTCTCCTCAACAGAAACTTCCTCATCAACCCTCTCACCTTCCTTCTCAGCCTCCTTGTCAACAACTGCCTCATCTTCTTCACCTAGGATGCCCTCACTACCCTTCCCATCATCCTCAGTCTCCTCTACACCCTGTTCCTCCGTCTCCTCCACATCCTCTGTTTCTTCTTGCTCCACTCCCTCTACTTTGTCACCCTCCCCTCCATCTTCACCCTCCTCTTTTTCCGCTTCGTTCCCTGACCCAGCGGCCTCTTCATCCGGTGTTTCTTTTTGCTCACCTAGACTACCCCCTCCCTCCTCTCTCTCTAATTCCTCCGTATCCATCCTATCACCCTCCTCATCATCAGTTTCTTCTATATTTACAAGGGGTTCGGCATGGGGCTTAGTTTCTGTTTGAGGAATAATGTATGGGGGGTTCGTCTCTTGAGTTAGGGTTTCGGGTAAAATTTGGGGGTTTTCTGGGTGTGTGGGTAAGGCTTGTGCAGTGGGTGTCTCGATTAAGGTTTGGGGTCTTGGTGGAATTGTAAGCGGGGTTAGGGCAGGAATTACCTCTTCTTGTTTTCGGCATGCCTCCGACATTTATGCGAAGAATTTGCTCGCCTTCGGCCCCTTCCCGTACTTCCTCATGAATTCTTGTATGATTTCCTCGGGATCTGGTTCCGCTTCGTCGGATTTCGCCTCGGCGGGGTTGTCTTGTCCGATGTTTGACTGTGGTTGCACTTCGGTCGGTATGGGCTGCGGTGGAACTTCCGGTGGAGTGGGGTTTTCTTCTGGTGGCGGCGTGGGTGTTTTCTCGGCCGTGGGAGTCGAACTCGTCGCCTCCGTCACCTTCTTTGTGGTCTTTCCTTTTGGCGGGTTCTTCCCGCGGGTTGTGCGTGATGCCGGATTTTTCTGCATCTTCGTCTACGACGGTGTTTTACGGCGGTGGTTAATGGCGGTGGGTTTGATGGTTCTCGGATCTGCAGAGGGAAAGAAAAGTTTGGGAATGGTGAGTTATGAGAAAATAGTTTTAGGTGAGGGAAGTTAATTAGTTTTTAGGGAAGTTATTTTTAGGAAAAAGAAATTAAAAGGAAAATAAAAGAAATAAAAGGAAAAGAAAAAAAAAGAAAATAAAATAAAAATAAGAAAAGGAATATCATGATTGGCTGCAGGCGAACGGTCGCGTCTCTGACGCAAGCAACCGTCACCCCGCCAGCTTTTTGAAATTCAAAATTCAAACTCCCCCCTGATTTTTCTCACTTCCCTCTGACCTGGTAATCCGAAACACTTAGTAAAAATAACGAAATTTTCTGAACGTCTGGGTCAAAGAGATGAGCCTTTCACACTTGTGCATTTCCACAGACAATCAGAATTTTCAAAAATCTTTTTGGGTTTTAGAAGTATATATATATTTTTTTGTATATTCATAAAAAAACCTTATTCATGTTATTTACACCTGAATGTTTAAATATTCTTGGGAATTAACTGGTCCAGTCAGCTGATCGAAAATTTTACCCTATCTACCTGACCCAGTAATTCCCGAAGAATATTTAAACATGGCTTACTAGGCAATAGTGGAAGGTGTGTGGAGTGGAATTTCTTCCACTTCACACAACTCTGAACTATCCCTAAACACTTTCACTCTATGACCATTAACAAGGAACGGAACATAGTTAGCATTGACTCCCTGAATTTCCACTGCTCCGTGCGGTCGAATGCCAACGATTGTGTAAGGCCCTATTCCACTTGGACTTCGGGTAAAATTTGGGGGTTTTCTGGGTGTGTGGGTAAGGCTTGTGTAGTGGGTGTCTCGATTAAGGTTTGGGGTCTTGGTGGAATTGTAAGCGGGGTTAGGGCAGGAATTACCTCTTCTTGTTTTCGGCATGCCTCCGACATTTATGCGAAGAATTTGCTCGCCTTCGGCCCCTTCCCGTACTTCCTCATGAATTCTTGTATGATTTCCTCGGGATCTGGTTCCGCTTCGTCGGATTTCGCCTCGGCGGGGTTGTCTTGTCCGATGTTTGGCTATGGTTGCACTTCGGTCGGTATGGGCTGCGGTGGAACTTCCGGCGGAGTGGGGTTTTCTTCTGGTGGCGGCGTGGGTGTTTTCTCGGCCGTGGGAGTCGAACTCGTCGCCTCCGTCACCTTCTTTGTGGTCTTTCCTTTTGGCGGGTTCTTCCCGCGGGTTGTGCGTGATGCCGGATTTTTCTGCATCTTCGTCTACGACGGTGTTTTACGGCGATGGTTAATGGCGGTGGGTTTGATGGTTCTCGGATCTGCAGAGGGAAAGAAAAGTTTGGGAATGGTGAGTTATGAGAAAATAGTTTTAGGTGAGGGAAATTAATTAGTTTTTAGGGAAGTTATTTTTAGGAAAAAGAAATTAAAAGGAAAATAAAAGAAATAAAAGGAAAAGAAAAAAAAAGAAAATAAAATAAAAATAAGAAAAGGAATATCATGATTGGCTGCAGGCGAACGGTCGCGTCTCTGACGCAAGCAACCGTCACCTCGCCAGCTTTTTGAAATTCAAAATTCAAACTCCCCCCTGATTTTTCTCACTTCCCTCTGACCTGGTAATCCGAAACACTTAGTAAAAATAACGAAATTTTCTGAACGTCTGGGTCAAAGAGATGAGCCTTTCACACTTGTGCATTTCCACAGACAATCAGAATTTTCAAAAATCTTTTTGGGTTTTAGAAGTATATATATATTTTTTTGTATTTTAATAAAAAAAACTTATTCATGTTATTTACACCTGAATGTTTAAATATTCTTGGGAATTAACTGGTCCAGTCAGCTGATCGAAAATTTTACCCTATCTACCTGACCCAGTAATTCCCGAAGAATATTTAAACATGGCTTACTAGGCAATAGTGGAAGGTGTGTGGAGTGGAATTTCTTCCACTTCACACAACTCCGAACTATCCCTAAACACTTTCACTCTATGACCATTAACAAGGAACGGAACAGAGTTAGCATTGACTCCCTGAATTTTCACTGCTCCATGCGGTCGAATGCCAACGATTGTGTAAGGCCCTATCCACTTGGACTTCAGCTTTCCAGACATGAGCTTGAGCTTTGACTGAAAAAGGAGTATTTTCTGCCCGACCTGCAGCTCCTTGACCCGAAGGTTTTTGTCGTGCTAGAGTTTGGTCCTCTCCTTATACCACATGGCCGAATCATATGACTCCGGCCTCAATTCCTCTAGCTCCTGCAGTTGCATCTTCCTCTCTTCCTCACATGCATGAGCCTTCATATTTATTTCCTTGACTGCCCAATACGCTTTGTGCTCTATCTCCACGGGCAGGTGGCACATTTTTCCAAATACCAGTCTGAAGGGTGACATTCCTATTGGTGTCTTGTAAGCGGTTCTGTAGGCCCAGAGGGCATCACCCAGACGCTTGCTCCAGTCCTTCCTTGAGGTATTCACCGTCTTCTCTAGGATGCCCTTGATCTCTCGATTTGAGATTTCAGCCTGCCCATTTGACTGGGGATGATACGGAGTAGATAACCGATGGTGGACTCCATATTTTCTCATCAGTGCTTCAATCGTCCTATTACAGAAGTGAGTCCCTTGGTCTGAGATGATCGCTCGGGGCACGCCATATCGGTTGAATATATTGGCCTTTAGGAACTTTGAGACTTCCTTCGCATCGCTTGAACTTGTAGCCTTGGCTTCTATCCACTTGGACACGTAATCCACAACAACCAATATATACGTATTTCCATACGAGGATGGAAATGAGACCGTGAAGTCCATGCCCCAAACATCAAAGATCTCGCAGACTATTATAGGAGTCTGTTGCATCTCATCTCTCATAGAAATTCCTCCGGTCAGTTGGCACCTGTTACAATTCTGGCAGAACTCATAAGCATCCCTATTCAACGAAGGCCAGTAGAAACCGCTATCCAGAACCTTTCTTGCCGTTTTCCTTGGGCCGAAATGGCCACCACACGCTAGTGCATGGCAGTGGTTTAGTACGTCTCTTTGCTCCCACTCTGGAATAGACCTTCTTATCACTTGATCTTGACCCATCTTCTAGAGGTGCGGGTCATCCCAAAAGTAGTACTTGGAATCACTGTTAATCTTCATCCTCTGGGCCCTAGTGATTTCTTGTGCGGTAGGTAATTCTCCAGTAACTAAATAATTTTCCAGGTCCGCGAACCAAGGCTCATCATTCGGCTTGCCTTTTCGTTTCTCTGACTCCTTGGGGCCAGTTAATGCTAACACTGCTACCCATCTGATTGGTCTAGTGGATTCCCCTAAGTAATATAAGTGCTCCTCTGGAAAAGCATCAGGGACGGCTTCCTCATCTTCTCCCTGGGTAATTCTGCTTAAATGGTCGGCCACTCTATTCTCGGTTCCTCTCTTATATCTAACTTCCCAGTCGAACTCTTGCAATAGCAACACCCATCTGATTAGCCTTGGCTTGGACTCCTTCTTGGCTAGGAGATATTTAATGGCTGCATGGTCAGTGAACACTATTGCTCTTGACCCAAGTAGATATGGTCGGAATTTTTCAAATGAGTACACTACAGCCAGCATCTCCTTCTCGGTGGTGTCAAAGTTCTTCTGGGCCTGGTTGAGAGTCTTTGAGGCATAAAATATGACATAACTTTTTCCTTCGATCCTCTGCCCCAACACTGCTCCTACTGCAAAGTCACTCGCATCGCACATTACCTCGAAGGGATAATCCCAGTTGGGCGAGCGGATTATCGGAGCTGTGACCAGACGATCCTTGAGTAGCTGGAAGGATTTTTTTACACTTATCATCAAACTCAAATTCCACCTCATTCTGGAGTAGTCTCGTCAGGGGTTGGGCGATTTTTGCGAAGTCCTTAATGAACCTTCGGTAGAACCCTGCATGCCCCAAGAATCCTCGAATCTCCTTCTGATTCGTTGGGTGTGGAAGCTTAGAGATCACCTCCACTTTTGCTTGATCTACCTCGATGCCCCTCTCGGATACAATATGTCCCAGTACTATCCCTTCCTTGACCATAAAGTGGCATTTCTCATAGTTCAGCACCAGGTTCTTCTTCCTGCATCTCTCCAAAACAACATCTAGGTGCCCCAGGCAAGTCTCGAAAGAATCTCCATATACGGTGAAATCATCCATAAATATCTCGATGCAGTCTTCCAGTAGATCCGAGAAAATGCTCATCATGCATCGCTGAAATGTCCCAGGTGCGTTGCACAGACCAAAAGGCATTCTCCGGTAGGCGTATGTTCCAAAGGGGCAGGTAAATGTGGTCTTCTCCTGATCCTCCGGATTGACATATATTTGGAAGTATCCACTGTAGCCATCTAGAAAGCAGAAGTATTGCTTTCCCGCCAACCTTTCTAGCATTTGGTTGATGAAGGGTAGCGGGAAATGATCCTTGCGTGGGGCCGCATTGAGTTTCCGGTAGTCTATGCACATTCTCCACCCCGTGACTAACCTTGTGGGCACAAGCTCGTTGCGATCATTCTTGACTACTTGTATTCCTGATTTCTTCAGCACCATATAGACAAGACTCACCCACTCACTATCAGGAATGGAGTATATGATTCCCAGGGCCAGCAGCTTCAATACTTCCTTTAAGACTTCCTCTCTCATGTTGGGGTTGAGTTTCCTCTAGAGATCCCGATGTGCCTTGGCTCCTTCTTCCAAACGGATATGGGGCATACATAGATCGGGACTGATCCCCACTAGGTCAGATAGAGTCCACCCTATTGCATTCTGGTTCCTCCCCAGCACTTCCAATAGCTTGACTTCCTACTCCTGGGTCAGAAGGTTGTTGATTATGACAGGTAGAGATTCACCTTCGCCCAAGTAGGCATACTTCAGACCCGGAGGAAGGTTCTTCAACTCTTTCTTTGGAGGGGGTACTTCAGGTGGAAACGGATTCTTCTCCATTCCTTTCTTGACCCGCTCGTCCAACTCTGGAAACTTTTCCACACTGGCCAGTTGGACTGATCCTTTGGACCCAGGGGATCCTGTCTTGCCACAAAAATCCATTGTTGCCTTTGTGATTTCCTCATCAGATAGCCCTTGCTTAATAACTACTTCACACCATCCTGCAACTTCTTTCCTCATGGATTCGGTCATCTCCGAGGTATCAGTCTGTTCTTGCAATAGTTCGGTCTCAAGAAACTCCTGGACCAGGGGGTTAATCACATCAACAAAATGGAGGTTTTCCATGTCAAGTGGTTTCCTCATAGCTTCATCAATACTAAAAGTGAATTTCTCCCCATTATAATCTAAACAGATGGTGCCATCAAAAACGTCAATTATAGTCTTAGTGGTCCTCAAAAATGGTCTTCCCAAAAGTACGCCACTGGACTCAGCAGTTTCGTTGTCAATCACATGGAAATCGGCAGGGTATAGAAAATCATGAACTTGAACTATCAAATTTTCTAACACTCCTTCAGGGCTAATGCATGATCTATCAGCTAACTGGATCACCACGTTCGTATCAGTCATTCTTGCTCCTACCAGTTTTTTATATATGGAAAGCGGTAACACATTAATAGATGCACCTAGATCACACATAGCATGCTCGACTCTGACACCTCCTATAGTGATAGGTAAGGTAAACATACCTGGGTCAGTTTGCTTCGACGACATTATCCTCTTTTGAATTACTGCAGATACATTCTCCCCGATCACGATCTTTCCATCGGATTTTGCCTTTCCCGCAATGAACTTCTTAATGAATTTGCTGAACGGGGGGAGCTTCATAGCCTCCAGGAACGGGAGATTGATCTCCAGCTTCCCAAAGATCTCCATGAAATCCACGGGGTTGTCCTTTTTCTTCTTGGCATCCCCTCGGTAGGGGAAAGGTTTTAATCCTCTTTGCTGCGTTGGTCGGATCTTCCTTAGAGGGCTCTTCCGCCTCTCCTTTCTCTTTTTCAGTTTCTACCTCAGGCTCCGGGTCTAAGAAAAATGGGTCAGCCATCCGAGGTAACGATCCTCCCAAGTCACCGGCTTGGATATCATCCTCTGCTCTAACTTCTTCTTTTTGCTGGACCGGGTGGATATCATCATCGCTCATCGGTACTGGCATTTCATCATTTTCCTTCAGCTTGGGTCCTTCATATGCTTTCCCGGATCTCAGGGTAACTTGGCTGATATTTGCCTTTTCTGGTGGCTTTACTGAGGCTGGAATCCTTCCTTCATTTCCTCGCATGTCGCTCAGGGACGTTGCGATCTGAGATAATTGCTTCGACATTAGATCCATCGCGGCCTTGTGTTCCTGCTGAGCATCCTGGAGCTTGTGGACCACGTCATTATTTGCCAGCAAGTTGTTTTGCATGTGCTGTTGAGAACTCACTAGGTCATGAACCATATCATCCAGATTCCTCTGGGTCCGAGAGTTCGGTTGACTGCCACTTGGCCCTTGACTATGATTTGGTCCACCCCATTGAGGCGGGCGAAAGTTTCCTTGACCTCCTTGGTTATTGTTGTACTGATTCCCTGGTCCCTGATAGTTGTTGTTCCTCTGGTGTGGGGGTACATATGAGCTTCCCTGGTTATTTTGATTCCTATTGTTCCAGCTGGGTTGATTTCCTTGACCTCCCTGACTCCAATTACCTTGTGCTCCTTGATTCCAGTTGCCCTGTCCCTCTTGATTCCTTCCGGGCCAGTTGGACTGGTTCCCTTGGTTTCCTTCTGAGTTAGTAATCTGGAGTTGAGGATTTTGATTCCCATCGGACCACCTGAAGCATGGATTGTCCCTCCATTGAGCGTCTTTGATTCTCCACTGGTTCCAATTGCTGCCTTTGATTATTTTGGTTCCAATTTCCTACAGCATTTATATGGGCTGGACAATCCATCCCTCCTTGAGAGCCGCAATAATTGTAACCATTCTTCGGACCCAGTGCTTGTTTTTCTTTATCTGTTGGACCCGGTGAGTCGCTCTTCCCTAGGGCAGTTAGAATAGTCTTCTCCAGCTGTTCCATTCTAACGTCCATCCTTGCATCCACTTAGGCATCCATCATTTCTTTATTTTGCACTGTGACTGCATCCGCACTTCCCCTCCTTAGGATGGTACGAGGTGAATCGTATGCCTTTTTTGCATCAATTAATCTTCCCAGTATCTCTCGGGCCTCGCTCACCTTCCTCTTGGTGAAATTTCCTCCACTAGCGGTATTCATCAGATCCTTGGACTCAGGTTTTGCCCCTTCATAGAATAGATAGTAGGTTTCGGCTTCCATCATCCGGTGGTTTGGGCAAGCATCGAGCATCCCCTTAAATCTGGACCAGTATTGGCTCAATGATTCATCATATTCCTGCTTGCATTCCTGGATCTCCTTCTTAAGAGCATTTGTTTTATTAGAAGGGAAAAAGTAATCCAGAAATTCCAACTTGAAGTCCTTCCACGTATGGATCGAGTCGGGAGGCAACTTTAATAACCACCTGTTAGTCTCTCCCTTCAGCGCAAACGGGATCGCGCGTAGTCGGTAATCCTCCTTTGTTGCATCGTTGGGCCTCTTCTGAATACTGCAAAGCTTACTGAACTCATTGAGGAATTCATATGGACACTCATTCCTCCGACCTGAGAAATTGGGTAGAATACCCAGCACATTAGTTTTGATGTCAATCGCCCTCTGGCGCTGGTTACAGACGATAGCCTGGGCTGGTTCGCCATTTAAATGGGCAGTGAGCCAGCCGATATCCGGATCGTCGTCGCCTGCGTTGGCCATACCTTCAACGCTTTCCTCCTCTGTTTCTGAGGTTGACTTTGGTTCCTTCTTAACTAACGAAGTTGACTCCTCGTCGCTCTCAGAACTCAGGTGAACTGGATCCCATGTTGTAAGCCCCGATCTGGTGGTAACTGGGAATATCGCTTCCTTGACCTGCCAACTAGTCTGGGCGCTCCTCCAACCAGGTGAGTTGTTCCAGTGTCCGAACCGGTAGCTCCTATTCATAAACTGAAAAAATAAACAAAAGAAAACATAGTAAATAAACTATTTACACCAAAACATTCGCAAACACACAAATAACACCATGCTATCCCCGACAACAGCGCCATTTTGACAGGTCCCTAGAGTGCAGTGCAGGTGCGGTGCGATATGTGTCACTCGATCTAACAGGTCCAGAGGATTCGACTAGACTTCAGAGGCTAGAAGATCATGAAACTTATCAGAAAGGGGTCGTTGGGTGCACTCTGTTCCTTCAAAAACCTCAACCCACTATACTACAACTTAGCATAGGGAAGTAAAGGATCGATCCCACGAGGACGAAGGTGCTACGAAACTACATTTGAGGATGTTTTGGGAAAAAGGGGTTGGCTGCTGCCACGCAATTTTGTGGGTCGAGAACTTAAAACTACTGGGTCTGAGAGATAAGCAAAACTTTACTCTACCTATTGGATCTAATAGATCAGAAGAACTTTACTCTACCTACTGGTCTAAGAACTGAGAGCGTACGGAACATACATGACTTAGAGAAACTGAGATATTTTAAAGTTCTAAAACTGAAAGGCTTTCCTAATTTGGACAGACAAGCATAAAGCAAAAAGCAAGACAAGTTTCCTTAAACTACCAGTGTCTGGAAAAGCATGCAGAAAAGTAAAAGAGACAAAGTGGATCGTACTGACAGGTCTAGGGGACATGCAGAAAAAGCAAAGTACATGCTGAAAATTACTGACACTCAAAATGGACTACAAAATGACCTTAAAATAGTGCAAAACCCGAGCGTATCAATTATCAACCCGGTTAGTGTATAATATCACCCAAAACAAATGCATGAAACGAGTCTTATCAAAATGCTCACACTTAAACAATACTTGTCCTCAAGTATGAAATACAAGATGAAAGAAATAAGGCAAGTTTCAATGCATGGTTCCCATTTGACCAAGAAAAAAAAAAGAAAAAAAAGAAACTGGAGTTAGACTAAACCAGACTTATGTTATACAATTCTGTTTTGCTATTTAATATCCGTTTTTTTTTACTTCGTTTCTTCCCTAAGTTGTTGGATAATGCTTTACGTTTGAGTGACACATTATGTAATGATTTAATATAACTTGCTACATAATCGTGAGAGGAAGTTGGCGAGTTAGGTGCACTTAGTAGACACTACAATTAGCTTCCCTTAAAACAACACTGTTAATTGAGAGTGAGGACTTTTCAAGGGTCTTAGGAGCTTTTAGGAGTTACGAATCTAGGATTGACAACCCTAGTATTAGTAATGTACGCTTGTGCCGCATGGGCAAAACATAGGTGACTTGTCCACTGAAGTAAGAACTGTGCTAGGGTATTGTAGTAGGAATTTGTATAACCATAACTGTGAACGCATATTCCTAGAATTATCTCATCTCATATTTCCATCTCTGTGTTATTTGCAAATGTTGTTTATTACCGCTTTCAATATGTTTTTATCATAAAAAATCCAAATTTCTCTCAGTTTTCCAAATAGTCAAAGACGCTTAGTAGAAAGTAGCCAATTGGTGATTGTTTTCCCTGTGTTCAATATCTAGTACTGACCTTTAGCTATACTATATATACTCTGTATACTTGCAGGTTTATTTAGTGGTAATAAAAAGAGCATCAAGTATCTAGCGTAAAACAGGAAATGCGACAAATCTAAACCAGATCCATGCAATTCAAGCGAAAGAAAAACATATCAACAGAAAACTGCTCCTGCACCATGCAACTGACCTCTCAAAATTAGAACCAAACGTAGACTAACCAAAATCAGGCAGATCTAAATATCTAACACAAATTGGAACACTATCTAAACGATCGGCGAAAATCAAACTGAACTAAATCTAAACAAAACAAGCTCCAAGTCAGAAAACATCAGATCCAAACCAGCATCCATCAAAAACTCCATTTCATAAACAAACTTCAACAACTCCTGCTCAAATCCAAAATTCCAACATCATATTCAATGATCAAACGATAGAACCACTTGCATACGAATTAACTAAGAGCGAAATTTAAAAACAACTGTAGATTCAGAGATTAAACGGGAACCAAAACTGAAAACTAAGTAAACAATGTATCAACCCCTCGGGATTTAGGAAAACATAAACGAACAAAAGTTTCTTTAAGATTAAGCTTCCTCCTTCCTAGACGAGGAAGAAGAGAGAGATGTAGTGGTAGAACATCTCCTTCTGCTACTGCTATCCTCTTTGCTCCATGCTAGCTTGCGGTGTGAAATGAGTGTTGATCGACGATATGCCGTGAAATGGTGACGAGTTGGTGATATGTGTGTCTCATTTCTTCTACTATTTATAGGACGGCTTGGGACACCAATCCCTAGGATAAGATCCTCATGATTTGGCACTAATGTCCTTGCATAGGAAGACATTCTTCTTTCTCTCTCCTATGACTTATCTCTTGCTGCTTCCTAATTTAACTTCTCTTGAACAACTCATACAGCTGCCAGTCCAGTCGCTCTGTCTATCTTCGCTTGATCAGTTTGCTTCAGTTTTGGGTAGTTTTTCCGCTTCTTTTCCCAATTGATCAAGTCGCCCCAATGCTTAGCCGCTCTGATGCTTTTCAGCTCCCGCACACTTAATTTCACACTTTTTCCAACGTTAATGCCTCGATTGGTGTAACATCCACCATTAAACCATGCTTGAAACGAGCTCTATGATTTGTCTTTATATAGTAAAGTGTGTAGAAAAGTTAGTGGAATGTGATGCCTACTTTTATAGTATATTGGTTTTATAATAAAATATGAGTGAAATGAGTTAGTGAAATGTAGGGTCCACTTACCAAATATAGTAAAAGTGAAAGGGGACGTTTATTGGCAGATGGACGAACAAGAAAAAAGTGGACATTTAATGGCGGACGGATGAAGTAATTTCAATTACTCCCTCCGTCCGCGAATAGGAGTCCCGTTTTTTCATTTTAGTTTTTCTGCGAATAGGAGAGCCGGTTCACTTTTACCATAAATGGTAATAGGGTCCCACCTTCAACTAACTCATTCCACTCACATTTCATTTAAAACTAATATATACAAGTGAGACCCTTATTCTACTAACTTTTTTCTACCCACTTTTCTTAATATTTCTTAAAACCCGTGCCACCAAGGAATGAGACTCCTAATGGCGGACGGAGGGAGTAATTTTTAATAATAAAATTTAAGCTTTTATAAATAAAAATACTACATTCGTCCCATAGAAATAGATCATATTTCCTTTTTCGTCTGTCCGATACAAATAGTCCTCCATTTATGACAATCATTTTCTTCTTCTATTTTACTTTATCATTTATGGGTCCCACCATTCACTATACAATTTCAACTATTTTTCGCATTCTCTCTTACTCCCTACGTCCTAAGTTACTTGAGTCGTATTCCATTTTGGGTTGACCCAAGTTACTTAAGTCGTTTCTCTTTTTGCCTAAAAATAAAACATCTAATCACACCTATTTTATTCTCTCTTTTACTTTACATTCCTCATCTCTCTTACTTTATTCTCTCTTCTATTTTATTTTTCTTTAGGTGGGGTCGGGCAGGGTCGACGGACCCCACCACCGGCTAACGGAAATCCATTATGCCCTTTGAAGTCACTGCTATCCCCACGCCAGAGTGGGAAAGAGAGTTGTCACTCTTCTTAATAGAATAGTTTGAATAAATGAGGGGAAGAACATGAAAAAATTGAAATGCGGAGAATGAAAATGGAGTTACAGGCGAGAAGAGGGAGAAAAGAAGATGAAAAGGAAAAAAGACTCATTATGGGACCCACACGTTTGGTTAGTTGAATCACTTTTATATTTTTTAAAATTATGTATTTAATTACTGGAAATCAATATAATAGTTTTAATTTGCAATTTTGATAATTCACTTAAATAACCTTTCAAAGTATAATCACTGATAAATGAATACTACTAGTAATTAAAGTAATTAATCAACTGTAATGGCTACTAATATAAATTAATACCTAGTATAACTTTAATACTGCAACTATTTCTTTTCAAAATTAATAAATTGGTAATTATATATACATATCTATCTTATTTTAATAAAACAGGAGTAATAAAAGTAGATAATTTCAAAATATTAAAAAGTTGTGTTTAATAATTTCACAAATTTTTAATTAGTTATGAGACCATCAGAAGTAGTATTTTTATCTGATTTAATTATATGTTAAATATCTATTTTCAATGACGAATTATTTATCTATTTTATTACATTTTGTCTAAAAGACTTATTATCAAATTATGGAATTTAACAATTTAATTTTTGTAAATTAAGTAAATAAAGGGGTGCATATTATTTAAGGCGAATTGTGATTTCTATGCTACTTATTTCGGCAATATAATCAAGATTCAAGCATGAAAATGAATTTACGACGACTATGATATTTACGATATGTTGTTTGATCACTTTCACAGGATTTATAAGA